>NW_028270152.1:121652150-121999650 GCF_037043375.1 Chiloscyllium plagiosum | reverse complement strand
CCCTGGCTAGGCGACATCATCAGTGCTTGGGAGCCTCCTGCGAAGCGCTTTTTTGATGTTTCCTCCGGTGTTTATAGTGGTCTGTCTCTGCCGCTTCCGGTTGTCAGTTTCAGCTGTCCGCTATAGTGGTTGGTATATTGGGTCCAGGTCGATGTGTTTGTTGATGGAGTTTGTGGATGAATGCCATGCCTCTAGGAATTCCCTGGCTGTTCTCTGTCTGGCTTGCCCTATGATAGTAGTGTTGCCCCAGTCGAATTCATGTTGCTTGTTGTCTGCGTGTGTGGCTACTAAGGATAGCTGGTCGTGTCGTTTCGTGGCCAGTTGATGTTCATGTATGCGGATTGTTAGCTGTCTTCCTGTTTGTCCTATTTGGTATTTAGTGCAGTCCTTGCATGGTATTTTGTACACTACATTCGTCTTGCTCATGTTGGGTATCGGGTCCTTCGTTCTGGTGAGTTGTTGTCTGAGCGTGGCTGTTGGTTTGTGTGCCGTTATGAGTCCTAGGGGTCGCAGTAGTCTGGCTGTCAGTTCCGAGATGCTCCTGATGTATCACTACTATCATAGGGCAAGCCAGACAGAGAACAGCCAGGGAATTCCTAGAGGCATGGCATTCATCGACAGACTCCATCAACAAACACATCGACATGGACCCAATATACCAACCACTACAGCGGACAGCTGAAACTGACAACCGGAAGTGGCAGCGACAGACCACCATAAACACCGGAGGAAACATCAAAGAAGCGCTTCGCAGGAGGCTCCCAAGCACTGATGATGTCGCCTAGCCAGGGGACGAAACGTTTGCAACAAAAACTTCCAACTCGGCGAACAGAACCACAACAGATTTAAAAACTATATGTATAGATTGGGTGAATGGGCAAACATTTGGCAATGAAAATTAAAGCGTATAAATATGGGGTTATTCAAGTTGGCCAGCCTAATAAAAAGGCAAATTATTATCTAAATGGAGAGAAACTTCAAAGTGCTTAAGTACAGAGGGATCTGGATGTCTGCTAGCATATCACAGAAAACTTGCTTGCGGGTACTTGAAGTAATGAGGAATGCAAGCATAACTTCAGCGTTTATTTGTAAAAGGATAGAGTAGAAAGGTAGGGAGTGTTAGTGTAGCTATGCAAGGAATTAGTGAGGCTGTAACTGGAGTACAGTTTGGGTGTCCTGCAGAATGAGGTATTTCCATTGGAGGTAATTCAGAAGAGCTTCATTAGATTGATTCCATATTTGAAGTGTTTGTCTTATGAAGAGAAATTGAGCAGTTTAGGCCTATACTCTCGACTTTATAAGAATGAAAGTAGAGCTTATTGAGGTCTGTAAAATGCTAAATGTAATTGAACGTATCGATGTGGAGTGGATATTTTTTCATGTCGTGCAATCTCCAACAAGAGACTACAGTTTTAGGATTGAGAGATGGCAGGGAAGTGGAACAGAGGCCGCAATGACATCAGCCGTGATTGTATTCCATGGCAGAGCAGGTTCGAAGGGTTGGATTCCTGACTGATGCTCCTTGTTCATATTCAGCTTTCCGACTGTGTTACATAGTAATGGGGAGGATTATGTATCAAACAGGAAGCAGGCACTCCAGATAAATCAGTCTAAATCAGTTTGACAGAACGTCACCAGAGGAATTTAACTTTCCTGATATTGATTGGGAAAGCTATAGCTCAAGTTCGTTAGATGGGTCAGTGTTTGTTCAATGTGTGCAGGAGAGTTTCCTGACACAATATGTAGACAGGCCAAAAAGAGGTGAGGCCATACTGGATTTGGTTCTGGGTAACGAACCAGGCCAGGTGTTAGAATTAGAGGTAGGTGAGCACTTTGGGGATAGTGACCATAATTCGGTGATTTTTACACTCGTGATGGAGAGGGATAAGTGTGTACTACAGGGCAAGAATTATAGCTGGGGTAAGGGAAATTATGTTGCGGTGAGGCATGACTTAGGATGTGTGGCTTGGAAAAGTAGACTCCAAGGCAAGAGTGTAAATGATATGTGGAACTTGTTCAAGGGGCAACTATTGAGTGTCCTTGATAATTATGTACCTGTCAGGCAGGAAGGAAAGGGTCGTGCGAGGGAGCCGTGGTTTAATAAGGAATTGGAATCCCTTGTTAAATGGAAGAGGGCGGCCTATCTCAAGATGAGACATGAAGGTTCAATTGGGGCGATTGAGAGTTATAGGGTAGCCAGGAAGGACCTGAAGAGAGAGCTAAAAGCAGCAAGGAGGGGACATGAAAGGTCCTTAGTAGATAGGATTAGGGAAAACCCTAAGGCTTTCTATAGGTATGTTAGGAATAAAAGAATGACTAGGGTAGGAATAGGTCCAGTCAAGGATAGTAGGGGGAAGTTGCGTGTGGAGGCGGAAGAGATTGGGGAGACACTGAATGAATACTTTTCTTCAGTATTCACTCAGGAACAGGGCATTGTTGTCGATGAGAATACTGAGGCACAAATAAGTAGAATGGATGGCTTTGAGGTATGTAGAGAAGAGGTGTTGGAAATCCTGGAAAAGGTGAAAATAGATAAGTCCCCTGGGCCTGATGGCATTTATCCTAGGATTCTCTGGGAAGCAAGGGAGGAGATTGCAGAGCCATTGGCCTTGATTTTTATGTCCTCTTTGTCTACAGGAGTAGTCCCAGAAGACTGGAGGATAGCAAATGTGGTTCCCTTGTTCAAAAAGGGGAGTAGGGATAGCCCTAGTAACTATAGGCCGGTGAGTCTCACTTCTGTTGTGGGCAAAGTCTTAGAGAGAATTGTAAGGGATAGGATTTATGCACATCTGGATAGGAATAATGTGATCAAGGATAGTCAGCATGGTTTTGTGAAGGGCAAGTCGTGCCTCACAAACCTTATTGAATTCTTTGAAAAGGTGACGAAGGAGGTTGATGAGGGGAAAGCGGTAGATGTGGTATATATGGATTTTAGTAAGGCGTTTGATAAGGTTCCCCATGGTAGGCTACTGCAGAAAATACGGAGATATGGCATTGAGGGTGAGTTGGAGGTTTGGATTAGAAATTGGCTGGATGGAAGAAGACAGAGGGTAGTAGTTGATGGCAAAGTTTCTTCATGGAGTGCCGTCACTAGCGGTGTTCCGCAAGGATCTGTTTTGGGACCATTGCTGTTTGTCATTTTTATAAATGACCTGGAAGAGGGGTTAGAAGGTTGGGTGAGCAAGTTTGCGGATGATACGAAAGTCGGAGGAGTTGTTGACAGTGAGGAAGCATGTGGCAGTTTACAGCAGGATATAGAGAAGCTGCAGAGCTGGGCAGAAAGGTGGCAGATGGAATTCAATGTAGCTAAGTGCGAGGTGATTCACTTTGGGAAGAATAACAAAAAGATGGGGTACTGGGCTAATGGTCGGATACTTGGTAGTGTGGATGAGCAGAGGGATCTTGGTGTCCATGTACACAGATCTCTGAAAGTTGCCACCCAGGTAAATAGTGCGGTGAGGAAGGCATATGGCGTACTGGCTTTTATTGGTAGAGGAATTGAGTTCCGGAGTCCTGAGGTCATGATGCAGTTGTATAAGACTCTGGTACGGCCGCATCTGGAATATTGTGTGCAGTTTTGGTCGCCATACTATAGGAAGGATGTGGAGGCATTGGAACGGGTGCAGAGGAGGTTTACCAGGATGTTGCCTGGTATGGAAGGAAAATCGTATGAGGAAAGACTGAGGCACTTGGGGCTGTTTTCACTAGAGAAAAGAAGGTTTAGGGGTGACTTGATTGAGGTGTACAAGATGATTAGGGGGTTAGATAGGGTCGACAGTATGAACCTTTTCCCGCGTATTGAGTCGGGTATTACAAGGGGGCATAGCTTTAAATTAAGGGGGGGTAGATATAGGACTGATGTTAGGGGTAGGTTCTTCACTCAGCGAGTCGTTAGTTCATGGAATGCCCTGCCAGTAACAGTGGTGGACTCTCCCTCTTTATGGGCATTTAAGAGGGCATTGGATAGGTATATGGAGGATAGTGGGTTAGTGTAGTTTAGGTGGGCTTGGATCGGCGCAACATCGAGGGCCCAAGGGCCTGTACTGCGCTGTATTCTTCTATGTTCTATGTTCTATGTTCTATGAATCACACAGTGACCAGTGCTGGGTCCTCAACTATTTACAATCGATATCAATGATCAGGAGGATGGAACAGATATACAGATACTGAGTTTGGTCATGTTGCTGTGATAAACAAGAGATTAAATTATCAAGAGAGGGTGGAGGGTCTACAGATAGATACAGAGAGGTAAAGGCAATGGATAATAATTTGGCAGCTGCAATATAACATGATATACTCTATCATATCATTTACAGGAATAATGGAATTCAGTATGTTACTGAAATGGAGAGGGATTACAGAGATTAATGATACTGTGTACTGGGGGGTTCACTCAGACCAGTTCAGACATGAGAGGTTTTGCTCCATCCTCCGTCACCGAATGGTTACATTGATGGCAACATACTTTGAGATGATGGATATGTCACCCAATCCTGTTTGGAAAGTTCCAGAACATAGAAGCTGAATGAAACTGTGACCGTCACAGCCACTGGCAGCACCGTCCTTCCCCTGGTGTGAAGCTGCAGGACGTGTTAAAGGAGGTGACACCGCTCTGTGACCAGCTTCTTGTTCTGTCAGCGTCCCTTCACGCTCTGCTCCTGGGTTAAGTGGAGCTTGGGAAGCTGTTCCTGGAAAATACGGGGTGGACACAGCAGATTCCTTTCCTCACACACTCACTGCGTGGTTTAAAACCTTCCCTCTCTGCAACCTCTGCTCCATTTGTTGTTCATGTTGCAGACCCAGATGTTGTAACTACAGTCCCCAGGCTCCATCCAAAGTTGGGTAACCAAATCCTCAGGTCTCCCTGAATGTCTGAGGCAGCTCACATCACAACTTCCAGCAAACTAACCCCAGCCCCTCCACGAACTTTTCAATAACAGGAGTCTGTCAGAAACCCCTCGTCTATAAGTGTTGTGGACCAGACCAGATCCCCACAAAATATTTTAAGAAGGCCGCTTAGACCCAAACCTTTCCTTATTTGGAATACAGATGGGAAGTGTGCTTGACAGATATGTTGTGACTGGTCAAACCACTCGACATTAAGCAAAATATAATCTATTTAAATGATTTAGATAAAATACTATCAAAGAAAAGAACATCTCAGGATGGCTTATATGTTGGAACACTTACACAAACAATAGATCCCGTACCTTCTTGGTTTGCACCGCTTGGCACAAAGACATAATCAAAAACAGATCTATACATGAAGTTTTCTGATCCAGGGGAAATCAACATCAACAGAGATCTCAGAGAGAAAGGCAGCTAGGGATCATGTATTGACACTTCCAACCATTCTGGGACCCGAACAGCTTCTGAATGCTGCAGCTAAAAACAAAACGAGAAAACCTGGTCTGGGAGAGCTGGCCACTGCCCTTCCATCGTTACCATCGTTTTAATAAAACATAAAGGCTTTCTCAATTATTTACTTAAACTGTTTTCAGACAGAAGTTCTGCATCTCTGCCTTTAAAACTCTCCTCAAAAAAACCCCAAGAAAAAATAACCTTTTTACAGTGATAGTATTCTCACAACTCCACCTTTAATCAAATGATCCATCAATATACAAAAATGGATTCATTTTAGACCGCCTAATCTTCCTCTATTAGTAGACTGGAACGAATATATATTACATTGACTCTGAGCATACAAATGTTCACAACTCGATTCGATTTCAGTCATTTTACTCCTGCCACAGAATGCCTTTGTCTTTCTTCATCCAAGTCTCCACAACATGTCAAAACTTACTTTTTCTCGCTCTGTCACCTGTATAATTTCAAATTGAATGGCAGCAATAATAAGCTCAGTTGAAACAGGCTGGTATTTTTCTCACTAAACTTCTCCAAAAACTTTAAGGGGTCACGATCCGTGACAAAGGTTTGTCTCAGGTATGTTATTTGCAATTTAACTGCTGAAATGTTGTAATGCCAACACCAAGCTCAAGGCCTCCTTCGTCACTGTGGAATAAATCTGTTGATGTTTCCACTGGACACTCTGACCTCACGTTACATAATGGAGCACTTTTCAGCTCTCCAATAGTCCCTCTGAATGACATAGCTCCTCATGTCTCAGCATAAAAGAGTTACATCCTTCTGTACCCCTTAATGCTGTAACCTCTTTACCTGCTACTCCTGGCCGAGGCCAGTAAACCTTACTCTCACATGGATATGTTTTCAGAAGATCTCACACATTCATCTCAATCCCTCACAGAAACCAAACTTTGATTTCTGAACCCAATCACCATCATCAGCCATTTCAGCTTCTAATCTTGCCTTTTTAACAGTCTGCTCTTCCGCACGAGTTCTCACGACTGCAGGAAGTGAATTGTTGAACTTCTCCAAAATTAGAGTCTCTCTCAGAGTGTCATAGCTTTGCTCTGTTTTTAATACCCTTCCCCACCTTTCAAAATTACTTTGTTTGATTCTTTCAAACACAACGTGCGTTTAACCAGGGATGCTATTTTAGATCCCTGAAACACTGTCGGCTTCTGGCACAAGCTCATATGCACTTCAGTTGGCTTTCTTCACCTCCTCCGATAGGGATGCAAATACCTATCAGCTTTGTTTGGATAAACTAAATCCACATGTTCTCTGGCCACTGCACTTGTTTAGCCACTTTCTGAAATGAAATTAAAAAGGCTCCCCCATCATTCTCATCAAATTTAGGTAATGCCTGGATGTATTTATACAGTTCCTGATCAGGCCTTTGGCTACCATAGAGTTGCTCAACCTCACTATCCTCTAATGAAAATCCATACAAAGTGAAGAGGAATTTAGAATAACTTAACTATTGGAAAACCTGAGCTGAAAATGTGTTGCTGGTAAAGCACAGCTGGTCAGTCAGCATCCAAGGAACAGGAGAATCGACGTTTCGGGCATGAGCCCTTCTTCAGGAATGAGGAAAGTGTGTCCAGCAGACTAAGATAAAAGGTAGGGAGGAGGGACTTGGGGGAGGGGCGTTGGAAATGTGATAGGTGGAAAGAGGTCAAGGTGAGGGTGATAGGTTAGAGTGGGGTGGGGGCGGAGAGGTCAGGAAGAAGATTGCAGGTTAGGAAGGCGGTGCTGAGTTCGAGGGATTTGACTGAGACAAGGTGGGGGAGGGGAAATGAGGAAACTGGTGAAATCCGAGTTCATCCCTTGTGGTTGGAGGGTTCCTAGGCGGAAGATGAGGCGCCTATTGGAAAACCTGACCGAATAATGGATACAGTGCGTTCTACAAATGGACTGTTCAATCTATTAACATCACCTAAACACACCCTTTGGCTAAAAGGAACATTCAGACATGCATTCTTGCATACAGTTCTCCAATCCAGGAGGAAACACCATCAAGTGAGGCTTTAGAGAGAGTAGCAGCTAGGGATAATTTACTAAAACTTCCAACCCCTCTGGGACCCCAAGCACCCGGTGATTGTTACAGCTCCAGAAAAAAAACAAACTAGAACGTGTGGTCTGTGCGAGCTGGCCATTGTTACTAGCATTTATTAAAATCCCTAAAAGCCCCGTAAGTTATTTACTTGAGACGTTTTCATTAGGCAGTTTGTCCTTTAAGACCTCTTACTAATAAAAATGAGAAACTAATGATTTATTTAAAAAATTACAGCATTGTCAGGCTCATTCCTGAAGAAGGGCATGTGCCCGAAACGTCGAATCTTCTGTTCCCTAGATGCTGCCTGACCTGCTGTGCTGTTCCAGCAATAAAGTTTCAGCTTTGATCTCCAGCGTCTGCAGACCTCACTTTCTCCAGGCAATTTAGATGCCTGGTCCTTCACTCAGTGGGCTCCCTCGTGTTACTGATCGCAAGGTCACCTGAGAGGGACAACCACAGGTACAGACCAAGTTACAAGATTGTGTGTCATAACTTCTGAAACACGCCTGTCCATGGACCATCACATGGGACATACCGGGAAGTAAATAACAGCTTGATACACACCATTTCAGTATTTCTGAGCTACACAATGCCAGCACTAGATACACTAAGGAGACAAAACCCAAGGCCAGGAAAAGATACAGAGGGACAGAAAGAGTCACATTAAAGAAAGAAAGAGACAGTTAATTATTGTGGTTCTGTTCGCCGAGCTGGAAGTTTTTATTGCAAACGTTTCGTCCCCTGGCTAGGCGACATCATCAGTGCTTGGGAGCCTCCTGCGAACAGTTAATTAACTGAAAAGATGTTGTGGAAATATGGGGAAAAAGACAGGGCAGTGGGACGAACTGGAGAAGTGAGATCTTTGTGAGTAAAATCACAGGAATGATAACATTGAATAAAGCATTGTCAGCTCAGCTGAAATGGTTTGTTACATCAAATTGTATGAATCTGCTTCACCGACCACCACAAACAAATATAAACTGGGACAAGATGACAGCCCAGCATGGAGAGCTGTGCAGACCATGCGAGCGTGCTGCTCAGTAAACTACACTATCTGCCCAGCATGGAGAGCATTGCAAACTTTACTATCATATGCTAACTATCCTCGCATCAGATTACTGCCTGCAATGGGAAGATTTGTTCTGTGTGTTTGTGTGCGTGTGCGTGGTTGAATGCGAAACTCATTGTTTGAGAAGGAACGCACATGGAGGAAATTATTTTAAATACGAACAACTGGCAGACGTTTTGTTAGTCAACAAAGAGAATGAGGGAAGTTTCATGGACAGATGAGGTAAAGTGTTTGAGAATGTTAAAATAAAGTCATTGTCAGACACAATAGGAATATATATCGGCGTGAACATGAATGACAGATGGATGGGAGTTTGGTGTGCGGTCGAATCAGATTTGCTTCGGCAGATTTGAAGCCGGGAGCGTCAGCAGCACATTATTGGCTTCATTAAGACTGTACTTCATAGCTTAAGGTTCAAACAGCAGATGGAATAAACCAGTGAGATATATTCTGGAGTGGTGAGTATTTCAAGTTAGAAATGTTCAGGGCATGGTGTCAGGAATCAGCTCATAGTCAAAGGGCTCTCCCACAGTTGTGACTTGTCTGCTTCAGCTGCAGATATTAGCCAGGGATGGGATGGAAACAGTGGAAGGAAGTGGAGTTTGTCACCAGAGCAGTAGACGGTGACCTCCATGCTCTTAACAGCAAAGACAATGATACAATGCATTGTGGTTCTCCCCTGAAACTGAATAGATCAACATAGAGACCCGTGAGTAACACTGCCAGAGCAGAGAGCGAGACAGTAATTGAACACGTTCATTGATGTAGTTAGTAGTGGTCTGTAGAGTGAATATCTGGATTGAGAGATTCAACAGGAACAATAATTGTGGCAAGAAGTGTAGACTATATGAAATAACAATAATATAGTCATAACTGGTTTATAGAAATCAAAATCTGGACAGTGACACTCAACAGGAACATCAACGATAGCCAGGAAGGGATAATAAATGTATTGAATAATGAGAAGGGCGTAATAGATCTGAGTTGATAATGACAACCAATAAAATGCAGAAAGATACCAAACATAATCGGATAAACTCCTGTCTATTGTTGGAACATTCCAGTCTAATGTTCTCAGATTCTGATCCATTGTTTGAATATTCTAGTTTAATGTTCTCAAATTCTGATCCATTGTTGGTACATTCCAGTCTACTGTTCTAAGATTCTGATCTCTCCTCCCCTTCTCTCTCGATCTGCTGTTCCCTGTCAGTGCTGTCGGTGATGCTCCCGCTCATGTTATGGGATAACACAATGAATGGAGCCCATTTATCATTAAAAGATGGAAATCCTCCACTGGCATAATTAGAATCCATGGAGATTGGCATTAATCGCACTTACCGAACAAGTAGGCTCAGTTAACCCGTTCAAAACATCACTTTTCATTTACTGGTTTTGGATGGAATGGATGAGGGTTGCTGAGGGATGGATCATAAATCTTTAAATCTTTTAAATATTTTAATTAACTTGTATATGAGAGTATTAACAGGACACTGCAGGGGTCTATATATGTTCCACTCTGTTTATGAAAGGAGGCAATTATAAAATAATAGATCGACTGCATAGAAAAAAATTCGTGTGGGCAAGTTTCTAGATACCTGAACACAAAGTACGGTACTTATTGACCAGTGTGCGGCCGCTCCTGGTTTTAATGCCCTGTTGTCAAATCCTTTCATAACCTTGAGACAGAACCTTGAGACTGCTGCTCAGGAAGAGGCCGAAGCAATTCTGTCCCTATGGGCCTCTTACAGGGGGATAAGAGAAGACCATTCAACCCATATTAGCCTGTTGCTACTTGAATAGGTGGAAAGCTGGAATATTGGCACATTTTGCTGAAAGAATCATTCAAAACAAAGAGATGTGTCGCTGCAGCTGTATGAAGTGTTATTGAGAGGGCACCTGGAGTACATTGTGTTGTTTGTGTTTCTGTAACTGAGAAGGGATGGACCTCCATCAGATACAGTTTAATGGCTGCTCGTAATCCACAGGTTGCTGTCTCATTTAATGTCTCGGATCTGTTACACAGGGACAGGAGGAGGCCATGAAGCCTCTTGAGTCTATTTCAGAGGGACAAGAGGAGGTCATTCAGCCTCTCTAGTCTATTACAGAGGGACAGGGGAAGCTTATTCAGCCTCTTGAGCCTGTTACATCGGGGCAGGAAATGTTTATTTAACATTCAAGTCTGTTACACATAAATATTAATTTTAAACTAGTTGAGGAATAGGAAAGATCTGATGTAAATATTAAAGTTCTAACTTTGAATACGGCCAATTGTGAAAGTGTTAGGCGAGCCCTGTGAAAGGCCAATTGGGATACCTTATTCGCAGGTAAAGGGATGGTTGGAAAATGCAAGGGCATCAAAACGTGGTTTAAGAGATTCCAGAGCCAACGTGTTCCTATTAGTGAGTTGGGCAAGTCTGGTTGGTGCAGGGAGTGCTGGATGGCTAGATATATTGATGCTCTGGTCAAGTTAAGGAAGGAGGCATATGTCAGGTAAACAGAGCTGAGATCAATTGGATCCCCTGAGGTGTAGAAGGACAGTAAGTGTGTCGTCAATGGGGAAATCGGGCCAGAAAAATGTGGACATTAGATGGCTTTCGAAATAGGGTTAACGAGGCATTGAAGCAACTCTAATAATTGCAAAAGATTAACTAGGGAGAGAATAGGGCACCTTAAAGGTCAGTAAAGGCTACCTATGTGTGGAACCAGAGGAGATGGAAGGGATACTAAACAAGTACTTCTCCTCAGTATTTAATGTGGAGGAGGTTACAAGAGCAAGAGAATGAAGAAATATATAGTTATATCTTGAAAAGTGTCTATATTACAAGGAGATGTTGAACATTTAAAAACATATAAAGGTGAACAAAGCCCTGGGACCTGATCAGTTGTATCGCAGAATATTGTGGGAAGCTAGGAAAGAAATTGCTCAGCCTTTTGCTGATATATCTGTAACATTGATTTCCACAGGTGAGGTGGCAAAAGACTGGAGGGTTGCTGACATAGTGTCATTATTTCAGAAATTAAGGCAAACCCAGGTAACTATAGATCAGTGAGCCTGGCGTCAATGGTGACTAAATTGTTGGAGGGGATTTTGAGGGAAACGATGTATATGCATTTGGAAAGACAAAGACTGAAGAGGGCTTTTTACATTCGAGATCACATCTCACTGACTCGGTGGAATGTTTTGAGGAAGTGAAGAAGATGATTGATGAAGGCAGGACAGTGGATGTTGTCTTTATGGAATTCAGCAATAAAACCCAAATGTTCTACATGGTAGACTGGTTAGCAAGGTTAGACTGCCTGGAATCCAGGGAGAGCTCGCCATTTAGGTCCAAACTTTTCTTGAATATCGGAGACAGGGTGTGACAGTTGGCATTTGTTCATTAACTTGTAGACCTGTGACCAGTGGTGCTACTCGCAAATAGTGGGTCCACTGCCTTTTGTCACTTATACAAATCATTTGCACTTGAATATATGAAGTATTGTCAGTACGTTTGTAGATAATTCCAAATTTGGTGGTGTAGTCGACAGTGAAGAACGATCTCTCAAAATATAATGGGAACTCAGGTGAGCTGAGGAGTGGCAGATGGAGTTTATTTTCGATAAATGTGAGGTGTTTCATTTTGGCAAGAAAAATCAGGGCCAGACATATAGGTAGGATCCTGTCGAAAGTTGACAATCAAAGAGAAGTCCATAGAAATTATAGAATCCCTACAGTTAGGAAACATGATTTTCGGCCCATCGAGACCACACCGTCCCTCTAAACAGTATCCCACTGGACAAACCCCTACCCTATCCCTCTCAGGCTGCATTTCCCATGGCTAATGCACCTCGCCCACACATCCAAAGGTACTATGCACAATTTAGATGGCCAATCTACCCTTACCTATGTATCGTTATACTGTCGGAGGAAAACATAGCACCCGGAGGAAACTTACAGACACGGGGAGAATGTACAAACTCCGCACAGCCAGTCATTCAAGGATGGAATTAAACCCAGATCGCTGCCCTGTAAGGCACCTTGTGGTGCAGGTTCTCCGTTCCTTGAAAGTGCCATCACAGGTAGGCAGCGCAGTGAAGAAGGCACTTGGTGATCTTCCCTTTATTGGTGCGTGCTTTGAGTCTATGCGTTTGCATGACATGTTGCATCTGTACAGGACATTGGTTTGGCCACTTTTGTAATACTGCCTTTAATTCTGGTCAACCTGCTGTCGGAAAGATGTTGTCAAACTTGAAAAGGTGCAGAAGAGATTTAAAAGAATGTTGCAGGAGGAGACTATTCAGCTTCTGAATTCTGTCAGTCAGCTGTTTTGCTCAATTACTGACAGTCAAATATAAAAATAAATCATTCAGATTTTGATGGTGTTTTACAGAAACAGGAGAAAGGCTTTTAGTCAAGAAAAGCTGTGAAGAATGTGAAGAGGCCATTCAGTCCCTCAATTTCATTCCACAGGAACAGCAGGTGAGCACAGAGCTATTGCAGCCTGTTACACAGGAGCAGGTGGAGGACATCTATTTTCACAAAACATCAATTAGGAGGCAGTCACTCAACTGCTCGAGACTGGGACACAGGAACAGGAGGCAGTCACTCAGCTGCTGAAGACTGGGACACAGGGACAGGAGGAGTCACTCATCTGCTGAAGACGGACACGGGAGCAGGAGGCAGTCACTCAGCTGCTGAAGACTGGGACACAGGAGCAGGACGGAGTCACTCAGCTGCTGAAGACTGGGGCACAGGAACAGGAGGCAGTCACTCAGCTGCTGAAGACTGGGACACAGGAACAGGAGGCAGTCACTCAACTGCTCGAGACTGGGACACAGGAACAGGGGTCAGTCACTCAAAGGCTCGAGACTGGGACACAGGAACAGGAGGCAGTCACTCAGCTGCTGAAGACTGGGAAACAGGAACAGGGGTCAGTCACTCAACTGCTCGAGACTGGGACACAGGAACAGGGGTCAGTCACTCAAAGGCTCGAGACTGGGACACAGGAACAGGAGGCAGTCACTCAGCTGCTGAAGACTGGGACACAGGGACAGGAGGAGTCACTCATCTGCTGAAGACGGACACGGGAGCAGGAGGCAGTCACTCAGCTGCTGAAGACTGGGACACAGGAGCAGGACGGAGTCACTCAACTGCTCGAAACTGGGACACAGGAACAAGAGGAAGACATTCAACTGCTCGAGACTGGGAAACAGGGACAGGAGGGAGTCACTCAGCTGCTGAAGACTGGGACACAGGAGCAGGAGGCAGTCACTCAGCTGCTGAAGACTGGGGCACAGGAACAGAAGGCGGTCATTCAACTGCTCGAAACTGGGACACAGGGAAATCTAGAGGCTACTGAGGCCCGAGGATCCTGTTACGCAGGAACAGGAGGAGGGGACTCACTCCCCAGCAGTATGGGACACTGGGAGAGAAGGGGAGTTTGCTTGGAACAAACACAAATATATGAATGGGTTGCATTCGTGGTCCACACAATCCTGCCCCACCATTCGCTAAGACCACGGCTGATCTGATAGTGATTCCCTCATTCCATTTTACGGAGACTGTCCTCTCTGCAGCCTCTGCTCCATTTGTTGGTCATGTTGGGGACCCAGATGCTGCAACAACAGTCCCCATGACTCATCCAGAGGGTCGGGTCTAACCGGATGAGTCTGGATTTGAAGGGTCCAATAACAAGAATGAAAACACAAAATAAAGGTATTGCCAGATGTTTAGTTCTCTCACATTCGCAATCCAACTCACATAACCAGCCCATCCATTATACTTTCAGGATGGAGCACTGTGTAGATATGGCTAGCATACTGCTAAATACAACCCAGCAATGTCCAGAGTGGAAATCTGTGCAGCCCACACCAATACTTGATCTATAATCATGGTCGAAATGTCCAGCTTGGGGAGCTCTGCAGACCGCACTGGTTCACTCATATATAAACCCAGGCTGTTGCATTGTTCGGTAACACTGTGTTAGATCGCTGCCCAGTGTGGGGAAACTTGCAGCCAATGTTGGAAGTGACAGGATGTGCAGTTCCCATCCATTTCCAGCTCCATATCTCCACTGTGCCTTGACAAGGGGTGCCATGGATGTGAAAATCACTGCGATGTAGAGATGTAAATGGAAACAGTTTAAATACCAATAGTTCTGATTAAGGCGAGTATCACACCAGTATTTAAAGTTGAAATACCTGAAATAATATCCAATGAGGTTTCGTGAAACAAAGTAGTTAGAGGGGGTTGGTAATGTTATAATCAACACTATTGCACTATAATTAACAATGTGAATTAGGGGAACAAATATGCAGGGGGACTGGGGAGACTTGCAGGAACAATAGGGTTGTTATAATAGGTGATTTCAATTTTCCTAACATAGACTGGGGCTTCCAGATGGTTAAGAACTTAGATGGAACGTAATTTGTTAAGTGTGTTCAGCAAAGTTTCCACAATCAATATATAGAGTATCGTACTCGGGAAGGGACAAACTCGACCCACTGTTGGGAAATAGGGCAGGACAGGTGAAGGAGATAAAGAGGGGGACCATTTTGGTAAAAGTGATCAGAGTTGTATTCATTTTAAAATAGTTATGGTAGGGACAAAATTGGTCCACAGATTCAAGTTCTAAATTGGGGCAAGGCGTATGTTGTTGGAGTTAGACAGGGGATTGCAGGGGATGATTTGAGTTGTTTGATTCCAGGTAAAAGGATCTCGGGCAAGTAGGAGATAGCTCGAGTTCAAGGTTTCCATTTTGCTGTGAGGGTGAAAGTTATGTGAGACTGGAAGAGAGAACCCTGGATGCCAAGAGATATTGAGGCTTTGACCAGAAAAAAGGAGGCGTGACTCATTTTCAGGCAGCTTGCATCAAGGGAATCCCTGGAGGTATACAGGGGATAATGTTCCAAATATTTCCCAGTTTCAGGAAAATGGTAGTGTCCCAATGCGTAACACATAAGAGTCACTTGACTCACCTTAATGATATTAAACCAAAAACAACTTCTAAACACGTCTTGTTACAAATACAATTTCGAGCAGAGACCATTTTTACCCTCAGGCGTTATCTTGACCGTTATCTGAACTGTACCACTTTCCTTACTATGAATGTTTCTCTTACCCTTTGTTTGTGACAGTTTCTGTCTTTAACAGTTACACGGTCTCCCACTCAGTTGGCAGGAAGGCAGGTTTGTGATGTAGAGGCAGGGCAACAGCGCCGTTTCAGTTCCTCACACTGACAGAGATTACCATGAAGGGGAGACTCTCTCAGCCTCACCCTATCGCCCCAGATGTGGTGATCCTCAGGATAAACCACCATGAGTGGTCTCTCTAATGAGAGTTTTTTTGGGGCTGTATTATATCAAAGTTAGCATTTTAATTTAAAAAAAATACTTAAAAAGAGTTTTTTAATATTATAATAAACCAATAACAACACAACTCAAATAACTGAGAAAATTACATACAAAACAACTTAAAGCACTACACAGACAGAAGAAAAAAAACAAAACTAAACAATAAATAATGAATAAATAATACAGCTCAGCATAACAAAATGACAGTTCTCGTTTATCAAGAGCATTAACTGATACACATTTTTATGTTCACAGTTCTTCCTCTCTGGGGGTGGGGGAGTTCAGACATCAAACACAACAGAATATTTTTCCTAGCACGGAAAGTCCGGAATGTAAGGATATAATTTTTTCCCATATTCATCTGTGGAAAATACCTTGGGCAGGCCCAGGAAAATAGAAACCAAGTCCATCTCCAATTCAGTCCTCAATACACACTCTATCACATCTGACACTGTGCTCCAAAATAGATGAAGTCTGCAGCAGAACCACAAGCAATGAGTAAGAGTGCCTGTAGTCATTCTGCATTTCGGACATGCTGAAGATAATCCCACTTCGCATTTTGAGAGACAATTTGGGGTCAGATAGACCCTATGAAGTATTTTCAACTGCATGGTATGGGTCCTATTACAGATCAAAATCCTTCAAACATTTTCACAAATGTCCTCCCATGTCTCCGAAGTGTTCTGAACCCCCAACTCTCTCTAGCAGACATCACAAAGCTGCACAGTCTCGTCTGAGGGGACACTCTCCAACTAATGATAAAGGGTACTGATAGAGTGTATTCTAAGCAAAAAACGCCCTCTTCCCTTTATCGGATCTGTAAGAGTGTGGTAAAAGTGTGTGTGTTTTTTAAATCAAATCTCTGATCTGGGAAAAAATACAGAAGAGGTCCCTACTAGGTAGTCCATACGTACAAGTTATTTGATCAAATGATATCATTGTTTCTCCATCAAATAACACGTGGTGGCTCAGTTGTGAGCATTGCTGTCTCGCAGCACCAGGGTCTCGGCTTTGGTTCTGGCCTTGGGTGACTGGCTGTGTGAAGTTAACATTCTCGCCGTGTCTGTGTGGGTTTCCTCCCACAGTACATAGATGTGCATGTTAGATGAATGGGTCATTGATAAATCACCCATAGTGTTCAGGGATGTGTAGGTTTGGGCATTAGCCAGGGTAAATATGGGATGGTAGGGGAATGGGTCTGGGTGGGTTACTCTTCAGAAGGTCGAAGTGGACTTGCTGGGCCCAAGAGCTTGTATCCACACTGTAGGGATTCTACTAATTCCAAATCACCCAAACATGGTACACCCCTTACTGCCCACAGTTTAAACCTGGAATCCATTCTCCCCGGATGACAACCCGGTGTACCAATTACAGGGGTAAGAAAATGATTTTGGCTGTATTGCCGTCGATCTGATGCATTGCCATTCATGCTTTAACAATATTGATAATTATTTGGTTATGACAATACTTCATAAATGTTGTCAATTTAGCTAAGAAAAACAGACGAATAAAGGTTCACTTTATCTGATAGGGTTCAATATCTCACAGTATTGATGCCGAGTCCTCAGCAGCCCAGGCACTAACATAGGATAAAAAAAAGAGCTTAATTGATAGCTTTTATCTGGGTGATCTCCTTCCACCAATCTGTGGGGTAGTTGCAATTTGGTGAGCTTGATAAAGAGTTGCTTATGCTGCCAAATAAAAGAGCTAAACCCGCCATTATGTCTCCTAAATACCTATGTGGGAAACATCAAAGGAAGCATTCACACGAGATATTGTAAATGAGGAAGAACATTCCTTAATAAGAGCTATCCGACCACGCCATGATATTGGAAGTGCCTCCCATCTTTGAAGGTCTTGTCAAATAAATGGACATAGTTCACGTTAAATAAATGATCAAAGACGGATGTAATGAATATACCGAAATTGGGAAACCCTCCCCCACCACACCCCCCGTGACCATTTAAAAGGAAACCAGGATTTGCCCTCATCAGGTATTTCCCCAAGACCTCCCACAGGCATGGCCTCCAACGTTGTAAAATTAATCTAGAGCCCGAAAAGGCGACAAGTGAAGTATTGCATTGCATCACGTGAGCTGCCGAAATTGCGGGATTTGACAAAAACATAAGCCCATCTGCATACAACATAATTTTATGAGACTTTTATCCCACTTCTGGGGCAGGAATGTTGGGATAATATTCCCAATGGAATCTAAGATTGTTGCAAGGATGGGGAAGAGATCAACCCTCGTGTGCCATTTCTGCGGGTTAAAGAAGAAAATAAAATCCCTACGTGTGAGGTAGATCTGCCTCCAGACATCCACCAGCTCTAGTTCTAGACTTAAATCCATTATTTGCTTACATTATAACGAGGGTATTGGGGGACTTTTGGACATTCTGTCCATCGTGGGGCCATAAGACAGTCGAAATCTCTTTCTACAATCATGTGCCATGATGCAAGATAACTGAATTTGGAAAATGCATCTACCAGGATTTTAAGAGGGTGCACCGGTTGGCAATAAACATTTAAAATACTGTATTAACTCCCGTAGTTCAAGACTTTGCCATTATGATCCTTCCATGGGTGTTAATACAATCAAGTAATTTAAATGGAAGATTCCTCCTATCCATTATGACTTTTACCCCACTCTTAGGATTAAAATACGAGAAATAAACCCGAGCAAACCCGCCCTGCTGTAATGTCAAATGTTCCTTGCCATCAAGGTGCATCTCCTGCAATAGGACAACTCTCTTTTTTTAAGACGAGAAAGTATATTTTTCCTCTTGACTGGACGATGGCTCCCCTTAATGTTCCAGGTACACCATTTGAGCACATCATTATCCACAACACACTGCAGCAACATTTGAACTCTAGAGAATTTCATATCGACTTACACATCGCTGAGCATTAATGACTGAAGACTCATCGAGCCTTAAATCTGTACAAACTAAAACTACTGCAACTAACAAGCTCTCAAAACGTTCCATAGCTAAAAACATAATAAAAGAAACAAAATCCAAAGTGCCAATGACACTTGATAGGGTTTTTACGCACCCCCCCCCACTACCACCCCCCCGACCCAATGGGGACGCTGACGGCCTAGGTCTCTATTCTACAACACTGACAAAAGCCCTGCTTTTAATTGTATAGGTCCTGCGCAAGTTTGATTTACCAAATCCCAGACCTCGCATTAATCCAAACGAAAATCCATCTGCCACCCCTCAGCCCAGTGAGTGATATTACTGCCACCTCACCTTCCCCATTTAATTTTAAAATTCCCTCCCCCTCTCCAGGAGGCCTGCACACTCCAGCCTTGATTTTCACAAAGACCCTGAGCTTGGTTTGCCTTCTGTGGTTAGGGGGAGGAGGGACAGATTGCAGACACAGTCAGTGGGGAGGAGAGGCTGGCCAGTAATCAGCGGCCTGGTATCACGTCATGGTTTGAGGAAGAAGGCAGTCACACGTGAGAGTTGGGTAATACTGATCGGTTTTTTGGGACCGGAAATTATGATCTTTTTCCGTCTCTGGTGTTCAGTAATGAAAATCTATTTGAGACCCTTCATTGTGCAGAGTGTGTCTGCAGGATTTCTTTCCCTAATATTGCAGACTACAGATAATGGCGATTAAAGCTGTTCATAGTTAACTTCGATGGCACAGCACGTACACTCAACAAAGTAAATACAATGACTGTAGATGCTGGAAACCAGATTCTGGATTCGTAATGCTGGAAGAGCACAGCAGTTCAGGCAGCATCCAAGAAGCAGTAAAATCGACGTTTCGGGCAAAAGCCCTTCATTCGTTGAGACAAATATTTTGCCATTGTTTAACAATACAAAGTGTTTTGTGTAATTCAGGAAAGGTAACCTGATTATAATAAATCCACACCGAGCTGAAAGCTGACACTTAAAATATGACCCAAAATCTGGATATAGTAGTGTCGTGGGTAATGTCCCTGCCTCTGAGCCAGAGGTCTGGATTTGATTCCTGAACGTGCGTGGTGGTGTTCCAAGCTCTGGACTAGAAGGCCTGGATTCAAGTCCTCCCTGTTGCAGAGGTATGTCACAGCATGTCAGAACAGGCTGATGAACAAACACCCGGGAGAATAATGTTACAGCTTTATGGGTATTGCCCAGTGATGCTCGTGTCCCTACCTCCGGGCACAAAGGTCTGGGTGCAAATCCCACAGAAGTGTCTCATAACGCACCTGAACAAACTGATTAAAACGGATTTAGAATTGTGGCTTGATGGAGAAGGAAGAGGTGTCAATATTGCATTTCAGAATTTAGGCCCAGGATGATTTAAAGCACAGCCATCCGTGTTGATTGGAGTCACATTATGCAGCAGTAAAGGTTTATAAAATCAAAATGGTTATGGATGGGGTGAGTAGTCATGGTTTTTCACCAGATTGGGGTGTCCAAAACTGGAGAGCATTGGTTGAAATTGAGAGGGGAAAGGTTTTGACGAGCCCACGAGTACCATTTCACACAGAGGGTGGTGTACGTCTGGAATGAGCTGCCAGAGGAAGTGGTGGAGGCTGGTACAAATACAGCATGTAAAAGGCATCTGGATGCTGACAGACCTGCCGAGCTTTTCCAGCAATATCTGTATTTGTTGCAAAATGAATTCATTTTAATACAATATTCTGAATACATGAAACATTTAATTTTTTTTAATGATGCAGCGACATATAAACATATCTTCAAATCGACCGAGACCATTTTCTGCTAAGGATATGGCACTGTGCATGACAGCAACAATGATGCACCTACATGGAACAGGGAATGTGATGGAGACATAGTTTGGACAATGTACAAGGCGACCTCACATGTTTGGGAGAGGATGACATTACTGTGTGATTCAGCTTAGAGAGAGAGAAAATGTAATCTGCCTGATTACACTCTCTCTCCTTCATTGTTCCTCATGACAGCAATGTGTGCGAGCTAAAACAAAAAAATCTACAGTCATCGTTACCATTCTTATTTTTATAGAATCCCTACAGTGTGCAAACAGGCCCTTCGGCACAAAACGTCCTTACCAACCTTCTCAGGCTTGCTCCCTTACATTTACCCAGACCGATGCACCTAACCTAGAAACCCCTGAACACTTTGGACAAATTATCATGACCAATCCATCTAACCAGCACAGCTTTGGACTGTGGAAGGAAACTGGAGCAACCATTAGAAGGGGAGAAGGTGCAACCTCTGCACAAGTAGTCACCCGAGTCTGGAATTGAACGCAAAGCCCTGGTGCTGTGAGGCAGCATTGCTAACCACTGAGCCACTGTGATACCCTTGGGCGATCCCTGGCCAGAATTCATTGGAATCTCTTCGCTGCCTAATGCAAAGGGAATTCAGCCAAATCCAACTGTTCCAGAATGAAATCCCATTGCTAGCAGCTTGCGTGTGTAGAATGTCTTCAGAAGCAGAATAACATTTTGAACAATCTCTCAATTTTTCCTTTTGTCATGAGTTACAATAATATATGGACAAAGCGCGTTCAACTTGAAATTGGTGTGTGTGTGTGTCAGTGTTTTTAGAAAGGGAAATATCGACTTTTATTTGCAATTTCCAAACAGTTTGCCATTCATCTTTCCACCATAGTTTGAGTAACATTGCTCTGGATCATAAACGTGCTATTTTAGCAGATTAAAGAAACTAGCCTGACTTGTTGCTAAAACTGACCCTGACCCAGTCTGAGACCGATATCATCGGCCATATCACCAACCTGGTTACATTTGACATTTGTTGTGAGCAGTGGAGCAGTGGGAATTGAAAAGGAAACATGACCCGAAAAGTTGGGGAACTTTCGACCGGTGAGCCTGATGTCAGTGGTGGGTAAGTTCTTGGAGGGGATTCTGAGGGAAAGGATTTACATGCACACTTATGCCCGAAACGTAGATTCTCCTGCTCCTTGGATGCTGCCTGACCTGCTGCGCTTTTCCAGCAACACATTTTTCAGCTCATACGTTTGGGAAGGCAAAGGCTGTTCGGGGTACTCAACGTGGCTTTCTCCATGGGAAATCATGTCTCATTAATTTGATTGAGTTTTATGAAGAGGTGACAAAGAAGATTGATGAAGGCAGTTTGGTAGACATTGTCTACATGGACCTCAGTAAGGTGTTCACAACATTCCAATTGGTAGGCAGATGAGTAAGGTACGGTCACACGAGATAGAGAGGAAGCTAGTCACAATTGGCTTGAAGGAAGAGGGATATTTTTCAGACTGGAGGCTTGTGAGCAGCAGTGTGCTGTAAGAATCAGTACTGAGTTCACTGCATTTCATCATTTATGTAAAGGATTTAGACGTGAATATTTGGGCCATATTTAGTAAGGTTACAGATTACATCAGAAAGGTGGTGTAGTAGATTATCTCAGAGTACAACGAGACCGCAATTAGATGGGACAAAGGGACAGGGAGAGACAGATATAGTTAAATTTAGATAAATACGAAGTTTTGCATTTTGGGAAGGCAAATCAGGGCAGAAATTATACACCTAATTGCAAGGTCCTGGGTCGTGTTGTGAATCAAAGGGACATAGGGCTGCAGGTACATTGTTCCTTGAAAGTGGAGTCGCAGGTAGACAGAGTGGTGCAGAACACATTTGGCACATTTGCCTTAATCAGTCAGAGCATTGAGTATAGGAGTTGTGGTGGTATGTTGTATCTGTACAGGATGTTGGTGAGGCAATACTGCGTACAACTCAGTTGCAGAACTGGAGGTTTGAGTTTCAGGGAAAGGTTGAATAGGTTAAGGTGTTTCCCCCTGGAGTGTCAGAAGCTGAAGGGTGACATGATAGAGGTTTATAGAATCATCAGGGGCATAGATATTCTGAACAGCCACGTTCTGCTTCCCAGGGTAGGGGAGTCCAGAACAAGAGGGCATAGTGTGAAAATGAGAGGGCGATTAATTTAGAATGGACCTGAAGGTAATTGCTTCACACAGAGAGTGGTGTGTGTACAGAAAGTGCTGTCAGAGGAAGTGGTGGAGGCTGGTACAAATACAGCATGTAAAAGGCATCTGGATGCTGACAGACCTGCCGAGCTTTTCCAGCAATATCTGTATTTGTTGCAAAATGAATTCATTTTAATACAATATTCTGAATACATGAAACATTTAATTTTTTTTAATGATGCAGCGACATATAAACATATCTTCAAATCGACCGAGACCATTTTCTGCTAAGGATATGGCACTGTGCATGACAGCAACAATGATGCACCTACATGGAACAGGGAATGTGATGGAGACATAGTTTGGACAATGTACAAGGCGACCTCACATGTTTGGGAGAGGATGACATTACTGTGTGATTCAGCTTAGAGAGAGAGAAAATGTAATCTGCCTGATTACACTCTCTCTCCTTCATTGTTCCTCATGACAGCAATGTGTGCGAGCTAAAACAAAAAAATCTACAGTCATCGTTACCATTCTTATTTTTATAGAATCCCTACAGTGTGCAAACAGGCCCTTCGGCACAAAACGTCCTTACCAACCTTCTCAGGCTTGCTCCCTTACATTTACCCAGACCGATGCACCTAACCTAGAAACCCCTGAACACTTTGGACAAATTATCATGACCAATCCATCTAACCAGCACAGCTTTGGACTGTGGAAGGAAACTGGAGCAACCATTAGAAGGGGAGAAGGTGCAACCTCTGCACAAGTAGTCACCCGAGTCTGGAATTGAACGCAAAGCCCTGGTGCTGTGAGGCAGCATTGCTAACCACTGAGCCACTGTGATACCCTTGGGCGATCCCTGGCCAGAATTCATTGGAATCTCTTCGCTGCCTAATGCAAAGGGAATTCAGCCAAATCCAACTGTTCCAGAATGAAATCCCATTGCTAGCAGCTTGCGTGTGTAGAATGTCTTCAGAAGCAGAATAACATTTTGAACAATCTCTCAATTTTTCCTTTTGTCATGAGTTACAATAATATATGGACAAAGCGCGTTCAACTTGAAATTGGTGTGTGTGTGTGTCAGTGTTTTTAGAAAGGGAAATATCGACTTTTATTTGCAATTTCCAAACAGTTTGCCATTCATCTTTCCACCATAGTTTGAGTAACATTGCTCTGGATCATAAACGTGCTATTTTAGCAGATTAAAGAAACTAGCCTGACTTGTTGCTAAAACTGACCCTGACCCAGTCTGAGACCGATATCATCGGCCATATCACCAACCTGGTTACATTTGACATTTGTTGTGAGCAGTGGAGCAGTGGGAATTGAAAAGGAAACATGACCCGAAAAGTTGGGGAACTTTCGACCGGTGAGCCTGATGTCAGTGGTGGGTAAGTTCTTGGAGGGGATTCTGAGGGAAAGGATTTACATGCACACTTATGCCCGAAACGTAGATTCTCCTGCTCCTTGGATGCTGCCTGACCTGCTGCGCTTTTCCAGCAACACATTTTTCAGCTCATACGTTTGGGAAGGCAAAGGCTGTTCGGGGTACTCAACGTGGCTTTCTCCATGGGAAATCATGTCTCATTAATTTGATTGAGTTTTATGAAGAGGTGACAAAGAAGATTGATGAAGGCAGTTTGGTAGACATTGTCTACATGGACCTCAGTAAGGTGTTCACAACATTCCAATTGGTAGGCAGATGAGTAAGGTACGGTCACACGAGATAGAGAGGAAGCTAGTCACAATTGGCTTGAAGGAAGAGGGATATTTTTCAGACTGGAGGCTTGTGAGCAGCAGTGTGCTGTAAGAATCAGTACTGAGTTCACTGCATTTCATCATTTATGTAAAGGATTTAGACGTGAATATTTGGGCCATATTTAGTAAGGTTACAGATTACATCAGAAAGGTGGTGTAGTAGATTATCTCAGAGTACAACGAGACCGCAATTAGATGGGACAAAGGGACAGGGAGAGACAGATATAGTTAAATTTAGATAAATACGAAGTTTTGCATTTTGGGAAGGCAAATCAGGGCAGAAATTATACACCTAATTGCAAGGTCCTGGGTCGTGTTGTGAATCAAAGGGACATAGGGCTGCAGGTACATTGTTCCTTGAAAGTGGAGTCGCAGGTAGACAGAGTGGTGCAGAACACATTTGGCACATTTGCCTTAATCAGTCAGAGCATTGAGTATAGGAGTTGTGGTGGTATGTTGTATCTGTACAGGATGTTGGTGAGGCAATACTGCGTACAACTCAGTTGCAGAACTGGAGGTTTGAGTTTCAGGGAAAGGTTGAATAGGTTAAGGTGTTTCCCCCTGGAGTGTCAGAAGCTGAAGGGTGACATGATAGAGGTTTATAGAATCATCAGGGGCATAGATATTCTGAACAGCCACGTTCTGCTTCCCAGGGTAGGGGAGTCCAGAACAAGAGGGCATAGTGTGAAAATGAGAGGGCGATTAATTTAGAATGGACCTGAAGGTAATTGCTTCACACAGAGAGTGGTGTGTGTACAGAAAGTGCTGTCAGAGGAAGTGGTGAAGGCGGCTACAATCGCACATTTAAAAAGTATCTGAAAGAGGAGGAATATTGGCCAAATGCTGACAAATGGGACTGGAGCAGATTTGATATCTGATCGGGGTTATCAGATTGGACTAACGGGTCTGTTCCCGTTCTGCATGACTGTCAGATTCTATAAGAGGGATGGCGAAATATTCTGAAAGGACCTTTCAAGTGGGAATTCTCTTCACTGGAAGTTTATCGTGCCTCTATGTTCACATGGATTGAAAGCTGTTTAATTAAATATTTGACAGGGAAGTGAGTCACGGGTAATAGTATACAGACAGGAATGTGGGGCTGAGTCCACAATCTTAGTGCGTGGTGGAAAAGGCTCAAAGTATCTAATGTCCCACTCCTGCTCCTCAGTCCCATGTTTCTGTATTCCATCCAGCCCCGCATACCTGCTAGATAGGAGAGGTTGGAGGCCACTTACTCCTATAACCTGTTGTACAGAAACGGAGGAGACCATTCAGCCTCTCAAGACTGTCACACAAGCTTTGAAGTGATTTGGGAAATGCTGTTGGAAAATCCAGGCACGGATATGAAAGAGGCCCCTCATCTCTCTTTACAGAGCTTCCCCTCTTTGCAACTTGTGCTTCATTTGTTGGTCATGTTTAGACCCAGAATCACTGAGAATACAGCCGCGATATCTCACCCAGAGATGGCGCACAAAATCCTCTCGTCTCCCTGCCTGCAACATTCCATAACAGACATTCATGAAAATAACACCCACTAACTTTCCAAGAACAGAATGTGAGAACATCAGAAACAGGAACAGGTCGTTCACTCCCCAAGCCTGCTTTGCCCTTCACTAAGATCATGACTGATCTGCTCTCTGTCTCAAATCCTCTTTCATACCCAATTCATTATTGCCCTCAACTCTCTGACAGATCAATATCCATCTACATCCTCTTCAAATACTTTCAGTCATTTGCTCCCCACCACTCTTGAGAAGAGAAATCCTGACATTCAATACCACCTGTCTGAAGAAAACACTTGCTGCTCCTATATCATGGCTTATTGATATGAACAAAAGAGGTTGAGACAGGGGTTCAGGTAAAAATGACTGGCCCTGATATCAAGGCAGTGGTTGACGTCTGCTGACATCAAGAAGCTTAACAAAACTGGACGTAATGGGAATCAGAGAAAACTCTTCAGTGTTTGGAGTCAAACATGGCACAAAGGAAGATGTTCATCATCTCAGTCCTGGGTCACCTCTGTGGGAGATCCTCAGGGTAGCTTCCTCTTCACAAACAGCTTCAGCTGCTTCATCAATATCTCCCCGCCCCCACACTCCCCACCATAAGATCAGAAGTGGGGATTGTCACTGAAGATTCCACAATGTTCAGAACATTTTGTACCCCCGTCAGCTCCTGAACTAGTCTGTGTCCATGTGCAGCAAGACCCAGACTCCATTGAGACTTGTGCTGTTAAATGGTCCGTATCATTCATCTACCAGCACTGCCTGAATTGCATATTGCCACAGTAAAATAAGAGTTAATTCAGCACCTCACGCTGGTTTCACAGGAATATGAGGAAGCCATTCAGCCCAATGACACGATTGGAGAAGAACAGGGACAGCCCGTTCAGTGCCTCTAGCATATTACTCAGGAAGAGAAGGAGTCTAGTGTGATGGACCACACGAGAGCCCCTCGAAAATATTTGAAGGCGGTAACCTAGGCTCTATTTATTTTTATTTTAAAGGGAATATAAAGTGACTGTTCCAGATGCAATGTGATAGGTCAAACTACTCGGTGTGAAGCTAAACACTATTTATTGTAACACTAAAAATAAAATGAAAGCAAAGAAAGAGGAATTTAGAAAAACGTAATTCTATTGGACAAGTTAACAGAATAACAAATCCAGGAACTATTACTAATGAACTGTTCCAATATAGGAAAATCCCATAAACACAGCCCCGGCAGAAAGGAAAATTCAGACACAGATTGTCCCAAATATTTCTCCAATCCAGGAATTAAAAACAGCACCAAGAGACAATTCAGAGATGGTAGCAGCCTGGAGATAGTCACTGAAGCTTCCAACTCTGTGGAGACCCCAATAGTTTCTGATGCTACTTAGAAACCAAAACCCAGAGATCGTAATTTGTGAGAGCTGGCCACATCCATTCAGGCTGCATTAAAATTAACCCAAGACCTCCCTAGCTGTTTACTCAGTGGCCTTCACTAACCAGTTTGGTAACGAACATTCAATCTCTCTCTGTAAAGAAACCAGGACAAAATAACCTCTCAAGGCCTGCAGCATCATCACACTTGTCAGCACATCGAGCTGTCAAACAGGAACCGGGGTAACCCAATCAAGCTCTTGGTCCTGTCCAATCGGAAAAGAAGCCATTCAGACCGTTCAATCTTTTATACAGGAACGGGAGGAGGCCATTCAGCCCCTAAAGCCACTTCCACAGCAACAGGATGAGGCCATTCAGCTCCTTCAGTCTCTTACACAGGAACAGGAGGAGGTCATTCAGCCTCTAAAGTCACTTACACAGGAACAGTACGAGGCCATACCCCCTCAACGCTCTTGCAAAGGGACAGAATGAGGTAATTGATGCTGATTCCTGATGAATGGCTTATGTCCAAAACGTGGATTCTCCTGCTCCTCGGAGCTGCCTGAACTGCTGTGCTTTTCCAGCAATCTACTCTCTACTACAATCTCCAGCATCGGCAGTCCTCGCTGTCTCCAGATTGATGCTCCAACATGATGAACAAGTGGAGCAGAGGCACAGTAGTGCACAGACAGACTGCTCCACGTTGGTCCTCCTGGCTCTGTTGCTCATGATAAACACGTGGGACTTTAACGTGGTTTTCTAGTGTTGAAGAGGGAAGCCATATGTCTTGTGTGAAGTCTCAAGAAAGCACCTTCCATCTCCGAGAAGCCAGCCTGGTGTTCTCTATGTAGGGCGGAAGCTGGTGGGAATGGCTACCTGCTCAGATGGAAGGTATTGTGGCTGCTGTTGGGGATTGTATGCAACCTGACGTTCAGTACGGGTTCACACGCCGACTGCACAATAACATGGGGAGAGTTAATTTAGACATATAAACTATTAGGAAAGTCTCGGTAAACTGATGAATCGACTCTCTATGTTCAAATAATGCTGATCTTGGCTCTTGTTGATCTTGTTGAGTGCTTGTCTTGTGCAGTGTATCCTGTATGCCTTACTCTGTCCAGGACTATTTCCACCCTATGATCTGACTGGCCATGCTTACTATGATCTGCCTCCACTGTTCATAAATAAAGTGTTTCCCTGTACTGAGGTACATGTGACAATAAATCACACCAATCAATCCTGGGTAAAGTATGGAATTTCTCACCCTATCAATGTGTCTTTTGGAAATACACCTGCGACACCTCATGTTTCAGCATCACCATTTCTTCGTATTTCACAACTCTGCAGATTAAACTCTCAGGTACTTCACTCTACGCTCATGATGCCGCCATCTGTATCTGTGGGAAGGAGATCATTCCTTACAAAGGAGATCAAATCTGTAGAGAGTGCCCCTAATGCGGTCTCAGCAAGGAAGATAGCTTTAATTACATACTCGAACCATCTTACAATGAGGGACAGCATTCCATTGACTGCACCCATTACTTACACAGGGTTTGATTCAGAGCTGTCAGCGTAGACTTGTGAGTGGGAGATCATGCTTCCCAAATTTGTTAGAGTTCTTTGATGAAGTGACCAAGAATGTTTACGAGGACAGAGCGGTAGACGTAGGGTCTCGATGGATTTCAGTAAGGTCTTTGATAAGGTTCCACACAGCAGGCTGCTCTGGAAGTTTCCATCACGTGGAATGCTTGGGGAACTGGCCAATCGGATACACAGTTGGATTGATGGTAGGAAGCAGAGGGTTTAGTGGAAGGATGTTTGTCAGACTCGAGGCTGTGTCCATTGCTGTTTGTTATCTATGATTTGGTTGAGAATGTACAAGGCAGGATTAGTAAGTTTGCAGATGACACTAAAATAAGTGGTTGCGTGACCAGTGAGGAAGTTTATCAAAAATTGCTGCAGGACTTTAATCAGGTGGGGAGGTGGGCCGAGAAATGGCAAATGGAATTTAATATAGAAGTGTGAGGTCTTGCATTTCGGAAACTCAAATCAAGGTAGGAGTTTCACGGTGAATGGGAGGGTCTTAAGGGGTGCAGTGGGCACAGAGACCTTGGTGTTCAGTTGCACGGTTCTCTGGGAGTGGAGTCACAGGTAGACAGGGTAGTGAAGAAGGCTTTTGGCACATTGGCCTTCATCAGGCAGGACATTGAGTATAGAAGTTGGGAACTTATGTTGAAGTTACACAGAACTTTAGTAAGGCCGCATTTGGAGTATTGTGTTCAGTTTTTGTACCCTTGTTATAGGGAGGTTGTTATTAAATTAGAAAGAGTGCAGAAGAAATTTACAAAGACGTTGCCAGGACCCAGTGGTCTGAGTTATAGGGAGAGGTTGGACAAGCTAGGACATTTTCTTTAGAGTGTAGGAGACTGAGAGAGTCCTTATACAGCTGCATAAAATCACGAGGGGTATGGATAGGGTTAATGCTCTCAGTCTTTTTCCAAGGTGTACCGAATCGAGGATTAGAGGGGATCAGTTTAAGGTTAGAGGGGAAGGAATAAAAGGGAACCTGAGGGGCCACTTCTTTACACAGAGGCTGGTACATGGATGAGCTGCCAGCAGACGTGGTTGGGGGGCTACATTAACAACATTTCAATGCATTTGGATAAATATGTCGATAGGAAGGGACTGGAAGGATATGGGCCAACTGCAGAGAAATGGGGCTAAAGTGAATGGACATTTACAAGGTGGAGATGAACCCCTCTGTTAATTAAAGCCAAACACCCAGAAAAGCTCGCCTCACCTCGTAATCTGTTAAAATATGAGCGACACAGATCTCCTATATTCCACTATTTTAACAAAAATTAACAAGTTTGTTTCTTAACTTTAATAGTGAACACTAAACAGCAACTATTCACAAATACAACCCCTCTTTTCCTAGCTACTTTCTATCTGACTCCAACTCTGTAAAAATATGCTGTTCCAACAGCCCACATATTAAACATTACAATCTCAAGACTATATAGTTTCTATCTTCCCTGCTGTGTTCACTCTATCAGCTGCTGATCTCCCTGGGTCTTTTTTTTATTGCAAGTAGGTTTACATGAACATGTGTCTTTGATAGAGAGTGTTTGAGATGGTCAGTTCGCACTCCTGCTCTACAGCAGTTGCTCTGCTGTTGGATGGCAGTAGCTTTCCCACCAGTGTTCAAAATGCTAGGTTTGCATACTCCCCATGATATAGCAATTCTCATAATTTGGTTGCTTACCAGCTGTCCAAATAATAATATTCAAATTCTGTTGGCTTCTGGTTTCCTGAGCGTTATTTAAACTCTTTGGTTGCGTTTGAATGGCTGTCAAAACAGCAACCATAACTCAGGTATCCATATCTCAGCTAATGGTGACATGTGGAACAGTTTGACCTTTCGCTGGCATCTGTGGATTTAATTTCTATTCAACAAAACCCGTTCTGTTTTAAAGTGCCCATACATGTTTTTGGCTTCATAACAACTCCCCGCTTCTGGAAATAAAGTGAACCAGCAGAATGAAAAGATGGCTACATTTCTTTTCCTCTAATTCTTAATCCCAATTATATGAAATACGAAAGTATTAATCTCAGCTATAACATTCATATTAATTCTGCACACCATTATAACACTGGAATAAGGTAAATCTTATCCACACTTTTTTCCTTTAAATCCGCGATAGCACATCTGCTATCACATTGTAGGAGCCACAGCATGTACATTTTGTAAGTTTAAAGTCGGTCAGGTAAGACTCCAATGAAATAGTCTCATATTCTGCTCTTTAACTGTTCCAAAAAATGCGAGAGATTTGTCATTGTCCACAACCATTTCCGATAATTTGTTTGTCATATACACATTGAAATATTGTCAGGCCAGTGCGAAACATAATCATTCTTGATCACTTGCTAAAGATCACTACATCATGCAGATAAACTGCACAATTTGTTCATCTGGCCACAGCTCTTTTCCTGAGTCTTAAATGTGGCTGGTGCATTATTCATCCAAATGAAATACTCGATTAAGTTTTTCTGTCATCTCCAGTGTCTTTACTAGATAACTTAACTGGCTCCACATTTTTTTAAAAATTTGAAAGGGGCCACTAAACCTGGCTTTGAAGAGATTTCTTACTACTGGTGGCAATACTAATACGTCATTCGCACGGGAAGTCCTCAAAGTTTCAGAGTATTTATCTGCCACCTGCTTCACTCTATGTTGTGCTCTTCAGATACTATTTAGCTAACTCACCGACTCCATTCACTCTCTCCTTCACCTCACACACAGAATCCAAGTGTGAGATTTCCGACTTCGGTCCTGTCAATTTATATTTTATTAATTTCAAAGGTCCTCTCACTTCACAAACGAATATTAACTCAGAGGAAGTAAACTGAGGAGATTTATTTGGGGCATCTCTAATGGCAAACAATATAATGGGACACCTTTATTCCAATCATTCGGGTAACCCTAACAGTACGCTGTTAACATGGTCTTCAGCGTCTGGTGCTAACTTTCCAAGGCTCCCTGGGATTCAGGTTCTGACGCACTTGATTTAAACTGCTTATCCTGAACCTATCCATGACTTCATAAACAGCTGAGCGGTAAAATGAGATCATTGGTCTGACTGAATCTTACTGCCTAGCCCACAGCGAGTAAAGAAAGCTACCAACCCCTCCATCTCATTTTTTATCTTAACATTCCATAATGGAATTGCTTCTGGAAATCTGGTAGACACATTCATTATTGTCAGTAAATATAGTTTTCCACTTCTATTTTAGGAAGGGGAGCTACACAATTAATCATAACCCACTTGAAATGTTCTTCGAATGCAGTAATTGGCAAGAAAGGTGCTGGTTTTATTACTGCCTGTTACTTACCTACCATTTGGTATGTATGTCATGTACAAAAAAAAACACATCCTTGTGCATTCCAGGCCACTAGAAATGCTTCTGTACTTTAGCCTGAGTCTTCTGTACACCTAAGTGACCGCCTGCAATTAGTATATGTGCTAGCCATAACATTGTATGCTACAGGTAACACTACGTGGTGCACTTCGTCCCATTTCCCTTCTGCACTAACCTATTGGGGTCTCCATTTTAATTTTAGGATTCTATCTTTAAGTCAATAACGCGTATATATCTGTTGTAAGTCCATTAGCCTTTCAGAACTAAACACCTCTGCCTGATCCTCTGCCTGTTCAGTTTTTTTTCTGTACCGTTACATCAAACAGGGTGTCAGTTCACTAAGCGTCAACCCATTTGCCTTTTTCTTTCGTTTTTCCTTCCTGCTGTAACTTTTGAAAGTGGGATCTTGTTACTACACACTCTGGAAAAATTCCTGGGTACTTTTCTTTCAACACCTCAATTCCCTAATCTTCCGTTGTCTTCTTCACCACAAGGGGTGAGTCTCCCACCTCGCCTCCTGCTAAATCGTTCCCAAGAACAAACTGTATTCCGAGAACTGACACTCTGTTACTCACTGTCACTGTTACTTCTCTAATCTTGATTTGGCACTGCATCCTGATGTTACACAAGGGAATGCTTAATTTCTGTCCCCATTCTACAAATTATCACGCTCTTGATTAACATGCCAGAAAGAGTGAAAATACTTTCATCTCTTACTATTAGCGGCCGAGAGAAAGTGAGGATTGCAGATGCTGGAGATCAGAGTTGAAAAGTGTGGGGTTGGAAAAGCACAGCACATCAGCAGCATCCGATGGCCGGAGACTTAACGTTTCAGGCATAAATCCTTCATCAGGAAGTGGGAGGTAAGGGAGGGGGAAGGAGGTTGAGAAATAAATTTGAGGGTGGGAGTGGAGCTGGGTGGAAGAGAGCTTGGAAGGCGATAGGTAGATGCAGGTGGGGTGTGATGGTGATAGGCGGACAGGAGGGTGATAGGACACCTATCGGTGGTAGGACAGCTGGAACCCTCAAACTGTACATCAACGTTGACTTCACCAAATTTCAAATCTCCCCTCCACCAACCTCTCCCAGATCCAACCGTTCGACCCAGCACTGCTCTCTTGAACCGCCCTAACTAGCCATCTTTTTTCCCACCTATCGACTCCACCCTCCCCTCTGACATATCACTATCACTCCCACCTACATCTTCTTATTGCCTTCCCATTGACCCTCCAACCAGCTCAGCTACTACCCTCGTATTTATCTTTCAGCCCCCTTGTCCTCCCACCATGTTCCTGACGATGGGTTTCTGCCTGATATTCGATTGTCCTGCAGATCGGACGCTGCCTGATCTGTTGTGTTTTTCCGGCGCCTCACCTCTCAACTATTAGAGACTGAGCAGATCCCAAATCTCACAAAATTATATCTTCTTGTCCTTTTTCCCCTGTTCTTTCTGAGTAAGCTTTATCTACAGAGGCGAATTCTTTCAGAGATCAGGTACTAACTCAATAACCAGCCCTGACCTCGGCTGTGCACTCTCCTGTATGATCCTCGGCTTTACTTGGGGTCTCCTTTACCAGTTTCAGTAATTCCGCTGGGCTTAGCCTCTTCTACCACATCTTTCCTCAAAGTGCCTTCATTCAACGCCCATCACGGTGTGTCCCAGCTTAGTGCAGTGAAACCACCTTTTCCCAGTGCCCTTCTGAAACCATTGGCACTGTCATTTTATGTTTTCCACTCCCTTATAGTGAGAACTCCTGAGGCCTTTCACCACCTTTCAACCTCTTTGGGCTTCTTTTTCACCTGTGGTAAAGTATTGTGCGTTACTCTTCGCTTTGTAATGTGTGATCTTGCCTTCTCCCAATTTCTATCCCTCACAGGATGAAAATCCTGCCAGAAACTAAATATCATCCCATGCCCCAGTGCATATTTACCTGCCCTTTCTGCCGTGCTTCTCACTTCTTGAACTTTCGGTACATTCACATTAATTCTTACTATCTCTGTAAGTGAGTCTTTTATCTTCTCCAGCAAATTAATCTTCCGTCAAGCCTCACAGGCCTTATCCATTTTTAAGGCCAGCACCAACCTATCAAAATGACTGTGGTTACTTCTTTCAAACTCAATATAAGACTGACCTGGTTCCGTCTCTATTTTTCTGAACTTCTGTCTATATGCTTCTAGTACCAATTCATAACCAATCAAAATTGCCAATTTGACATCTTGATAATCTCTTTACCCCCCATCTGATAGCGCTGCATATACCTCACCAGCTGTGCCCACCAGCTTAGTCTGAACTAGCATTACCCACAAGTTCACTGGACACGTCATCTGACGAGCCATTTTTTCAAATGAAATAAAAAAGGTTTTGACATTTTTCTCAACGAAAAATGGCAAGTTATTAACATAGTTTTATACATCCCTATGTTGTCCCTTCACCTCCATCCTGTTAATTTAACTTTCTTGTATAATTCCCAACTTCTGAATTTCAAATCCTCACTCCCTTTCTTTTTCCTCTCTTTCTGTTTCTTCTCTCTCTGTTTCCGTCCCTTTATTTATCTTCTAACTCCAGTTGCTACATTTGCAATTTAAATTTTTATAACTCTACTGCAGTTGCCTGTTTCTCTGATACATCAAAGTGCTTGACCAACTCCATTACAATTTCAGCTTCCCTTTTCTCCCTGGCTAAACCCAATTCCAAACTATTTGCTAATTCTAAAAAATGTCCTCCTTCTGTCCTTCTAAACTTCCTTGGAAAATTTGGGAACCTCTTTAGTAATGTTAAAAGCCATTTCCCTCACTTTTGATTTAATCAACCACAAGTAACAAAATTAAACGAATTTCCCCACTGGTTTTATTTGAAGATCAAAATCACTAATTGCAAAGAGTTGGAATTTGCTGGGACCTTTTGTATCCCAAATCTGTTCACGTCTGTCCAAATCCCATATAACAAGGCCCCAAACTGTTATGACATCAATGTCGAATCCCTCTGTTAATTAAAACCACACACCCAGAAAAGCTCACCTCACATCATAATTTGTTAAAAAGTGAGCGACAGAGAACTCCTAAATTCCACTAATAAACAATTTATATGTGTGCAAGTTAGCTCGCTGAGCTTGAAGGTTTGTTTTCAGAAGTTTCGTCACCATGGTTAGGTGACATCATCAGTGAGAGTCTCCGCTGAAGCTCTGGTGGTATGTCCCGCCTCTCTATTTATAGATCCTGGTTTCTTAAAGTGGGTGATGTCATTTCCGGTTATTTTAACAAGACAATGTAGACAGGATCTAAATTGATCCGTTTATTGAAGGACTTCTGGTTAGAATGCCATTCCTCGAAGAAGGTCCTTGCGTGTCTTAGCATGTGTGTATGTGTGCTTTGTCCCAGTCAAAGTAGTGCCTTGCTTTATCTGTATGTATGGAACATAGTGATAGTGTGTCATGTCTTTTGGTGGTGAGTTGGTGTTCATGTATCCTCGTAACACGACAACAGGACAGTTTCAATGGTGGAAAAGTGATTTTATATACACTGTTTAATCAATGTGTGTGCAGTTAAGTAACATTTTTCACATGTGCACAACACATTATAAATGAACAACAGAGACACAGTTAACGAAAAATCATGCATATGATGTATAAAATTGATACAACATTAAAACATGATTTGATCCTCTCAACATTCCCTCCTTTTCTGGAATTCCCAACTCTACTCTCTCATTCTTACCAGGATGTGTGCTCCAAATTCTTGATTCTAGTGTCCCAACTTATTTCAGTTAATCCCCTTGAATATATTGGTCTGTTGGGTTCTTTCCAAAGTTAGTGTCTGTCATATAATCGGAGATAAATATTCTGGCATCAGACTCAGCATTTGAACATATTTCTCTGTTGTACATGCAATGTACAAAGGACCACAGCACACAGGCATTGCCAAAACATTGGGGGATGTTCATCTATTTCTTTCGATAATGTAGTTTTCTCATTTTCCACATCTCCATATCAATATCCTCTCATTTGTTTCTCCCTTTGTATCTAGTTAAGAAATCCACCAATCATTCTTCGTGTTCCATCTCTTAAAACTCCTTCTTTCAGTTTATATCTAATGCACTCTTCAAGATGTAATGTGGTTATAATTAAGCCATGTAACTACAAAGACATGCGGCTGTAGCTGGCCAGAGTTAATTGGAAGGGGAGCTGAGCAGGAAATACCATGGAGCCGCAATGGGAGGAGGTTCTGGGGATAATTCGGAAGATAATACCAGAATGGAACCCCAAGAAGATGAAACATATTCATGGGAGGACAAGGCAGCCATGAGTTACAAGGCATCAAACCAAAAGAGAAAATATACAATGTGGTGAAGATGATTGGGAATCCAGAGAATTCATTGGCTCTGAAACTGCATAACGCTGGCATTACTGACACTGCAGAGCTCTTAATCGTGGTCAGGGAGAGAAACAGAGGAAACACATTTACTTTAAACACAGAAGATGGTATTTCTCAAGGAAAAAGATTCAGGTGAATTAAACATTTGAATTAAGATCAGTTCCATGCTTTTGCGGAATGTATCAGATTGGAAGCAAGACCCGGGGAGACAGACCCTCAGCAGAATGAGAGTTTGAAAATGGAAGTATTTCCACATCAGAAACCAGGTTAGATCACTGAGTGCAGGGCTGATGGGTGAATAGGTCTCAGTGAGAATTGGGGAACAGACAGCAGAATTGCATTGCAGCGATTGCAGCTCGAAACTGCTGGACCACAGCAACAGGAGAAGCAGACCTGCATTCAACCACAACCTGAAACTTTTTGCCAGGATAACACTTCAGTCTGCCATTGCCATCAACACCATTTATGGTTCAGTGACGAGCGTGGGTGAACATGTCAGAACTTTAACCTGATGCTAACTCATTAAAGCTACCAGACTTGACCAACAGATCTGAACGAAGCCCTGCAGTCCTGTGACGTTCAGTTATAAAATAGTGATGGACAATTAAACGAATGACTGGAGGCAAGGTCTCCACAAACATCCCCATCCGAAATAATGGAACATATCTGCACATCAGTGTAAAAGATAAGGATTTTTCATCTGCACCATCCTCTGCCAGAAGTATTGAGTCGATGATGCACCTCACTCTCATCATGATGCCCACAGAATCACAGATGTCAGTCTTCAACCAATTTCAATTGCTGCACGTGACATGAAGAAACAGCTGAACACAGTGGATATGACACAAGCAATGGGCCCTGACCCCATTCCTGCAATCGGACTGAAGACTTGTGCTGCACAACAAGCTGTGTCCCTGGGGAAGCTGTTTCATTCCAGCTCCAACTCCGACATCTCGCTGGCAACGTGGAAAATTACTCAGCTATGTCCCGTTCCCGAAGAGGGGAATAATTACAATCTGACCAATTACCACCCCCTCAGTCCCATCACGACAGTCAAATCGGTGGGAGTTCTTTTTGACAGAGCTGTCAAACAGCACAGAAATAACCAGCTCAGTGTGGTTTCCAATAGGCCCCCATGTGGAGATGGTGCTGTTGTGGAAATGTCACTGGATTACTAATACAGACCAGGCTAATGCTCTGGCAGCGGGTGGATGTTAAAAGCAATTAATAAAATATCGTGATCTAAAATCTGGGATCAGTAACAGTGACCTTGGAGCCAATATCGATTGTAAACAGAATTTCCTTCTCCAATGTACTTTAGGAAGTGAATCTCCCGTGATTTCCTGGGCTGGCCTAAAACTGACTCCAAAGACCCTGACATGTGATAAACATTTCAATGGTCTCTGAAACGGTCAATCAAGGCACTCATTTGAATCTAACTACTCCGAGGTCTGAAAGGATGAAACCGGATAGAACATCCGGCCTCAGCATCATTATCAGAAAAGGGAATGGGAACACAGTCCTGTCGACACTGCAGAGACCTCCTTCCTAACATCTGAGAGCTTGTGACAACATTGACAGAGCTTTCCCACAGACTGTACAGAAACAGCGGGAAAGGAGTAGGTCATACAACACATTGAGCCTCCCCCATTCTAGTTCATGGAAAAAATCTCCTCAATGCACTTACTCCACACGATATCCATATCCGTTAATGTGAGTAACCTTGGAAAGCTATAAAATAGGAAGAGCAGTAGTACGTTTGGTCCATCGAGTTTGCTACCCAATTCAAGTAATGATGGTTGGCCCTTAATTTCCACACCGTACTCCTGCTCTCCCACCATCCCTTTACTGTCTCTAAATCCTTACCTGTAATCAATGTCTCGGTTTCCAGGAACGAGCGAATTCTCCAGGTTCACCAGTCTGTGAGTGCAGACATTTATTCTCATTTCAACGCAGAGTGATCTGCTTCAAATCTGACTCACACTGTCAGAGTTTTGTATATTTCACTGAGATCTCCACTAATTTTCCTAAACCCCGTGGAATACTGGCCCAGTTTCCCCAATCTCTGCTCCCGCAACAAGCCCGTCATCCCAGAGACCAGTCTGGTCATCCTTCACTGCTCACCATCAATGTCAGGTTTGTCCTTTATGAAGTGAGGAGACCAAAACTACACACAATACTGCACAATGTTCGAGATGATATCTCACAGACCCTGTACAGCTGCAGTAAGACACCCTTTCTCCTGGACTCGCATCCCCCTGAAATGAAGGTCAATGCACCATTTATCTTCCTCACTGCTTTCTGTTTCTGCAATATTACTTTCAGCGTCTGGTGTACAAGGAGATGCAGATCCTTTTTAATGTTGCAGCGCCCCACTTGGTGGGTCTATGTACACTGCTCAGCGTGCCAATGCCATGCCCAATATTGACTTATGGTTGCAGAACTCACTGCACTGCATAGGCCTCAGAGGTTTATGCGGATGGAAACAACAAAAAAGAGCATACGTCCCTTTGTAAATCAACATGTTTCAACCAATTCTTTTCAAATGGTAGGCTGCCAATTTATCATTTCCACCAAAGGGCACACCGTCACCTCTATCCACATTGTTCTCCATCTGTCACGTATTTACCCATTCACTCCACTTGTCTTAGTCTTCTCGGTGCTTTTTTACATTCTCCTCACCCATTCACAATCCCACATCCGTTAGTGCTGTCAGCAGGCTGGGATATATTGTATCTGATTCCAGCAACCCAATGTTTAAAGGGCATTGTGAACAGCTGGGCCCCAAGCACCGATCCCTGCGACATCTCAGCAACCTCCTCTGTTAATTTCTATTTATTTACTTCGTGAATCTGGGAGTCACTGGCTGGGCCAGCATTTATTGCCTGTCCCTAGTTGTCCTTGAGAAGGCGGTGGTGAGCTGCCTTGTTGAACGCTGCAGTCCACCTGTTGCAGTTGAGCTTCAAAGCCATTAGGGAGGGAATTCCAGGATTCTGACCAAGCGACTATGAAGGAGCGGTGGTATATTTTCAAGTCAGGATGGTGAATGGCATGGAGGTGAACCTGAAGATGACAGTGTTTCCATACATCTGCAGCCTTTGACCTAGATTGACGTGGTCGTGAGTTGGGAAGATGGTCTCTGAGGATCTTTGGTGAATCATTTCATTGCAGCGTGTAGATAGTAAAGCACTGCTGCTGCTGCTGAACGTTGGTGGTGGAGCATTGTGGATGAAGGGACAGTCAACTGGCTGCTTTGTCCTGAATGGTGTAAAGCTTCTTCAGTGTTGTTGGGGCTGCAATCATCCAGGCAAATTGGGAGTCTTCCATCACACTTCTGACTTATGCATTGCAGAGTATGGACAGAATTTTGGAAGTCAGGACGTGACTTACTCGCCGCAGTATTCCTAGCTTCGGACCTGCTCTTATAGTTACTGTGTTTATGTGGCGAGACCAGTGAGTTTCTGAGTAATGATTACCCACCAGGACTTTGATACTGGGGGATTCAGTGATAGTAACACCATTGAATGCCAAGGGGCAGGTAAGATTGTATTTTATTGGTGATGGTCATGGTCTGGCATTTCTGTGGCCTGAATATTACTTGGCACATGTCAGCCTGGATACTCTCCAGATCTTGTCACATTTGAACATGGACTGCTTCTGTATCGGAGGAGCCACAAATGTTGCAGAACATTGTACAATCATTGGCGAACATCCCCACTTCTGACCTTAAAGTGGAGGGAAGGTCATTAATAAAGCAGCCCTGAAGAAGTTTTCGGCCACTGCCCGAGGGACTCCTACAGACTTGTCCTGGAGCTGAGATAACTGACCTTCATCAACGATGACCACCTTCCTACGTGTTAGGTATGATTCTAACCAGCAGGGAGTTTCCCCCGATACCCCTTGATTCCAGTGTTGCTAAAGCCCCTTGATACCATACTTGGTCGAAGGCAACCTTGATTTAAGCTATCACTCTCATCCCACCTCTGGAATTCAGCTATTTTGTCCATGTTTGAACCACGATAATGAGGTCAGGAGCTGAGTGGCCCTGGTGGAGTCCAAACTGGGCGCCATTGACCACGGTATTGCTGAGCAGGTGCTGTTTAAAAGCACCGAGACCTTCCACCACTTTACTGATGATCGAGAATAGACTGATGGAGTGTGAATTGGCCGGATTGGATTTGTTCTACTTTTTATATACAGGAGATACTTGGGGTAATTTTTCACATAACCAGGGAAATGTCATTGTTGCAACTGGATTGAAACAGTTTGGCTAGGGGAGTGGCACGTTATGGAGCACACGTTTTCAGTACTATTGCCAGAATGTTGTCAGAGTATGGACCCTTTGGAATATCCAGTATCTCCAACCGTTTCTGGATATCGCATGGACTGAATCTCATTGGCTGATGACTGGTAACTGAATCGCTGTGGACCACTGGAGGAGGTTGAGATGGATCACCCACTCAGGATTTCTGACTGAAGATTGTTGCGAATGCATCAGCCTTATCTTATACATTGAGGTGCTGGTCTTTTCCATCATGGAGGAAGGGGTTAGTTGTGGAATCTCTTCCTCCAGTGAATTGTTTAATTGTCCTCAACGTTTCTCAACTAGATGTGGAAGGACTGCAGTGCTTATCTCTGATCCTTAGCTCTGTCTATCACTTACTGCTTATGCTGTTTGGTGCACAAGTTGTCCTGTTTGGTGGCATCACCAGGCTGACACCTCATTTTCAGGTATGCCTGGTGCTGCTCCTGCCATCCTGAACGTCCATTGAACCAATGATGATCCTCTGCATTGATGGTAATTGTTGTGAGGGAGATATGCCAGGCCATGAGGTCGTGTGGGTGTACAATTCTGCTCCTATAGATGAACCACAGAACCTTATGGACACCCAGACTTGAGCTGCTAGTTCTGTTCGAAGTCTGTCCTATTTCGCACCGTGATAGTACCACCCAAAATGGCGGAGTTTATTCTCAATGTGCAGGTGTGACTTTGTCTCCACAATGACTATGCGGTGGTCACTCTTACCAATACTGTCATGGACAGATACTTCTGCAACTGGCAGATTAGTAAGGCTGTGGTCAAGTAAGTATTTTCGTCTTGCTGGTTCCTTCACCACCTGCCGCAGAACCAGTCTAGCAGTTATATCCTTTAGGACCCGGCCAGCTCGATCAGTAATGCTGTAGCTGAGATACTCTTGGAGGTGAACATTGAAATCCTCCACCCAGAGTACATCTTGTGTCCGTGCTACCCTTAATGCTTCCTACAAATGTTGGTCAGCATGGAGGAGTACTGATTCTTCAGTTGAAAAAGGCTGGTACATTGTGAACAGCAGGAGGTTTCCTTTCCCATGTGTAAACTAATGCCATTAGACTTTATGGGATACAGAGTCAGTGTTGAGGACTCCAAGAGAAATTCCCTTCCAACTATATCCCAATGTGCCGCCACTTCTGCTGTGTCCGTCCTGCTGATGAGACAGGAGATATTCAGGGAAGGTGATGGGGAGTCTGGGATATAGTCTGAAATGGATCATCCACTCAGCACTTCTGACTGAAGATTGTTACAAATGAATCAGCCTTATCTTATAAACTTAAGTGCTGGGCTCTCCCATCATGGAGGCAGGGGTGATTTGTGGAATCTCCTTCTCCAGTGAATTGTTTAATTGTCCCCAGCGTTTCTTGACGAGATGTGGAAGGACTTATACCTTACAGAACCTTAGAGACAATGTCAGACTGTTGCCTGACGAGTCTGTTTATTTATATTAACTGTTTCCTGCCAGCTGTCCCATTCTAGAAACATGGCCATACATTAGCCCCAATCCACTCAGATTTGATTTTGTAAACTGGGCTTGGAGCTTTACCATTTTTTTTCTAAAACTCAACATGTTTTTCATTCATTGCTTCTCTTTCATTTGTCTCCCAGTCTGTTTCTCAAACACAATTCCCATTCATAAATCTATGTTAGTGTTATCTATGACCATTACTTTCAGCCCCAATAATTTCTCCTAAACCATTTCCTTACTACGTTCTATGTTCCATGTACTCTATAATTTTCCCACACCAGACTTGGTTTTCCTTGTATTATTAGAAAGTTCTGTGAAGACAGAACTGAAGTAGTAGCTTCATAGCTCTGCCATTTCCCTGTTCCCCATTCTCCATTCTCTGGTTTCAGCCTGTAATGAAACTGCACTTGTTTTCTCATATTTCTCACATTGACATGATTTAACAAGTTATTACAGTTCACTCTTATAACCCTTGTGAATATATTCTTCTGAAACTCATCAATCCCTGCCTTATGCTGCTCAATAATTGACCTTCCACACCATACACTCACAGGAGCATAGACTCTGTGCCTAGAGAAGTACAGCACGATCAATATTAGTCCCAATTCCCTCCAGCAGGCCCATAGCCTAAAATGTCATTACACTTCCAAATGCTCGTCCAAGTACTTTTTAATGATTGTGAGGTTACCCGTGATAATTCCCCTCTCAGGAAGTAATCCCAGAACACAATAACCTCTCAGTGAAAAGAAAGTTTAAATCCTCTCTGAACCTCAAAGTTTTCACTTTAAAAGTGTGCTCGCTTGTTCTTGACCCTCTGACTAAAAGGAACATCTGTTGTCTATCCACCGTGTCCGTGTCGCTCATCATCTTATCCTTCTGAATCACGGGCCCCTCAGCTTTCTCTGCTCCAAAGTAAACAACCCGAGCTTATCCAGCCTCTCTCCATAGCTGATATAGTCCAACCCAGGGAACATCCTGGTGAATCCCTTCTGCACCCTCTCCAGTACAATCACATCCTTCCTGGAATGTGGCTCCCAGTACTACATACAGTACTCCATTTTGGACGAACCAAAGCCCTGTATTGCTCTTATAATCTACGCCCTGATTAGGAAACACAACACCCAAGGTCCAATTCTTAACTAGCCCATTAACCTGTCCAGTCACATTCAGGGATGTGTGGAGAAGCACACTCTGAGGTTCCCAGTGTGCTGCCATTCATTGAGTCCTCCCCTGCCTGGTTCCATTTCCCCAAGTGCACCACCTCATATTTATTAAGGTTACATTCTATCTGCTATTGATCTGCCCATCTGACCATTCCATCTGCATCTTCCTGTAACTTCAGGCCTTCCTCCTTACTGCGAACCACCCAGCCAATCTTTATGTCAAACATACACTTACTTATCACATCTTCCCCCGATCTCCATCTGGCCCCTTCCACATTCACATCTTTTTTTTATGAATATCACAAACATTAAGGGACACAGCACTGATCCCTGTGGTACACTAGGATACATTGGTCTTCAGTCACACAAACAGCCTTCTCCCACCACCCTCTCTCTCCTGCTACTAAGACATATTTCGTTGTAATTTGGCAACTTATCCATCATATTGTGAGATTTTACATTATTTTTCAGTTTCCCAGGTGGAAATTTGCCAAAGACCTTCCTCCAATACTAAACAATCGACCTCCTCAAACTAATTCAATCAAATCCATTGCATGTGACTTCCTCCTGATAAAGTCATGATGATTATCCCTGGTCAAACCTTGCAACTCTGATTGGAGTTCAATTTTCTCCTTCCCTATTTTCTCCAGTATTTTCCTCAACAGTGATCTAATACTCGCTCGTCTATAGTTCCCTGGTCAATCTCTCCAACCCTTACTGTGAAGTGGAATCGTATTAGCAGTTTTCCAGTTCTCTGACACCTCCCCTATGGTCAGATTCTATTTAAAATATTCAGTCAGGGTCTTTCCTCCTTTGACCCCAACAGCCGCCTGTGATACAACTCATTCAGACACGGAGATTGGACCAAATGTGTACAGAACAAACCTCAAATCCCTGCTCGTATTTTACATCAATCTGTTCAAGAACTTCCTAGTCCATCTTCTTGAATTCTGTACCTGCATCCTCCTTCTCCCAAGTAAAATAGATGTGAAGGTCTCATGTAACAATCCATCAATGTTCTCCAGCTTGACACACAGATTAACTGTTTGCTGATTATTCTGTTCTACTTGTCCGTGTAGAATATTGTGGGATTCTTCCTGATCTCGCCTACTTGTACTTCTCCATGTCCCTCTGTTATTCAATCCTTTCGATGTTTCTAAGATTCACTACAATCACCTCTCATGTTTTGAAACTCGAGATCACAGGCTGAGGTTCCCCATCAGACAATCTTGCCATTTTAGGGATTAATCTGGATAATACCTTTTCCAGTTCCTCTGTAGTCAATATATTCTTTCTTAGATTGGGACTCCAAACGATACAAAACACTCTAAGTGTAGTCTCATGAACACTCGATGCAGCTGGTGCACGACATCCTCTCTATTCCAATTACATTCACATGAATGTAAACCTAATTTTTACTTTCCCATTTGCATATATTCTTCTCAATACCTCTCGCTTTAACTTTTCTTATGAGCTTACTGTGTGAGTTCTTTGAAAAGAAAAGCTCATGAATATCCAACTATATGTTATACATTGGTTCTTCATTGCCTATGTCCACAAGAATCATCTTCAAACCATTCCAAAAAAATGTTTGTCACTTCTGGTTTTCCTTTCATCGATACATTCCCACACTCCCCAGTTATATTATTACCTTCTAATTATCTAGTAGCATGTCCTTTGTAATCGAGTCCAACAGGCACCTGACTGTGGATGGCAAGATAACTGGTCTGTAGTTCTCCACTCTCCAAATTCATCCTTTCTTAAACTGTTGGATAATATTTTATAACCTTATCCAGATTGGCTAAATGCCGTTCTCTTTTTGATTTTCTTCTCAGTTTAGCCATCCTTTGCTGGGTCCTACATTTCTCTGAATCCACTGGCTTACTGCAACACTTGGCATTTTTCTAAGCTGCCTCCTTTCATCTAATAGGTAAATGAAGGTGGGGTTGAAAGTGATAATCGGAGTGTAGGGTAGACCAGATTTATAGGAAGGAAGGTGGACACATAGGAACATTCAAAAGGGCGGTGCTGACTTGGAAGGTTGGAGCGAGATAAGGTGGGATTAGGGGAAATGGAGAAATGGCGAAATCCACTATGATCCCCTGTGGTTGGAGGGTCCCAAGACAGAAGAGGAGGCTTTCTTCCTCATGGCTTCTGGTGGCTCAGGTTTGGTGATGGATCAGGCCAAGGCCCCTCATGTCCTTGGCAGAGTGGGAAGGGGAGTTAAAGTGCTCAGCCACAAGGCAATGGAGGTGTTCAATGTGGCTGTCCCAGAGATGTTCTCTGAAATGATCCACAAGTTGATGTTCTGTCTCGCCAATATAGAGAAGAACACATTGGGTTTAATGGATGCAGTAGTTGAGGTGTTCTGTCTCCCTTCGTCACTTATCACTTTCAACCCCACCTTCATCTACCTATCGCAATCCCTGCTAACCTCCCCCCTGTCGCACCCCCTTCTCATTTATCCCCCAGCCCGCTTGGCCCATAAGCTTCATACCTGATGAAGGGCTTATGCCCGAAACATCGATTTATCTGCTGTTAGTATGCTGCCTGACTGTGTTTTTCCAGAATCACACTCTTCGACTCTGATCTCCAGCATCTGTAGTCCCCACTTTCTCCTCACACTTTCATGGCTTGCATGACTCAGATTTATAATGGTTACTTCAAATAAAACAAAAACTGCTGTGTACTCAAACAGCATAAAAGAAAACCAATACATTGTGGTCACTGTTCCCAAAAGGTGCTTTCCAGCAAAATTTTCAATTAGCTCTTCTGCTCACTCAACACCAATTCCTAAATAACCTGATCTCGAGCTCAGTGCTCGACATAATGTTCATGTAAACCATCTCGCACGTGATCACGAAATCCATTTTTCCCAGCATTAGCATGCAATTGGGTTAACACAGTTTAGATATAATTTAAACAGTAAATTATTACTGCAGTCGCCACAAAGGTGAATATCTCATTTCCTGTTTTATAACATGTCCAGCATTTGTACTGCAGCTTTCACTTTGATATATAACTCCCATCAATGTTTGCTCCTCCTTACTGTTTTTGCGCTCCACCTTACAAGATTCTGTAGAATCTGAGCGACGTGGGCTCTGGGGAGATTAATGGTAGAGATCATCTCACCACATCATTTATGATCTTCTCAAACATTAATTTCTCCAGATCTCCCGTTATGCTGATGGAGTAGAGAAGGACAATGATCTTCCAACAATGGTCTGTATTCCTCCAGAGAGCTGAGACAGCTCTAACCTGGGTGGGAACCTTACAACAGGCTGGTAAAGTGTTGCTGCTGCTGTACAGGGTCTTAGTGAGATCACATCTGGAGTAGTGTGTACAGATTTAATCTCTTCAATGAAGAAAGGATGTTGTTATATTGGAAGCAGCTCAGAGATGGTTCCCTCAGCTGATTCATGAAATGAAGGTGCTATCTTATAACGAAAGAGTGATCAGGTTGACCCAGTAGCCATTGGAGTTTACAAAAATTAAAGAGTGTCCTATTTCAACATAGATGACAGAAGGAGTCAACAAGTGAAGCAAATTACGCAGATAGTGGAGGAACCATTCCGTTCTCCAGCCTGTTACACAGGAACAACAGGGGAATATTAAGGCCTTCGAGCCTGTTACACCAAAACAGGACGAGGCTAGTCAGCCCCTGGAGCCTGATGTACATTTACAGAAGGAAGCCAATCAGCCCCTTGAGCCTATAACAGTAGGCCATGCTGCACCAGTATCCTGTTAAACAGTAACAGGATCAGTCCATTCAGCCTCCTCAAGTCTGTAACATAGGAACTGGAAGAGGTCACACAGTGACTCGAGCTTGTTACACTGGGATAACAGGAGGTCATTCAGACCCACCGAGTCTATTTCAAGGGAGTTGGATAAGGATAAAAACGATCTGCGACTTCTTTCATGAGAAAGGAAGAGGTAATTCAGACACATGTCTGTTGTATGGGAACAAGAGAAGACCAATCACTCCCTCGGTCCCGTCTCCAGGATACATGCAGAAACCGTTCAGTATCTCCACTTGTTATGGGGAAATATGAGAAACCCCATCTGTCCCTCAAAATGTTACCCAGCAACAGGAGGATTCCATAATCCCCCAACCCCCTAACGCATCAATGGGAGAAGGTCATTCTGGCCTTGGAGACATCAGCATGGGAACACCAGAAAGACGTCAGCCCATCGAGATTGTACACCAGCAGTCAGTCACACATGCCTCAAACAGCAATTGGAGCAGATATCTTAAAACCTTTTGCCCATTAAACAGGAATTCAAAGAAAACGTAAAGGTTTTCAAAAGGGAAGAAATTATAATAACTGTTACATTTGGGCGTAAAACGTAATGATAAACTATTGTAATTTAAGACAATTATTAGAATCCATTGTTGAGGACATTTGCAAAGTTAAACCACAATCCATTGGAGTCAACATGATTTTACAAAGGTTAAATCGAGTTTGAAGTGTTTGCTTGAGTTACTTAAAGATATGACAAGCAAGGTGGATAGTAGGATTCCTGGAGATGGAATGTATCTGGTCTTCCTGAAGGCATTGGATGTGTCACTTCTCCAAAGTGTAAGTGGTAAGATCAGACAACATGGGTTTGGGAGTAATTTATTGCCTTGTATTGAGGATTGGTTAACCAACAAAATGCAGTCAGATGGAATAAATGTGTCATTTTATTTTGGCAAATGCAATTTGTGGTGTGCCATTGATTTCAGTTCTCATTTGCGATCAATAGTATTACTGTACTCGGTTGACGGGATAGAAAATACAATACCAAATTTTCAGATAACACTTACATTGGTGAGAAATTACTTCAGAATTATAATGCAAGAGATTTAAAACTATATGGATCGGTTGTGTGAATGGGCCAACATTTGGCAAGGAACATTAAAGTGAATAAATATGGGGCTATTCAAGTTGGCCAGTATAATAAAAAGACAAATTATTATCTAAATGGAGAGAAAGTTCAAAGTGTTTAGGTGCAGAGGGATCTGGGTGCCTGCTTGCATACCACAGAAAACCTGCTTGTGGGTACTTCAAGTAATGAGAAATGCAAGCATAATTTCAGTGTTTATTTATAAAAGGATAGAGTAGAAAAGTGGGGAGTGTTGCTGTAGCTATGCAAGGCATTAGTGAGGCTGCAACTGGAGTACAGTTTGGGTGTCCTACAGAATGAGGTATTTGCATTGTAGGCAATTCAGAAGAGCTTCATTAGATTGATTCCATATTTGAAGTGTTTGTCTTATGAAGAGAAATTGAGCAGTTTAGGCCTATACTCTCGAGTTTATAATAATAAAAGGAGATTTCATTGAGATCTGTAAAATGCTAAATGTAATTGAAAGTGTAGGTTTGGAGAGAATTTTCTTTCCTGTGGCACAATCTATAACAAGAGACGAGGGTTTAGGATGGAGACATAGCAGGAAAGTGGAACAGAGGCCGCGTTGACATCAGCCTCATCGAGAGTTTGGATTCCTCACATATGCTCCTTGTTCTTATTCAGCCCTTCGACTGTGTTGGATCGGAATGGGGGAGGCCTGGGTATCATACAGGAAGCAGGCACTCCGGATAAATCAATCTCAATCGGTTAGACAGAACGTAAGCAGTAGGGTGACCAGCACTGGGTTCTCAACTATTTGCAATCTATATTAATGATCAGGAGGATGGAACAGATATTCAGATGCTGAGTTTGGTGATGTCGCTGTGATAAGCAAGAGATTAAATTATCACGAGAGGGTGGACAGTCTGCAGATAGATTCAGAGAGGTAAAGGCAATAGATAATAGTTTGGCAGGTCGAATTTAGCATGATATCACCTATCATTTCATTTAAATGAATAATGGAAGGCAGTATGTGACTGAAATGGAGAGGGATTACAGGATTAAATGATACTGTGTACTGGGGGGTTCACTCAGAACCGTTCAGACATGGGAGGTTTTGCTTCATCCCTGATCGTCAGCTCCCAGACACTCCAAGTGACCCCATTGCTCTCCGTACACATGTAATACTTTGATGTGGTTGGTTGGAGATGGGGATGATGTTTTGAAATGTGCATCAAGGGGACGTCCTTTATCCAAGATATATTCATTTCTTTCTACGTGGAGACCCGATGACGATGGGAATGGCTGACTGCTTCTGAATGAAGAGGCCGTGATTGCTGCCAGGACAGTGGGTATTCACCAACATGAAGTACTGTGCATGGGCACACTGTAACATTAATAGAGAGAGAGCTCCTTCAGTTCCTCTACCTCTCCCTATTGATATAGTTACTCCGCAGATGCCATGTACACCATCGGGAATCCCACTATACTGGATACACCCGGCAGCTCTCTGCTGTGGGAGAAACAATGTGTTGACCTCATCCACCATATACATACTCCGTCACAGTATGGTGACACTGATGTTGAGAGACTGGGAAATGATGGATATGTCACCCAGTCCTGCCTGGAAAGTTCTGGATCATAGAAGCTGAATGAAACTGTGACGCTCACAGTCACTTGCAGCACCGTCCTCCGCCTGATGTGAAGCTGCAGGTCATGTTGAAGGAGGTGACACCGCTCTGTGACCAGCTCCTTGTTCAATCAGGGTCCCCTCACACTTTGATCCTAGGTTAGGAGGAGTTGGGAAGCTGTTCCTGGAAAACCCGGGGTTGATACAGCAGATCGCTTTCCCCACACACCCTCACCGCGTGGTTTCAGAGCTTCCCCTCTCTGCAGCCTCTGCTCCGTTTGTTGATCATGTTACAGACCCAGATGTTGTAACTACAGTCCCAATGCTCCATCCCGAGTTGGGTCAGCAAATCCTCAGGTCTCCATGAATGTCTGAGGCAACTCACAGCACAACCTCCAGCAAACCATTCCCCAACTCCTCCACTAACTTTTCAATAACTGGAGTCAATCAGAAACCCCTCGGCTACAGATCCCCGCAAAATATTTTAAGAAGGCCGCTTAGACCCAAAGCTTTCCTTATTTTGAATATAGATGGGAAGTGTGCATTCCAGATATGTTGTGACTGGTCAAACCACTCGACATTAAGCACAATATAATATAATCTATTCAAATGATTTAGTTAAAATCCAGTCAAAGGAAAGAACATTTTGGGATAGCTTATATGTTGGAACACTTACACAACAATAGATACCGTACCTTCTTGGTTTACACCGCTTGACACAAAGATATATTCAAATACAGATTCTTACATGCAATTTTCCGATCCAGGAGAAATCAACATCAACAAGAGATCTCAACGAGAAAAGCAGCTCGGGATCATGTATTGAAACTCCCAATCCTGCTGGGATCCCCAACAGCTTCTGAATGCTGCAGCTAAAAACCAAACGAGAAGACCTGGTGTGTGAGAGCTGGCCACTGCCCTTCGATTGTTACCACCGTTTAATGAAACCTAAAGGCCTCCTCAGTTATTTACTTAAACAGTGTTTCGACAGCAGTTCTGCACCTCTGCCTTTATAACCTCTCTTCAAAAACAACCTAAGAGAAACTAACCTCTTTACAGTGATAGTATACTCACAACTCCTCCTTTAATAAAATGATCCATCAATATACAACGATGGATTAATTTTAGACCTCCTAATCGCCCTCTATTTGTAGACTGAAATGCATATATAGGTAAAAACAATGACTGCAGATGCTGGAAACCAGATTCTGGATTAGTGGTGCAGGAAGAGCACAGCAGTTCAGGCAGCATCCGAGGAGCAGTAAAGTCGACGTTTCGGGCAAAAGCCCTTCATCAGGAATACAGGCAGAGAGCCTGAAGGGTGGAGAGATAAGTGAGAGGAGGGTGGGAGTGGGAAGAAAGTAGCATAGAGTACAATAGGTGAGTGGGGGAGGGGATGAAGGTGGCAGTCGGGGGGAGGGTGGAGTTGAGAGGTGGAAATGAAGATAGACAGGTAAGACAAGTCATGGGTACAGTGCTGAGCTGGAAGTTTGGAACTGGGGTGAGTTGGGGGAAGGGTTAATGTGGAAAATGTTCAAGTCCACATTGATGCCCTGTGGTTGAAGTGTTCAGAGGCGAAAGATGAGGCATTCTTCCTCCAGGCTTCTGGTGGTGAGGGAGCGGCGGTGAAGAAGGCGCAGGACCTCCAGGTCCTTGGCAGAGTGGGAGGGGGAGGTGAAATGTTAGGCCACAGGGCGGTGTGGTTGATCGGTGCTGGTGTCCCAGAGATGTTCCCTAAAGTGCTCTGCTATGAGACGTCCAGACTCCCCAATGTAGAGGAGACCGCATGTCGAAGGCTCCTTTAGGGCCTTGGATGGAGGTGAGGGAGGAGGTGTGGGCGCAACTTTTGCAATTACTGCAGGGGCAGGGGAATGTGCCAGGATGGGAGGGTGGGTTGTAGTGGAGCGTGGACCTGACCAGGTAGCCACGGAGGGAACGGTCTTTGCAGAAGGCGGAAAGGGGTGGGGAGGGAAATATATCCCTGGTGGTGGGGTTCGTTGGGAGGTGGCGGAAATGTCGGTGGATAATTTGGTTTATGCGAAGGTTGCTAGGGTGACAGGTGAGCACCAGGGGCGTTCTGTCCTTGTAACGGTTGGAAGGGTGGGGTCAGTGGGCGGAGGTGCGGGATGTGGACGTGGTGCGTTGGAGGGCACCTTCAACACGTGGGAAGGGAAATTGCGGTCTCTAAAGAAGAAGGCCATCTGGTGCGTTCTGTGGCAGTACTGGTCCTCCTGGGAGTAGCTACGGCAGAGGCGGAGGAATTGGGAATAAGGGATGGCATTTTTGCAAGAGGTAGGGTGGGAAGAGGTGTAATCCAGGTAGCTGTGGGAGTCAGTGGGTTTGTAAAAACTGTCAGTGTCAAGTCGGTCGTCATTAATGGAGATGGAGAGGTCCACGAAGGGAAGGGAGGTGTCAGAGATGGTCCAGGTAAATTTAAGGTCAGGGTGGAATGTGTTGGTGAAGTTGATGAATTGCTCAACCTCCTCGCAGGAGCACGAGTTGGCACCAATGCAGTCATCAATATCGCGGAGGAAGAGGTGCGTGTATATATTACATTGACTCTGAACATACAAATGTTCACAACTCGATTCGATTTCAGTCATTTTACTCCTGCCACAGAATGCCTTTGTCTTTCTTCATCCAAGTTTCCACAACGTGTCAAAACTTACTTTTTCTCGCCCTGTCACTTGTATAATTTCAAATTGAATGACAGCAATAATAAGCTCAGTTGAAACAGGCTGGTATTCTTCTCCCTAAACTTCTCCAAAAGCTTTAAGGGGTCACGATCAGTGATAAAGATTTGTCTCAGGTATGTTATTCGCAATTTAAATGCTGAAATGTTGTGATGCCAACGCCAAGCTCAAGGCCTCCTTCCTCACTGTGGAATAAATCTGTTGATGTTTCCACTGGACGCTCTGACCACACGTTACATAATGGAGCACTTCTCAGCTCTCCAATAGTCCCTCTGAATGACATATCTCCTCATGTCTCAGCGTAAAAGAGTTACATCCTTCTGTATCTATTAATGCTGTAACCTGTTTACCTGCTACTCCTGGCCTATGCCAGTAAACCTTATTCTCACAGGGATATGTTTTAAGAAGGTCTCGTGCATTCTTCTCAATCCCTCACAGAAACCAAACTTTGATTTCTGAACTCAATCATCATCGTCAGCCATTTCAGCTTCTAATCTTGCCGTTTTAAAAGTCTGCTCTTCCACACGAGTTCTCACGACTGCAGGAAGTGAATTGTTGAACTTCTCCAAAATAAGAATCTCTCTGAGAGTGTCACAACTTTGCTCTGTTTTTAATACCCTTACCCAACTTTCAAATTTACTTTGTTAGATTCTTTCAAACTCAATATGCGTTTAACCACGGACGCTATTTTAGATTCCTGAAACACTGTCTGTCGGCTTCTGGCACAAGCTCATGTACACTTCAGATGGCTTTCTTCACCTCCTCCTACTCCCCAGACACCGCCTCCGATAGAGATGCAAATGCCAATCAGCTTTGTTTGAATCAACATGTTCACTGGGCACTGCATTTGTTTAGCCACTTTCTCAAGTGACATTAAAAAGGCTCCCCCATCATTCTCATCAAATTTAGATAATGTCTGGATGTATTTAAACATAACCCCATCAAGCCTTTGGCTACTATCGGGTTGCTCATCCTCACTATCCTCCTCATCCAGCCTACTGTCTACCTTCATCACCACCTTCTATGTCAACTTTCCTCTCTAATTACTAACCTTTGAAGTTAAATCTCTCTGCTTTTCTTCTTTCTTAATCTCTCTTTCTTCTTCATTTCCTGTTCTTTAATTTCTACTTTTCAACATAATTCAAACTGTTTCAATTCCTTCTCATGTTCACGGTGCCTCATTTGAAATTGAATTCTCGCCATTTCCAAAGACTCTGATGGCGCTTCCACCAAATGTAATTGCTGAGCTATAGCTGTAATTATCTCTCATTTTCTCACAAACAAACGCAACCCCAACTCCAGCCTGTCTGCCAATTCCTACAGCTTTGCCTTCATTACCTTTTGTAAAACACCCAACTTCACTTCTTCCACACCCAGAGAACTCTCAGTGACTGAAAGAATCTTTATACACAAAATACTGTTTAAACCAACTGAATTCAACATCGGGCACATTAGACACTAACAGCTACCATCCGCGACCTTTGAACGCAATAGCTTCCTGGTGCGTGCTCTCCAGTGTCTGCATGAGCTTATTCTGGATTCGCTGGTTTCCTCCCACAATCCAAAGGTGTGCATGACAGGTGAATTAGCCATGCTAAATTGTTTGTAGTTTTCGGGGATGTGTGGGTTCGGAGTCTTTGTCGGGGTAAATGTGTAACAACAGGGTCGAGGAATGTGTCTTGGTAGGTTACTCCTCGGAGGGTCGGTGTGGACTTGTTGGGTCGAATGGCCTGTTGGCACACTGTAGGGATTGTAATTCTAAACCCAATTTGGTGTTACCGATTTAGAACCAAACAAGAGACCCCAGTTTGCTATAGACCAACCAGACTGCCTCAAACTATTTTAAGCAGGTAGCTTGGATACGAACCTTTTCGTCTTTTCAAGGTAGATGTGAAGTGGGTGTTCCAGATGTGATGCTACTCGTCACACCACTCACCATTAATTAAACCACAATATATTGAAACATTCTAATGATAAGCCATACAAAGTGAAGAGGATTTTAGAATAACTTAACTATTGGAAACATTAACCAAATAATGGATACAGTACCTTCTACGAATGAACTGTTCCAATATACTAACATCACCTAAACACACTCCATGTTAAAGAGGAGCATTCAGACATTCAGTTCTCCAATCCAGGAGTAAACAGCATCAAGTGAAGCTTTAGAGAGAATAGCAGATAGGGATAATTTACTAAAACTTCCAACCCTTCTGGGACACAACCACCTGGTGACTTACAGCCGTAAGGAAAAAAACTAGAAAGCCTGGTCTATGCGAGCTGGCCATTGTTACTACTATTTATTAAAAACCCTAAAAGTCTCGTAAGTTATTTACTTGAGCCATTTCAGTAGGCAGTTTGGCCTTTAAGACATCTTGTTAAAAAAAAAGAGAAAATAACCTTTTATTTTTAAAGAAAATGACAGCATTGTCACACAATTTAGATGCCTGGTCCTTTACTCAATGGGCTTCCCCGAGTTACTGATCGCAAGGTCACCTGAGTGGGGCAAACACAGGTACAGTCCAAGTTACAAGGATGAGTCTCATAACTTCTGAAACATGCCTGTCCATGGCCATCGCATGTGACATACCGGGAAGTGAACAACAGCCTGACACACACCATTTGATTGTTTCTGAGCTACACAATGCCAGCACTCGAAACATTAGGGAGACAAAACCCAAGGCCAGGGAAAGATACAGAGGGGCTGAGAGATTCACATTAAAGACAGAAACAGGCAGTTAATTAACTGGGAGGAGGTTGTGGAAATATGGGGAAAAAGACAGAGCAGTGGGACTGACTGGAGAATGTAAGATATTCGAGAGTAAAATTACAAGAATGAGAACATTGAATAAAGGCATTGTCAGATCAGCTGAAATGGTTTGTTACATCAAATTCTCAATCTGCTTCACACAACACCACAAACAACATGAACCGGGGCAAGATGACAGCCCAGCATGGAGAGCTGTGCAGAACATGCGAGTGTGTTGCTCAGTAAACTGCACTATCTGCCCAGCATGGAGAGTACTGCAAACGTTACGATCATATGCTAACTATACTCGCATCAGATTACTGCCTACAATGGGAAGGTTTGCTCTGTGTGTGTGTGTGTGTGTGCGCGTGTGTGTGTGTTCATCAGAAACTGAGAGAGAGTGTGTGTGCGTGCGCGATTGGCGTGGTTGAATGCGAAAGGAACACACGTGAAGGAAAGTATTTTGCATATGAACAACTGGCAGGCTTTTGGATAATCGACAGAGAGAGAACGAGGGAAGTTTCATGGACAGATGAGGGAAAGTGTTTGAGAATGTTAAAATAAAGGTATTGCCATACACAATAGCAATATCCTCGGCGTGCACATGAATGACAGATTGATGGGAGTTTGGTATGAGTTCGAATCAGATTTGCTTCGGCAGGTTTGAAGCCGGGAGTGTCAGCAGCAGATTATTATCATCATTAAGACTGTATTTTATAACTCAAGGTTCAAACAGGAGATGGAATAAGCCAGTGAGATGCATTGTGGAGTGATAAATATTTCAAGTTAGAAATGGTCAGGGCATGGTGTCAGGAATCAGCTCATGGTCAAAGGGATCACCCACACATTTATGACTCGTCTCTTTCAGCCGCAGATATTGGCCAGGGATGGGATGAAAACACTGGAAAAAGTAGAGTTTGTAACCAGAACAGTAGACAGTGACCTCCATGCTCTTAATATTTAAATAACAAAGGCAAATATACAATACATTGCGGTTTTCCGCTGAAACTGAGGAGGTCAACATAGAGACCCATGAGTAACACTGCCAAAGCAGAGGGAGGCAGTAATTGAACACCTTCATTGATGTAGCTAGTAGTGGTCTGTAGAGTTTCAACATGAACAATAATAGTGGCCAGAAGTGTAGAATATATGAAAGAACAGTAATACAGTCATAACAGGTTTGTAGAATAAAACTGGACAGTGACACTTACCAGGAACACCAACGATAGCCAGGAAAGGATAATAAAAATTATTGAATAATGTGAAGAGCATAATAAATCTGGAATGACAAGGACAACCAATAAAATGCAGAAAGATACCAAACATAATCGGATAAACTCCTGTCTATTGTTGGAACATTCCAGTCTAATGTTCCCAGATTCTGATCCATTTTTGTAACATTCCAGTCCAATATTGTCAGAGTCTGGTCCATGTTTGGAACATTCCAGTCTAATGTTCTAAGAGTCTGATCTCTCCTCCTCCTCTCCCTGGTTCTGCTGTTCCCTGTCAGTGCTGTCGGTGATGCTCCCTCTCATGTTATGGGACAACACATTGAAAGACGCCCATTTATCGTTAAAAGATGGAAATCCTCCACTGGGATAACTAGAATCCACGAAGACTGGTATTATTCACAGTCACTGAACAAATAGGATCAGTTAACCAGTTCCATACATCACTTTTCATAGCATTATAAAAGGGAACAGTTACTGGGTTTGAATGGAATGGATAAGGGTTGCCGAGGGATGAACCATATATCTTTCAATGTTTTAATCATTTTTTTTCCTTGCATACGAGAGTATTAACAGGACAGTGCAAGGCTCTATACATGTTCCACTCTGTTTATGAAAGGAAGCAGCTATAAAATAACAGATCGGCTACATAAAAAAAAACGTCGGGTGGGCAAGTTTACCTGAACACAAAGTATGATACTTATTATCTAGTGTGAGGCGACTCCTGCTTTTAATGCCCTGTTTCCAGAACCTTCCTTAATCTTGAGACAGAGCACTGAGACTGCTGCTCAGGAACAGGCCGAAGCAATTCTGTCCCTATGGACCTCTTACAGAGGGATAAGAGAAGGCCATTCAATCCATATTAGCCTGTTGCTACTTGAAAAGGTGGAACGCTGGAACATTAGCACATTTTGCAAACAAAATCATTCAAAATAAAAGGAATTGTCGCTGCAGCTGTATGAGGTGTTACTGAGAGGGCACCTGGAGTACATTGTGTTATTTGTGTTTCGGTAACTGAAAAGGGATGTACCTCCATCAGATATAGTTTAATGGCTGCTCATAATCCAAGGGTTGCTGTGTCATTTAATGTCTCGTGGCTGTTATAAAGGGACAGGAGGAGCCTATTCAACCTCTCGAGCCTGTTACAGAGGGGCAGGAAATATTTACTTAACATTTCAAGTCTGTTACACATAAATATTAGTTTTATAATAGTTATGGAATAGGAAAGACCTGATGTAAACATTAAAGTTCTAACTTGGAATAAGGCCAATTTTGAAAGAGTTAGGCGAGCCCTCTGAAAGGCTGATTTCGATATGCTGTTCACAGGAAAGGGATGGTTGGAAAATGCAAGGCCATAAAAACTTGGATCCAGAGAGTTCAGAGCCAACGTGTTCCTATTAGTGAGATGGGCAAGGCTGTGGGTGCAGGGATTGCTGGATGGCTAGATATATTGATGCTCTGGTCAAGGTAAGGAATGAGGCATATGCCAGGTAAACAGAGCTGAAATCAAGTGAAACCCCAGAGGAGTATAAGGGCAGCAAATGTATAGTCAATGGTGAAATCGGGCCAGAAAAATGTGAACACGGGTTGGCTTTAGAAATATGGTTAACGAGGTATTGACAAATCTCTACAAATCTGTTCGTGGCAAAAGATTAACTAGGGAGAAAATAGGGCACATTAAAGATCAGTAAGGCTACCTATGTGTGGAACCACAAGAGATGGGAAAGATATAAACAAGTATTTATCCTCAGTATTTAATGTGGTGGAGGTTACAAGAGTGAGAAAATGAAGAAGTGTATAGTGATATCTTGAAAAGTATCTATATTACAAGGAGGTGTTGGACATTGGAAAACACATAAAGGTGAACAAATCCCTGGGACCGGATCAGTTGTATCTCAGAAGATTGTGGGAAGCTAGGAAAGAGATTGCTCAGACTTTTGCTGATATATCAGTATTATTGATTTCCACAGGTGAGGCCTCAAAAGACTGGAGAGCTGCTAACATAGTGTCATCATTTCAGAAAGAAACGAAAAACCAGGTAACTATAGACTGGTGAGCCTGACGTCAATAGTGACTAAATTGTTGGAGGGGACTTTGGGGGAAAGGATGTATATGCATTTGGAAAGACAAGGACTGAAGAGTGCTTTGTACATTGGACATCACGTCTCACTGACTCGGTGGAATTTTGTGACGAAGTGATGAAGATGATTGATGAAGGCAGGATAGTGGATGTTGTCTTTATGGAATTCAGTAAGAAAAGCAAAATGTTCTACATGGTAGACTGGTTAGCAAGGTCAGACTGCCTGGAATCCAGGGAGAGCTCGCCATTTAGATCCAAAACTTTCTTGAATATTGAAGATAGGGCGTGACAGTGGACATTTGTTCATTAAACTTGGAGACCTGTGACCAGTGGTGTGCCACAAAAGTCAATAGTGAGTCCACTGCCTCTTGTCACATATACAAATCATTTGCAATTGAGCACATGAAGTACGGTCAGTAAGTTTGTAGATAATTCCAAATTTGGTGGTGCAGTCGACAGTGAAGAATGATATCTCAGAACAAAGTGGAAACTTGATTAGGTGAGCCGAGGGGTGACAGATGGAGTTAAATTTAGATAAATGTGAGGTGTTGCATTTTGGCAAGACAAATCATGGCAAGACATGTCGGTAGTGCCCTGTCGAAAGTTGCCAATCAAAGAGAACTCCATTGAAATTATAGAATCCCTACAGCGCTCTGAAGCAGCAATGCTCGTCACTGAGTTGCTGTGTCACCTTGTGGTGCAGGTTCTCCGTTCCTTGAAAGTGCCGTCACAGGTAGACAGCTCAGTGAAGAAGGCACTTGGTGATCTTCCCTTTATTGGTACTTGCTTTGAGTCTATGCGTTTGCAAGACATGTTGCATCTGTACAGGACATTGGTTCGGCCACATTTGTAATACTGCTTTTAATTCTGGTCACCCTGCTGTCGGAAAGATGTTGTCAAACGTGAAAGCGTGCAGGAGAGATTTAAAAGAATGTTGCAGGTGTTGGAGGGTTTGAGCTACAGGGAGAGTTTGAATAGGCTGAGGCTATTTTCAAGCGTTGAAGCTGAGGGGCCATCTTAAAGAGGTTTATAAAATCATGACGGGCATAGATAAGGTATGATTCGGAGGTGCTGGTGTTGGACTGGGGCGTACAAAGTTAAAAATCACACAACACCAGGTTATAGTCCAACAGGTTTAATTGGAAGCACACTAGCTTTCGGAGCGACGCTCCTTCATCAAGTGATTGTCACCTGATGAAGGAGCGTCGCTCCGAAAGCTAGTGTGCTTCCGATTAAACCTGTTGGACTATAACCTGGTGTTGTGTGATTTTTAACATAGATAAGGTAAACAGTCAACGTCTTTTCCCCAGCATAGGCAAGTCGAAAATTACAGGACAAAGGTTTAAGGTGAGAGGAGAAAGTTTTATCAAGGGAAATGAGGTACAAAGATAGACTGCTGTGTGTATGGTTTGAGCACACAAAAGAGGTGTTGGAGGCAGACACAATTACACCATTTAAAAGGCATTTGAATGGGTACGTGCATGCGAAGTGTTTAGAGGGATATGGGCCAGGTGCTGTCAAGGGGGACAAGATAAATTTAGGATATTTGGTCAGAATGGACGGCTGGATCAAGAGTCTTTTTCCATGCTGTACATCACTGAAACTCTGTTGACTCTTGAGTGTATAACACAGGAACAGGAAAAGGCTACTCTGGTTCTGAATTCTGTCAGTCAGCTTGTTTGCTCAATTACTGAGAGTCAAATACAAAAATACATCACTCAGATTTTGATGGTGTTGTGCAGAAACAAGAGAAAGGCTTTTAGTCAAGAGAAGCTGTAAGGAATGTGAAGAGGCCATTCAGTCCCTCAACTCCATTCTACAGAAGCAGCAGGTGAGCACAGAGCGATTGGAGCTTGTTTGTCGGTAGCAAGAGGAAGACATCTACTTTCACAAACTTGGGATCAGGAGGCAGCACTCAGTTGCTCAAGACTGGGACACAGGAACAGGAGGGAATCTCTCAACTGCTCGAGACTGGGACACAGGAAAAGTAGGGAGTCATTCAACTGCTCGAGACTTGGATAGAGGAACAGTAGCGAGTCACTCAACTGCTCAAGACTCTGACACAGGAACAGGAGGCAGTCACTCAACTGCTCGAGACTCGGACACAGAGACAGGACGCAGTTACTCAACTGCTCGAGACTGGGACACAGGAACAGGAGGCAGTCACTCAACTGCTCGAGTCTGGGAAACAGGAACAGGAGGGAGTCATTCAACTGCTCTAGACTGGGTCACAGGAACAGGAGGCAGTCATTCAACTGCTCGAAACTAGGGCACAGGGAAATCTGGAGGCTAGTGAGGCCCGAGGATCCTGTTACGCAGGAACAGGAGGAGGTGACTCACTCCCCACCAGTATGGGACACTGGGAGAGAAGTGGAATTTGCCTGTTACAAACAGAAATAGATGAATAAGTTACATTCGTGGTCCACACAATCCTGCCCCACCATTCACTCAGACAATGGCTGATCTGATTGTGATTTCCTCATGCCATTTTATGGAGACTGCCGTCTCTGCAGCCTCTGCTCCATTTTTGGTCATGTTTCAGACCCAGATGCTGTAACAACAGTCACCATCACTCATCCAGAGGGTCGGGTCTAATCGGATGAGTCAGGATTTGAAGGGTCCAATCACAAGAATGAAAATACAAAATAAAGGCTTTGCCAGATGTTTCGTTCTCTCACATTCGTAATCCAACTCACATAACCAGCCCATCCATTACATATTCAGGATGGAGCACTGTGTAAATCCGGTCCAGAGTGGTACTCTGTGCAGCCCACACCAATGTTTGATCTACAATCCTGGGCTAAATGTCCAGCGTAGGGAGCTTTGCAGACCGCACTGGTTCATTCATATATAACCCCAGGCTTTTGCATTGTTCGGTAACACTGTGTTAGATCACTGCCCAGTGTGGGGAATCTTGCAGCTGATGCTGGCAGTGACAGGATGCGCTGCTCCCATCCATTTACAGCTCTATGTCTCCACTGTGCCTTGACAAGGGGCTCTGTGGGTGTGAAAATCATTGCAAAGGAGAGATGTAAATGGAAACAGTTTAAATACCAATGGTTCCGATTCAGGCGCATACCACTCCAGTATTTAAAGATGAAATAACTGAGATAATGTCCAGTGAGGTTTTGTGGATGGTGAAAAGAAGTAAGAGGGAGGTGGTAATGTTACAGTGGTTGCGCTATAAGCCTCCAAATAATCAATGCGAATTGGAGGAACAAATATGCAGGGAGACTGGGGAGACTTGCAGGAACAATAGGATTGTCATAATAGGTGATTTTAATTATACTAACATAGACTGGAACGTCCAGAGTGTTAAGGACTTAGATGGAATGAAATTTGTTAAGTGTGTTCAGGAAAGTTTCCATAAGCAGCATATGGAGTGTCCTACTCGGGAAGGGACAAACTCGACCTACTGTTGGGGCATAGGGCAGGATAGGCGGCAGAGATAATGTGAGGGAGCATTTTGGAGCTGTATTAATTTTAAAATAGTTATGGGAGTGACAAAATTGGTCCACAGATTCAAGTTCTAAATTGGGGCAAGGCCAATTTGTTGGAATTAGACATGGACTTGCAAAGATTGATTGGAGTAGCTTGTTTCCAGGCAAAAAGATCTCTGATAAGTGGGAGTTCTTTAAAATTCAAGGTCTATATGTGCCTGTGAGGGTGAAGGGAAAGTGAGGCAGGAAGAGAGAACCCTGTATTACAAGAGATAATTAGGCTCTGACCAGCAAAAAAGGAGGCGTGGCTCAGGTTCAGGCAGCTGGAATCAATGGAATCTCTGGAGAGACACAAGGGATACAGAAGTTTACTGAAGAAGGAAATCAGGAGAGCGAAAAGGGGGTATGATATAGCCTTGGCTGAGAAAATTACAGTGGATCCAAAGATGTGCTTTCAGTATAGTAAAGAAAAAGAACGACTAGAGAGAAAGTAGGACGCCTTAAAATCCAAAGTGGGCATTCATGTGTAAAACCACAAGAGATGGGCGAGGTCCTCAAATTCCCCTCTGTATTTACCATGAAGAAAGACATGAAGATCTGTGACCTTTTGGAGGGGTTAGTTGTCATATCATGGTACCGTTCATATCAGAGTGGAGGTGCCGTTGGGCATAGTAGAATGCATAAAGTCAGATAAATCTCTTGGTCCTGACCAGATATATCCAAGAGCACTGCAAGAGACGAGAGAAGACAGGTCATGGGCCAAGGTCCCGGAAGACTGGGCGGTAACAAATGTGCCCTTATTCAAGAAGGGCTGCAAAGAAAAACCTGGGAAATATACACCAGAAAGCTTCACATCTGTTTTCGGTAAACCAATTGAGAAGATTCTGAGAGATAAGATATGCATGCATTTGGAAACACAGAGTTTGACTTGAACAGTCAGCATAGCTATATGCATGGCAGATCATGCCTTACAAATTTTGTTCGAATTTTTTGAGGAAGTGACCAGGAAGGTTGACGAGGGCAGGGTGGTTGACATATTCTATATGGATTTCAGTGAAGTCTTTGATAAGGTTCCACATGTAGGCTGCTCGAGCAGGTTAGATCGCATGGACTCCAAGATAATCTGGTAAATTGGCGACACAATTGGCTTAGCGTTAGGAAGCAAATGGCTATGGTGGAGGTATGCTTGTCGGACTGGAGGCCTGTATCTAGTGGAGTGCCTCAGTGATCGGTCCTGGGCCCATTGCTGTTTGTTATCTATATCAATGATTTGGACCAGAGTGCACAACGCAGGGTTAATAAGTTTGCAGATGACACTAAAAAAGTAGGCATCCAGTGAGGAACATTATCAGAAATTGCAGCAGTACCTTGATCGGCAGGGGAAGTGGGCTGAGAAATAGCATGTGGAGTTTAATATAGATAAGTGTGACGTCTTGCATTTGGAAAGTTAAATCCAGGTAGGAGTTTAGTGATGAATGATAGTGCCTTAAGTAGTGCAGTGGAACAAAAGGACGTTGGAGAACAGGTGCACGGTTGTCTGAAATTTGAGTCACAGATACACAGGACAGTGAAGAAGGCTGTTGGCACACTGGCCCTCATCAGCGCATTGAGTATAGAAGTTGGGACATTGTGTTGCAGTTGTACAGGGTGTTGGTAAGGCTGCAGTTGGAGCATTGGTTTCAGTTTTGTTCTCCTTACTGTAGAAAGGATATTATTGAATTAGAAAGAGTGTAGTAGGAATTTCAGTGATGTTTCCTGATCTAAAGAGTTTAAGTTATAGGAAGATTATGGACAGGTCAGAACTTATTTCTTTACAGCCTAGGAAACTGAAGGGGTTCTTATAGAAGTGTAGATCTTATCAAATTGTGAGAGACGTGCATAGGGGTGAATACTTCAAGTTTTTTCGCAAGGTTGGGGAATCGAGTACTAGAGGACATCCGTTCATGCTTCGAGAAGAATAAAATAAAAATTAACTCGTAGGGGCAACTCTTTTACACAGATAATGGTACACATATGGACTGAGCTGTTACACTAACAACATTGAAAAGGCACTTGGACAAATACACAGATAGGAAATGATTAGAGGATACTGAGCAAGCGCAGGGAAATTGGATGAGTGTGGATGTACATTTTGTTCAGCATGGAACATCTGCGCCGAAGGGCCTTTTTCCGTCTGTAGAACCGTATGACTGCAAATACGTGCGTTTTGTGATAGAGACAGGGAGGGGGAGACCGAGAAAAAATGTCATGGAAAGATATGTTCACTGGTTCCAGAATGCTGAAATGAAGACATTTCGATAGTATCATGCAATACGGGTCAGTATTATGAAGAATTATGAGTGAATGGTATACTAGTGTGAGTTCAGGCGATGGAGAGTTTTGAATGAGAATTTGTCCTGCAGCTTTGCAACTGGGAGGGAGGACTACAGAGTCTTCGACACATTGAGCTGTATAAAACAGTAATTTGTCTCAAATTCATTTTCATTGACTGTGACACAGGGATTGTCTGTACGAAGCTGAGCTAGATTCCTGGTGCTATCTTATCGAACTTACCTCATTAGCTACCTACCCACCCCATGGTGTCCCTCTTATTCAATACCAGCCCGATTCTCCCACCCATCATGACTGGAGGTACACAAGTAGCCAGGGTGCCCCTGGATATTCCGTGATCCCTGGCACTGGTGCCATCTTTAAAAGGCCAAGGGGCACACAGTTGAGCTTTCTCAGGTTGGTGCTGCCTTGCACAGATTACCCCGAGCATGGCATATAAGGGGCAATTACACCACAGCTTGTTGATAGAGCATGGCGGGCATAGTGGATGGGCTAGTACAGAGGGGGACCATTCCCTTCCCAGAGGGGGCCATACCACCAGACCTACCGAGCATGGTCTGTGCTCACCACCCAGCTCAGTGCAGTATCTGCGGTCTGAAGGAATATCCAGCAATACAGGACACGCATCAATAACCTTCCCCATTCTGCCAGGGTAAGTGTCACCGTATTCTCTCTGTTCCCTCACAGTCACTGTATATCGGTTATAGCACCGAGCCCCAAACAAGGCTCATGCTCCAACACGCTCACTGCAGCGCCTTCTCTCTTTCTCTCGTTTGCAATATCGCCCCCCCCCCCACCCCCATTACAGTTGTAGAATATTCTGGAGAATGCCACTTATTGAAAATTCCAGATGATGTTCCAAATAATTCCCAGTTTCAGGAAAATGGCAGTGCCCCAGTGTGTAACACATAAGAGGAAGGAGTAGAGATGTACGTTTTTCAAACCACACACAATTCAAACCACGCTGAGGTCATTCAGCCCTTCAAACTTGCTCTAGCATTTCATCAGGTCCGGCTGACTGATGGTTTTCTCAGCTCCATCTTACAAGAACTTTCAGTCATTCAACTCCCTGGGTTCCTGTCACTGACCAGACGACACTCAAGCACTTTTACCCCAGTTTTCTTTAGGTGTCTGTTTGAGGGCATTTCCCATGGAATGCACTCTCCTAACAATATATTCCACCAGCTATATACTTTCATGCAACGGTCAGCATGCTTTACACAGACCAAACAAAAATCTACACTTTTTTGGTTATAGATGTCCAATCACACTTAGTAATTCTGGTTATTTCACTTGACTAACCTTAATAATATTAAATCAAAGACAGCTTCTAAGCGCGTCTTGTTATAAAATACAATTTCGAGCAGAGAACGTTTTTACCCTCAGCCGTTAACTTGACCGTTTTCTGAATTGTACCCTTTTCATTGTTGTGAAAGTTTCTCTTGCCCTTTGCCTGTGACTGTTTCTGTCCGTAACAGTTGCTCTGCCGTCCCTCAGTTGGCTGGACGGAAGGTTTGTGATGTAGAGGGAGGCCAACCGCGCAGGTTCAGTTCCTCACACTGACTGAGATTACCATGAAGGGAATGCTCTCTCAACATCACCCCATCACCCAAAATGTGGTGACCCTCACGGTAAACCAGCATGAGTGGTCTCTCTAATGAGAGTTCTTTGGGACTCTATTCTGTCAATGTTAGCATTTTAATTTAAAAAATAGTAATTTTATTGAAAAAGAGATTTTTAATATTATATTAACCCAATAAGAACACAACTCAAATAACTGATCAAAATTACACTCGTGAGCATGTACATACAAAACATGTAGATTTAAAAACACTAAATAGACAGAGAGAAAAAACAAAAATAAACAATAAATAATGAATAAATAGTACAGCTCAGCATAACAAAGCGATAGCTCTCGTTCTTCAAGAGCATTAACTGATACACATTTTTATGTTCATAACTCTTTCTCGCTGGATATTAGATTCATTAGGCCATATCGTCATGACTATTCACAAGCCCTTATTAATGTGACAGATAAGCCTGCATCGTGGTAATCCACAAAGGGCTGCCATGTCTTATATAAGTCTCTGTTTTTTGATGCACCATACTGGTGAGAAAGTCCAAAGGGATATTCTCCATGAAGAACTTACGACGACCCAACAGACCCGGGGTTTTCAGATATCCAACACAACAGAACATTTTTCCTAGCACAGAAAGTAAGGATATAATTTTTCCGCATGTGCATCTCTGTAAAGTATCCGGGGCAGGCCCAGGAAAAGAAAAAACGGGTCCATCTCCAATTCAGCCCCCAAGACCCACTCTATCACAGCTAACACAGTGCTCCAATATATTTGAAGCCTGCAGCAGGTCCAAAAGCAATGAGTAAGAGTGCCTGTAGTCATTCCGCATTTACGACATGCTGAAGATAATCCCACTTTGCATTTCGAGAGACAATTTGGAGTCAGATAGACCCGACGAAGAATTTTTAACTGCATGGAATGGGTCCTATTACAGATCAAAATCCTTCGAGCATTTTCACCAATATCCTCCCATATCTCCGAAGTGTTCTGAACCCCAACTCTCTCTTGAAGACATCACAAAGCTGCACAGTCTCGTCTGAGGGGACACTCTCCAACTAATGATGAAGGGTACTGACAGAGAGTGCATTCTGAGCATGAAGCACCCGCTTCTCTCTATCCGATCTGTAAGAGTCTGGTAAAAGTGTGTGTGTTTTTTTAAATCAAATCTCTGATCTGAAAACAAAAACAAACAGAAGAGGTCTCTACTAGGTAGTCCATACTTACGAGTTATTTGATCGAATGATGTAATTCTTTCTCCCTGAAATAAAATATTGTGGCTCAGTAGATAGCATTGCGGCCTCACAGCACCAGGATCCAAAGATGTACAGGTTAGATGAATTGGCTATTGATAAATTACCCATAGTGTTCAGGGATGTGTAGGTTGGGGCATTAGTTAGGGTAAATATAGGATGGTCGGGGAATGGGTCTAGGTGGGTCGAAGTCGACTTGTTGGGCCCAAGGACCTGTTTCCACACTGTAGGGATTCTATTAATTCTAAATCACTGAAGCAAGGTACACCCCTGGCTTCCCACAGTTTAAACATGGAATCCATGATCCCCAGTTGGCAACTTGGTATACCAATTATAGGGGTAAGAAACAAGGTTTTGGCTGTATTGCCCTCGATCTGACTCATTGCCATTCATACTTTAACTTCATTAATGATTATTTGGTTATGACAATACTCCATAAATGTTGTCATTTTGTCTACGAACAACAGACTAATAAGGGTTCATTTGGTCTGAGAGAGTTCAATATCTAACCATATTGACGCCGAGTCCTCAGTGGTCCACACACTAACATATGATAATAAAGAACTTAATTGACAGCTTTTAATCTGGGAGATCTTCTCCCCACAATCTGTGGGGTAGTTGCAATTTGGTTAGCTTGATAAAGAGTCGCTTATGGTGCCAAATAAAAGAGCTAAACCAGCCATAAAGTCTCCTAAATATCTATCTGGGAAACATCAAAGGAAGCATTCACACGGGGTATCGTAAATTAGGAAGGACATTCATTTTCAGAACAGCTATCCGACCTAGCCAGGATATTGGAAGTGCCTCACATCTTTGAAGGTCTTTTTTTAATTTTGTCAAAGAAATGGACATAGTTCACGTTAAATAAATGATCAAAGACAGATGCAATGAGTATACTGAAATAGGGAAAGCACTCCCGTGACCATTTAAAAGTAAACCAGGATTTTCCTTCAAAATCAGGTATTTCCCTGAGACCTCCCATAGGTATGGCCACAAACTTTGTAAAATTAATCTTAAAGCCCGAAAAGGCGATAAGCAAATTAATGCATTGCATCACGTGAGCTGCCGAAACTGTGGGATTTGACAAAAACATGAGACCCTCATCTGCATACAACATAATCTTATGTGACTTCTATCTTAATTCTGGGGCAGGTATGTTGGGGTAATATTCCCAATTCTGCAGTATGCCACCGTGTCTAAGATTGTTGCAGGGATGGGGAAGAGATCAACCCTATTGTGACATTTGTGTGGGTTAAAGAAGAAAATAAAATCCCTACTTGTGAGGTAGATCTGCCTCCAGGTATCCACCAGCTCTAACCCACTAATTGCTTACATTATAATGAGGGTATTGTGATACCTTTGGACATTCTGTCCACCATGGGGCCATAAGACAGTCGAAATCTCCTTCTACAATAATGTGCCATGATGCAAGATAACTTACTTTGGAAAATGCATCTTTCAGGATTTTAAGACAGTGCACCAGGGGGCAATAAACATTCAAAAGACTGTATTATTTCCCATAGTTCAAGACTTTGGGAATGATCATCCTTACGTGAGTGTCTAATACAATCTAGTAATTTAAATGGAAGATTCTTCTTCACTAGTATGGCTTCTCCCGTACTCCTAGTATTAAAAGACGAGAAATAAACCCGATCAAATCCACCCTGCTATAAGGTCAAATGTTCCGTTTCATCAAGGTGCATCTCCTGCAATAGGACGACATCCACTCTCTCTGTTTTAAGACTAGAAACTTCATTTTTCCTCTTGACTGGCAGATGGCTCCCCTTAATGTTCCAGGTACAACATTTAAGCACATCATTATCCAGAACACACTGTAGCAACATTTCAACTCGAGAGTTTCACATCGAATTACACATCGCTGATCATTAATTAAGAAAATACTCATTGGGCCTAAAACCTGCCCAAACTAAAACTACTACAACTAACAAGCTCTCAAAACTTTCCAAAGCTAAACGCATAAAAATTCAAAGAACGAAATAAAATCCAAAATGCCAATGACACTCGATTGGGGAATTTACCCCCACCGCCCACTAGGACGCTTACATATCTCAAAACTTTATCTTCTGCCCGCTACCAATATGGAATCCAAGGCAATTAACAACAAACATCGGGCTTGAACTGCCCTTCGGTCGGCACTTAGTCATCACAACTACCTTTGTAACTCCCTCCAGCTTGAGCTGCACCCCAGACACAAGCAAAGAAAGAGAAAAAGAGTAGTAATACTAATGCAGACGTCAAAAATGAGTACTCTACCCACTCCCGACTATAATTTAACACTGGTTAATAGCAGAAAAATCCAACAAAAATTCTATCTAAAATGACTATCTAAATATCCAGCTTACTTTAAAATGTCCACAAAGTTTTCGCTTTCTCTGGAGAGTCAGACGAGAGTATGGATCCATTGAAAGCAATATGGAGCACCGCTGGGTACCGGAAGGAATACTGAATCCAGAGTTCCCTTATTCTTCTCTTGATATCATCAAAAGATTTTCTTTCCTGAATCACCGCCGTTGAAAAGTCCTGAAAGAAAATACTCCTGGAGCCCTCGTGAATTAAACCCATCGGTTCTGGAAGATTCCATCAGACTTTGTTTGGCCCCATAACTATGTAATCGCGCAAGGGCAGGATGAAGGCGTTGGTCTGAGTCTCACTTCCGCACCGTAACCCGATGAACTGTCTCACTCTTCACCCGTCCCTCCTCAGTTTTGAAGTGAAGGAATCGCTGCAGCCTGTTCTTGAAAAAACTCACCGGCTGACCATCTTCTGTCCGCTCCAGCAAACCGACGATGTGAATATTCTTCATCATACCCCTGTTCTCGAGGTCGTCATCTTGTTCACTTAAGGGGCAGACCTAATTTTCAAGGCCGACGATCCTCTCCCGAGAGAAATCGATCACGGTCTCTGTCGCTGCAGTTCGGCGCTTGGCATCGTCTGTTCTGTTTCCAAGGCTGTCAAGTTGCTGCTCATGTTTTTGGAGCACGGCTGAGAGCGGCTTTAGCCACTGCTGAACCCTTCTTCAATCATGGCTTCAATCATTTCACATAACTTGGTGAACTCAGTGACCAAGGCCTGGTGAGGCACTGGGTCTATGGAACGAGCAGAGTGGGTTGAAGCTGCAGCCTCAGGTAGGCTCGATGCTTCTGATGGGTGCACCGTGTGTTGGGACTTACTCGATCCTTTCCCACGTTTTGTCATTTCCACTTGACAAAACGGGATTACTAAATATTCTATCGCTCTTTTAGTGTTGAATTTTAAGTAAATGGCTTGGATGGGGTGGGTTAGAGAACCACTTTGCCAGTGTGTTGATGCAGAGCCCAGCATCGATCGCTGCCATCTTGTATTCCCCCTTAATATTTTATCGATATTATCATTTCATTTTGCATTATATTCCTGGAGGTTCTGAAGCCGTGTTATTTGATACCACTGTCTACATTTCCCCCCACACTGCACATTGCTGCCCATTCCTCGATAATCCTTGACTCTGTTGTTATTTATGAACCTTCCATCTGTGCCTTAAAAATATTCAATATTTCCGCCTCCAATGGTCTGTGGGGAAGAGTGTTCCAAAGATTCACAGCACTTTGAGAAAACAATTATAAACATTATGATCTGAGTGTGAGATTAGTTTTTTTGTGTCTCCTTATGTGAGAAAGGATATAATTACACTGGAAGCAGTCCAGAGATATTTCATTTCACGTATTCCTGGGGTGAAGGGCTTATATTATGAAGGCCTTAACAGGTTACTCTTGGAATGAGAATGAAACATATAAGACCTTGATAAGAGTGGATTAGGTATGCATCCACTGAGTATTTGTATTGTCCAAATTTATTGTCATTGTCATAGAACCTCTACAGTGTGGAGGCAGGACATGAAGTCTGCACTGATTCACCAAACAGCATCCCACTTGGACGTGTCCCCCAATCTTATCCATGTAACCCTGCATTTCCCATAACTAACCCACCTAACTTACACATCCCTGGGCACTATGGGCAACCACTTTAAACTGCACATCTTTGGACTGTGGCAGGAAACTGGAGCACTGAGAGGAAACCCACACAGTCACGGGGAGAATGTTCAAACTTCACATGGAGGGTCGCCCGAGGTTGGAATTGAACCCAGCTCCTTGGTGATGTGAGGAAGCAGTGCTACACACAGATCCACCATACTCCTCCGTTAGTTCTGTAAGTAACTTGTGGCTGACTAAAGAAATCTGCCTTACTTGTTCTTATCATTGAACCTGACCCAGTCTGAGACCTTTAACATCGGCCATATCACCAACCTGATTACATTTAAAATTTGTTGTGAGCAGTGGATGAGTGGGACTAGAAAAGGAAAGAGTGACACCCCCCATCCTCAGTCACAACTGGAGTGAGAAAAAAATCACAAAGTGGGAATTCATTCAAGTGGGAATTCTCTTTCACAGAAGTATGGGATGGCTGAATCTTTATATTATATCGAGGCTGGCTTCGTCTGATTTTCCATAGACAGGTGAATGAGGGATAATGGTGCAAGGAGAGAAAAGTGCAGCTGGAACCACAATGAGATGAGCCTTGACCTTATTTACTGGTTGAGTCGTGTCAAAGGGCCAAATAGCCCACTCTGTCCCTCAGCCCTATGTTTTGATGTTACATTCAGCCCTTCGGACCTGCTACATAGGGGCAGATCGAGCCACTCCGATGGTTAGGTGCAGTTTTTGAAATGTACTTGGAAAATCCAGGCTGGGTCAGGAAGTGACACTCACCCCCAATCTCTGTTTCCAGGCTTCCCCTCTCCGCAACGTCTGATCCAGATGTGGGTCATGTTACAGACCCAGATTTGCCGTAAATACAGCCCCTATACCCCACCCAGCGCTAACCAAACAAATCCTCTGCTCACCCGAATGTAGCATTACACAACACAGCTTCCGGGAAAATAACCAGTTACTTTGCAAAAGCATAACATGTGAAATTAATAAATAGGAACAAGAGTAGGCTATTCGGCCCCTCAAGATTGCCCTGTCATTAATTACAAACATGGCTGATCTACTCCAGGTCTAACTCCACTTTCTTGCCAACTCCTTGTATCCCTCCACACCTCTCTGGGTTAGGGAATTCCAGACATTCACTACCTTCTGAGAGAAAACATCACTTTGCATCTCAGATAGAAATCGATGTTCCATATTCGGTATCTATGTCATCGAGTTCGAGACTCTACTCAGGAATGGTAACAACTTCTCAACATCTACCTTCTCCAATCCCTTCCGTGTCTTGTATTTTTCAGCAGGATCACTCCTCATTCATTTAAATCCCAATGAATAATCGCCTCTCCACTTTACAGATTCTCAATAACACAACCCTTTCATCGGTCGAAGCCAGCTAATGAACGAAACTAGTTACTTGCTGCAACAACATGCTAACTTTATGTTTCATACACAGGAACACTCCAATGCCTTTGTACTGTTCTTTTTCTGGAAGTCCTCTCCATTAAATAACAGCCTGCCTTTTGATTCTCAGTGTCATCCTCAAACTCGGATGTATATTGCACTCAGCTCCCTCCTTCAGGCTATCAGTATAGAGTGTAAATAACTGATGCCATCGGTCTGATAGCTGTGGTCCTCCAGCAGATATACCTTTATCATGAGGATCCATTAATCCTGACTCTCCGATTTCTATATGTTAAGCAATCATCATCCCATGTTAATACATTCTCCATCATCCTACGGGCTTCTGTCTTGTGTGAGAACTTTTATTTTGTAATGCCTTTTGGAAAAACTCTGGAAAGCCTGGTGTCTAATAGATCCCCATTATCAAGTCCGCTTGTTACATTCTCAGGCAACTCCAGAAATACTTTGCATGATTTTACAGGGCAAAATATAACTTCCCTTTCACAAAATCACTCTGAACCTGCGCGAAGCTTTTCTAAATGTCAATGTGAGCCAGGTTTTCCAAATTAAGCTAGTCCCATCTGCTTTCATTTGACCAATATGCCTCGAAATGTTTCCCATCCATATGTTTGTCTAAATGAGTTTTAAATGTGTTAGCTGTACTGGCATCTATCACTCTTCCTCTGGCAGCTCATTCCATACCCACACCACCCTCTGTGTAAAATCATTGCCCCTGCGTCCCTTGTAAATTTTCCCTCTTTCACCTTAAACCTATGCCTTCTTCGGCTGAACTCCCCCATCCTGTGGAAAAGACCTTGGCTTTCACCCTATCCATACCCCTCATGATTTTAGAAACTTCCATAATGTCATCCCTCAACCTTCTACACTGCAACCAATACTAACTTCAAGAACAAGCATTTAAAGATAAATACTGCAAATTTGAAACTATAGTAAACATGACAGGTAAACAATACTCAGTCCAAACTTCGTATGATGATTTGTGTTTCTCCATATTACAATACTAAGGCAGCATGGAACGCTTCCTCGTGCCAATAAGAAGTCAAGCACCTGATATCCTTTGTCTAAAGGGGGCGATGATTTCGACAGTGAAAACGTATTTATGGCCAGATCTTTATAATGCCACATACTCAACATTCTCCCTCCTGGCCTCCCTATGACCTTGGGTGATTGTGTCTTGTTTATCTTGCACTCAATAGAGAGTACCCCTTTCTCCATTCACACCTTAATTTAAACCCATTTTATATCATCTTCTCATTCACCACTGCTAAAAGCCGGTTTATCTTTGCCACGCCCTTTTTTCCCTGTCACCTATCTCCCACCTCTGGAAAGCTATTACAAAGCCAAGGTTCCAATCCTTTTCAGTTGTGAAGAAGTGTCACACTGGGCTTGAAATGCGAACGCTGTTTCTCTGTCTCTGCAGATACTGATAGACCTGCTGAATTTCTCCAGAAATGAATAGGCACGGAACAAATTTTCACAAAACAAATGGCTATGGATACTGGTAATAAAAATACTAAAATTGCTTGACAAACTGGGAGCTTTGTCGAGGGTCACTGTACCTGAAAGATAAACACTGCATTCATTCCAGAAGATGCTGCAATTTCTTCAGCAATTTCTGTCTTTGGACAATTTCCAAAGAAGTATGTCAAAGATGCTCAAACATCCTGTCCAACATGGAGCGCCGTACACTGCGAACTGAAAAATAACGCATGGTGGACACGTTCCTTGACTCTGAAACTACATAAGTCTGGCATCACTGACACTGCAGAGCTCTTAATCATGGTCAGGGAGAAAAACAGAGGGAAACACATTCACTTCAAATACAGAAGTTGACATTGTGGAAGAGAAACGATTTCGATCATTACTTTAAATGGATTGAGTTAAAGTAACAAATTAGAGGCGTGACACCAGGGTGAGGTCCTCAGCAGAATGAGAATATGAAAATGCAAGTGTTACCGCATCAGAAACCAGGTTAGGTAGAGAATACAGGACTGATGGGTGAATGGGTCTCGGTGTGAATTGGGGGACAATCAGTAGAATTGAATTGTAGATATTGCATCTCAAACTGTGTTATCATTTGATGCTGCAGCAACAGCAGAAGCAGAACTGTATTCGACGACAATCTGTAACATTTTCCTGACGATAATTCATCAGTCTACCATTACCATTAAGCTGATCCATGGTTCAGTGATGAGTGTGGGTGAACATGCCAGGGTCGGAATCACGTGGACCTAAACCTGTTGACAACCCATTAAAGCTACCACACTTAACTGGTTAAATTCCGACCAGCAGAACTAATTTCTGATGGAGAGGGGAAATGATCCCAAGACTAACAGATCCGATCTAAGGTCTGTCCGTCCTGCCAAATCCAAACAATAATATCTTTGGACTATTAAACAATTTACGGAGGAGAGGGCTACTCCACAAATATCCTCATCCTAAATATCGGAACAGTTCTGTACGTCAGTGAAAAATGCCAAGGATGTGGTGTCTGCACTATCCTCAGCCAGACGTGTTGAGTGGATGATCCACCTCACACTCATCATGATTCGCACAGAATCGCAGATGCCAGTCTTCAAGCAATTCGATTTGCTGTACGGGCATGCAGAAACAGCTGAACACAGTAGATACAACAAAGGCAATGGGCCCTGACCCCATTCCTGCAATAGGACTGAAGACTTGTGCTGCACAACAAGCCGTGTCCCTGGGGAAGCTGTTTCATTCCAGCTCCAACTCTGACATCTCCCTGGCAATGTGGAAAATTACTCAACTTTGTCCAGTCCTGAACAGGAGAATAATTACAATCTGACCAATTACCACACTCTCAGTCCCATCACGACAGTCAAATTGGTGGGAATACTTTTTGATGGAGCTGTCAAGTAACACCGAAATAATCAGGTCAGTGTGGTTTCCGATAGGTCCCCATGTGGAGATGGTGCTGTAGTGAACATATCATTGGATTACGAATCCAGACCAGGATATTGCTCTGGCAGCTGGTGGAAGTTAAATATAATTAATAAAGTATCGATACCTAAAACCTGGTGTCAGTAATAGTGATCTTGTGTCCAATGTTGATTGTAAACATCAATCTCCTTCACCAATATTCTTTCAGGAAGTGAATCTCCCGTGCTTTCCTGGTCTGGGTGAAAAGTGACTCCAGACGCACAGACATGGTCTCTGAATCGGCCACGTGAGACACTGAATTATATCAAACTACTCTGAGGTCTTAAAGGATAAAACCTGACAGAACACCCGGCATCAACATCGTTATCAGAAAAGGGAATGGGAAACACAGTCCTGTTGACCCTGCATAGACATCCTTCCTAACATCTGAGAGCTTGTGACAACATTTGCAGAGCTTTCCCACAGACTGCACAGAAACATCGGGAGAGGAGGAGGTCATTCAGCACATTGAGCTTTCCCCATGCTATTTCATGGCCGAACATCTCCTCAATGCATTTTTTTCCCCACACAATGTTCATATCCCAAAATATGTTTAAACATTACGAACTATAGTGCCTTCGGCCCATCAATATATAGGGAGTTCTCTGATAGTGCTTGTTTATTAAGTGCCATTTGACTGCAATGCGATTCGTGAACCGCTTTCTATAAAGTGAACTATCATCCCTGCTTCCAATCTGTCACACCCTGGCAGAGTTTTGTATAGCTCACTGAGATCTCCACTCATTTTCCTAAAGCCCATGGAATACAGGTCCAGTCACCCCAAACTCTGCTCCCACAACTAACTGTCATCCCAGTGATCAGTCTGGTCATCCTTCACTGCACTCCCTCGATGTCAGGTTTGCCCTTTATTAGGTAAGGACACCAAAATTGCACACAATACTGCACAATGTTCGAGATGGGGTCCCACCAAGGCCCTGTACAGTTGCAGTAAATGACCCTTACTCCTGTATTCTAAATCCCCTTGAAATGAAGGATAATAAATCATGTATCTTCCTACCTGCTTTCTGCTCCTTCAATATTGCTTTCAGTGACTGGTGTACAGGAAGATCCAGATTCTTTTCAATGTTACAGCTCCCTACTTGCTGGGTCTATGTACACTGTATACAGCGTGCCAATGCCATTCCCAGTATTGGCTTCCCTGTTCAGAAGTCACTGCCCTACATGGACTCGGAAGGCTGCGCAGAAATAAACAAAAATGCAGCTTAAGTTCATTTATGTATCAACATTTTTCAACCAATCCCTTTTCAAATGGCAGGCTGCCATTCAATTGATCCCATCAATGTATACAACCTCTCATCTCTGCCATTGCTCTTTTTCTGCCAGATATTTGCCCAGTCACTCCACTTGTCTCAATCAACTTGGAGCCTTTTTGACATCCTCCTCATCCACTCACAAGCTGACATCGTTTAGAGCTATCAGCAGACTTGGGAATATTGCAATTGAGCTCCACAACCAAAGATATGATGTGTATTGGGATTAACTGGATCCCAAAACCCGATCCTTGTTATATCCTCCAAGCCTTCCATTCAAAAAAAACATGGTTTTGTTCATACTCACTATTTCCTGCCAGCTCTCCCATTCTAAAACCATGACCATATATTAGCCCCAGTCCCATAGGATTCGAATTTGCACAATAGGCTTGGGGCTTTATCAAAAATCTTTCTGAAAATCCAATCGTATTGCGTTGATACCTTCTCCATAATTTTGCTAAAAGCCATTTTCTCAAACATGATTCCTATTTTATAAACCTCTGTTGACTTTGTCTATGCCCATTAATTTCAGTCCAATATTTTTTCTAAAACGTTTTAGTTACTTATGTCAATCTATTCCCTTTTTCTCACCAGACTAAAGTTCCCTAGTATTGCGAGGACATTTTATTTTTGTGTTTTTTTTTTCTTCTTCTGTGAAGGCATAACCGAAGTATTTGCTCCATTGATCTGCTATTTCCCTGTCCTCAATTATTTTGTATTAGACTGTAAGAAAGCTGCACCTTTTTCTCTTAATTTTGCCATTAACTTATTTTCAGAAGATATTACAAGTTCACTCATATACACTGTGATAAGATATTCTTCAGAAACCCATCAATTCCTATCATAAGCTACTGAATGATTGACCTTCCACAGCCATACAATCACACAAGCACAGACTCTGTACTATCAGAAATACAGCGCGGTCTACATTAACCCCACTTTCCAACACAAAACCTGTCGCTGCGAATCTTATGGCATTTCAAGTGCACAACCATGTATTTTCTAATGGTTTTAAGGTTACCATGACAATTCCCCTCTCACAAAGTGCATCCCAGACCCCAACACACTTTGGTTGAAAAACATTCCTCAAATTCTCACTAAGCCTCAAACCCTTCACTTTAAAGGTGTGTCCCTTTGATTAAAAGGACCAGCTGCTGTCTATCCACCCCATCCATATCCCTTCGTAATCTTATCCTCCTGATTCACGTCCCCCTTAGCCTTCTCTGCTCCAAAGTAAACAACCCGAGCTTATCCAGGCTCTCTCCATAGCTGATATGCTCCATCCCAGGCAACATCCCAGGGAACATCTCCTCTGCACCCCCTCTAGTACAATCACATCCTTCCTGTAATGTAGCTCCCAGAATTACACACAGTATTCCATCTTGGCTAACGAAAGTTCCGCATAGTTCTTATAATCTATGCTTCGATGTGTGAAGGCTATGTTTACGCTCCCGTACGCTTTCTCAAATTGTGTGTTACCCTGTCCAGCCACATTCAGGGATGTGTGGAGAAGCACTCTCTCAGCTTCCTAGTGTGCTGCCATTCATTGAGTCCTCCCCTGCCTGATTCCTTCTTCCAAAGTGCATGACCTCATATTTATCAGGGTTACATTCCATCTGCCATTGATGTGACCATTTGACCATTCCATCTGTATCTTCCTGTAACATAAGACCTTCCTCCTCACTGCCATCTACCCGGCCAATCTTTGTATCAAACACAAACTTACCTATGACACTCCCCACGCCTCGTCCATATTCACAGCTGCATCCTTTATGATAAGGTTTAAAATCAGGAAACATCAGCTTATAGTCAACAGGTTTATTCGGAGGCACGAGATTTCGAAGCGCTGCTTCTTCATCAGGTGATTGAAGCACTTCGAAAGCTAGTGCCACCGAATAAACCTTTTGGCCTATCACCTGGTTTATGCAATTTTTTGCTTTGTCCACCCAGTCCAACACCAACACTTCCGAATCCCAAATATTAAGAGACACAGCACTGATCCCTGTGGTACACCATTGGGCACTAGCCTCCAATCCCACAAACAGCCTTCTCCCACCACCCTCTGTCTCCTACCACTAAAGTTGATTTGGTTGCAATTTGGCAAGTCACTGATGAGTCCTACCTGTTACCTGGTTATTCTGTTCTGCTGGACACCCTTGGAGAATATCTGGAGATTCTCATTAACCTTGCCTGCCAGTAGGTTTCCATGCCCCTGTATTAGTCAGTCCCCTGCAAGTGATGAATTTCCTCCTTATTGTAGCCTTAACTGGCCTGCCCCCGATCCTGCCATTATAATGCCTTGACTGTGGAATAGACAGCGAGGGAAGCGTCCTGTTAATTTCCAACTTGTCAGATGTTTTGTGAATTTTCTAAATTTCACTGTGACCCACCTCTCATTCTTTGAAACTCTCGAGAACACAGGCCGAGTTTCCTCATCAGGCAATTTCAACATCTGAGGGATTAATCTGGAGAATGCACTTCCTCTCAGGTCATTATATTCTTTCTGAGATTCGGTCACCAAAACTGTACAGAATACTCCAGGTACAGTCCCATCAACACGCAGTGAAACTGCTTCAACAAGTCTTCACATCAATGTTCTGACTCCCCTAAATGAAGGCGAACCAAACTTTAACTTTCCACTTACATATGTTCCTCCAAATACCCTTCACATTCATTGCATTTACGAACTCACTGAAATCTTATAGAAACCCTTCCGAAAATACAATATATGCCACTTCTACTGTTTCCCCGTTATCTATGCTTTAAGAAACATCTTCAAACAATTCCAGAGTTTATCAAGTATGATGTCTCTTTCAGAAATGCATGCTGATTCTCTCCATTATTGCTGTTAATTCTAAATAGCAAAAAGGTCATCCTGTGTAATAGATTCCAACAGTTCCCCGACAAATGTCAAGTTAACTGGTCTGCAGTTCTCCACACTACGTCTTTTTCCCTTTGTAGCTGTTTGGATCCCTTCCATTCATCTATAGTTTATCCACAATAGTTTCCAGTCTCTGCAGAATGTACAGGAAAATAAAACAAAGTCATCGACAATGCAATTAATACTACTATTGGTGGTTTATTTCCGACATTTTGATGTGAAGAACATCTGTTTCGTCAGACTTAGCAATGCTCAATCCAGCTCCATGTTCAAGTACTACCTTGTTACTGATATGAATTGACTTTATGTCTTTAGCTCCAGGAGTCCGATATGATCACTTGATATTACTGGGTGACTTTCTGGATCTTCCTCCATGAAGACAGATGCTATGTAACTGGTTGTTTTCTTCGCCATTTCCTCTCCCGATTACAAATTTCCACAGCTGAAAATGTGTTGCTGGAACAGCGCAGCAGGTCAGGCAGCATCCAGGGATCAGGAGAATCGACGTTTCGGGCATAAGCCCTTCTTTAGGATTCCTGAAGAAGGGCTTTTGCCCGAAACGTCGATTCTCCTGATCCCTGGATGCTGCCTGACCTGCTGCGCTGTTCCAGCAACACATTTTCAGCTCTGATCGCCAGCATCTGCAGACCTCACTTTCTCCTACAAATTTCCACATTTGACCTTGCTTTTATTTTGTTTCCTTTGAAATATAGATCGCAGATTGATGCAGTCTTTGTGTTCCTGTGTGTTAGCAGGTATGTTCTCTTTTTGATTTCCTTCTCAGTTTCATGGCCTTCCTTTCCTGGATCGTTAATTTCTGAGAATTTTCATGTTTCCACAATAGCTGGAATTCTTCTGAAATCACTTCCTATGATGAACATATTTTCTAATTTGTTATGTTAACCATCACTGAGTCACTTTCTCACTCTTTGGTGTTTGTACCTGAAATAAATAGATGCATGTTTCAGACTTTTCAGTATTTCTAAAAACTCCTGGTCCCGACCAGTTATATTCAGGAACACAGCAGGAGGATAAGAGGATAGAGAACAAATTGCGGGAGCACTGCTTGGCTCTTTTCTATCATCGCTGGCCAACAAGTGCCGTCCTGGACGATTGGAGCAAAGCGAATGCTGAGCCCTTATTCAAGAAATGCTACAAAGATAAACCTGGGAACTAAAGACCAGGAATCCTAAAATCTAGTGGGTCGGTTACTTTAGAAGATTTGGAGAGATTGGATATACATGCATTTGCAAAGACAGGGTGTGGTTCGGAGTAAGATTAGAATGGTGCTGGAAAAGCAGAGCAGGTCAGGCAGCATCCGAGGAGCAGGAAAATCGATGTTTCGGGCAAAAGCCCTTTATCAACTTCAGCACGGGAGTTTGTGCAAGGGAGATCATGACTCACAAATTTGTTGGAGTTCTTTGATAAAGTGACCAGCAAAGTTGAGGAGGTCCGGGTGGTATACGTAGTCCAGATTGATTCCAGTAAGGCCTTCAATAAGTTTCCATGTGGTACGTTGCTCTGGAAGGTGAGATCGCATGGAATTGAGGGGGAGCTGGCAAATTAGGTACAAAATTGCATTGATGGTTGGAAGCAGAGATTAATACTGGAAACATGCTGGTCAGACTGGAGGCCTGTGAATAGTGGAATGCCTCAGGGATTGATGCTATTACATATATCTATGATTTACATGAGAATGTACAGGCATGATTTGTAAGTTTGAAGATGGCATTAAATCAGGCGGCATCAAGAAAAGTGAGGAAGGTTATCACAAATTTCAGAAATTACAGCAATATCTTGATCAGCTGTAGAAGTGGGCTGAGAAATGGCAAATGGATTTTAGTATAGATTAATGTAAGTTCTTGCATTTTAGAAAGTCAAATCAAGTTTGGAGTTTCATGGTGAATGGTTGGGTCCTAAGGAGTGCAGTGGAACAGTGGGACCTTGGAATTCAGGTGCATGGTTCTCTGAAAGTTGATTCAGAGGTAGACAGTGAAGAAAGCTTTTGGCACACTGGCCTGAAGCGGTTTGTATCACTGAGTATCGAAATTAGGGAGTTATGATGCAGTTATACAGGATGCTGGTGAGGTCATATTGGTAGCGTTATGTTCAGTTTTGTTCACTTTGCTATAGGAAGGATGTTATTAAACTGGAAAGAGTGCAGAAAACATTTACAAGGATGTTGCCAAGGTCTCAATGGTCTGAGTTACAGAAAGAGGTTGGACAAGCTAGGTCTTTTTACTGTTGTGTGCATGAAGCTGAGGGAGGATCATATTGAAGTTTATAAGATTATGACAGGCATGGATAGAGTGAATGCACCCAGTCTTTTTTCCAAATGTTGGACAATCACAGATTAGAGGGCATCAGTTTAAGGTCAGAGGGGACAGAATAAAAGGGAACCTAAGGAACAACATTTTAACACAGGGGCTGTTACGCATATGGAATGAGAAGTGGTTGAGGCGGCTACATTAACAATATTTAAAAGGCATTTGGACAAATACATGAATAGTAAAGGATTAGAAAGATACGGGACAATGGCAGGGACATGGGGTTAGCGTGGATGGGCATTTTGGTTGCATTGGACCAGTTTGGGCTGACGGGCATGTCTCCGTGCTGTCTGCCTCTATGTCTCTAACAACCATTGCTTGTTTCCCACTGAATGTTATATTGTACTTTCCCAATTTACTGAAGATATCTTGACACTCTAGCCTCCGGTCTTCCATAATGTTTGACTAGAATATTCAAGCATTCTATATTGTATGCAGACACCTTGTAAACTGCACCTTATAAATGCCATTATTCCTTAAAAGCTGCTTCAGACCAAGGTTAATAAGTCGTCCTTCTGACCACACAACATCAAATTCTAACTAACCTGCTCTCTAGTTTGCTTCACAAAATACTCTTCAACCCACCTCATATACACTTACGGAACTTATTTTTCACAGCTTCAGCAGTCACTTAGTTAACGCTGTTAACCATTCAATAAGACTGCGGTATCCACAATACTTGCCTATCTAATTTCCAGGGCATATAATGCTCCGATTTTCTGCTACCGTTTTGGTTTCGATATATAACACACCAATATTTGCTTCTCCATGCTATCTGTAAACTCTACCTAAACTGATTCTGTGGAAGCTGAGGGACAGGTCTGTGTTGTTATTAGTGACAGATTTGGACACTGAGATGACCTGAAGAAATGTCCTGCAATACAGGAAAAGCATCCATATCCTCCCCGCTCTGTCAGGATAAGAGGTACCGTATACTCTCTGCTCCCTCACACTCACTGTATATCTGTTATACCACCTAACCCCGAACAAGGTTCACGTTCTGTCTCCAAACAAGGCTCAGGCATTACCACTCTCACTATTGAAATCAGCAACTAGTAATACTATATGGATTCAAAACAGTCGACTGACTCATTCCAGACACCTCACAACTCCCCCCACCTACAACAGCACAAACAGCAGGGTCATCCATTCACACTCTCCCTCCATCCCTTTCTCCCATTCCAGGAGAAACTGCCTGGAATAGGATAGAAACTCCAAGCCGAGTAGTGGAGTGCCCGATATCCGTTCCCTCACTCCCCTCCCCCCGTCATATGGGGAGGACACTTAAAGAGCTGGAGAGGACGAGGAAGCCGTGTGTGGAGAACTTGAAACATCCACGTCCTACTGACCAGTTAAGGAGCAATGTTCAGTGAAAGACAATTCTCACTTTAAACCCACTGGCAGCTCCCACAACAGTCAAAACAGTCCTTTCACTTCCAAACAAAAAACACAGATACCTCACTGCACAGAGACGCAGACACAGAAATACACAGACGAACACATACAATACTTACAAGGAGATAGGCATACACACACACATATAAACACACAGAGACATATACAGTCACATACAAATAGACATAAATACAGATAGCAACACAGGCTGAAACACAGACAGACAGATGTATACACACAAACACACAGATAACAAACACACGGACACACACATACGCAGGTACGCACACAAACACAAACAGGGGCACAGACACACACACACACATACAGATACACGCACAAACACTTACTCACATACAGACACACAGAGGCACAGACAATAGTGTTATTAAGACCCAAGTCGATATGTTTTTGATTTGTAAGGGGATCCATGATTCCAGGGAGAAGGTAGAAGAATGAGGCCGAGGTACTAATAAGAAATTATTGAACAGAATTTCAGACTCAATAGGCTGAATGGCCTGAATCTGCTCATTTCCCTCATGCTCCTGCGGTATTATGCGATCAGGCATTCTCTTCCTGAGACAGCAGCAGAGGCTAGGTGTGATAGATATTTGATTGGAAAGGGTCAGTGGGAATGTGGGACAGGTTTACTTTTATTCCTAATTATTCTGTCCTTATGTCTGAAAAGAGGTAGTGACTTGATGTTCAGTTAACACAGTTTTAAAATAACAGTTGTCCCACAATGAAATAAGGACGTCCCTTTCACTTTAGTGTTGTGCTACCTGTGGTGTCCTCATCCTCAGGGAGCAGTGAAGACTCGGTTATAGAAGATATTCCAGGCAGAGCTCGACTGATCTTTACTGGACAGAAGGGTCAGTGTTTATTGGGAACAGACAGGAAATGGATGGTCAGGCACACTCGGATCAGCCATGAGCATTCTGAATGGTGCAGCCGGATGGGCAACTTCTGCCCCTACCCCATGTGTTCCCTCAATCCACCCCTCGAGGCTGTTACAGTGTTGGTAACCACTCCATTAAGTCAGACAGGATCGTTACAATGAGACAGGAGGAAACCATTCTGCCCCTCTAAGGAATTACACAGGAATATAGAATGAAGTAATTCAGCTCGTTTAGTACACTACAAATTCGAGGAGGAGGCCTTTCAACCCACCTGAGCTGCTACACAGGAACAGGGACGCTGTCGCTAACAGGAAATAGAGAGGAGAGACAAATGTTTATTTTCAGGCTGCAAAGCTGTAACTGATGGAGTGCCTCAAAGATCACTGTGGGGTTATCAATGATCAATAATCTGTATCAAAGATCTGGAGGAAGGGGAGGGAATAGCTTGGAGCTCAATTAGCTCGTACACCAAGCTGGCCATTCAATGTGTTGTCAAATGGAGGTAGTGAGTCTGTAAAGTGATACAGGCAGGGAAGGTTAGTGAGCAGACCTTCAGCAGAAATAACTTAACGTAAGTTGTCAATTTTGGCATGAAGGTAAATTATATTTAGGCATAAAACAATGGTAAATAATTTAAATGGAGAGAGATTTCCGAACTCTGTGATACAGGAGGTTTCCATATTCTTGCGACATGAATCACATGAAGTCAGATGCAGCAAGTGATTTGGAAGGTAAGTGGAATAATGCTGTTTTTGGCAAAAGGTATCAGGTTTAATTGCAGGAATGTTTAACTGCATCCGTACAGGGCATTGCTGAGACCACACTTGATGTACTGTGTGCAGGATTGATCCCCTAAACTAAAATAAAAAGATATAATTCTTTTCGAAGATTTTCACAGAGGTTTCCCTTTACTCATTCCTGGAATGCCGGCCTTCTGTTATGGGGGATTATCCGTTTTGATCTTATCTGAGAAATAGTATTTAACCATCCATGACTTTCTGAAAAGTGTATCAGCTGGATGCATATTATCTCCTGTCAGGGAGACTAAAGCTAGAGAATAAACTTCAAGAAAAACATGCATTGATATTAACACAAATACTATGAAGACACCTACCAATATTATAAATTACAGACACATGTAAGCATGTCTTCAAATTATAAAGTGGGGATTTTTTTTTGCGATTGGAAGAATTGTGCACAACAAGAGCAATGACGCATCTGCATATAATCCATAATCAGGTTTTCCAGTGAATGTTCCAGGAGATCGCACATGGTCCAGTTTGGTGTTCAGTTGACAAAATTGTACGTTCCAACACAGAGAGGGAGAAAAATGTTCCCTGTCTGAGAAGGAGCAGCCGATTGATCCCTCTCTCTTACTTTGTTCCGCCAGATAGAAATGTGTGAGATCATAAAATCCTTGCGTCATCTTTACCACTTGTGAAGGATTCCTGGTGAGGACTCATTGGAATCTCTCCACGGCCTGAAACGAAGGGAATTCAGCCAAATCCCACTGTTCCAGAAAGGAATCCCACTACCAGTAGCTTGTGTGAGCAGAATAACTTAAAAGGCAGAATAACATGTTGGGGCATTCTATTATTTTAACATTTGTTATGGGTGCAACTTTCTGTGTCTCACATTTTTCTAAAAAATGGCGGGGTCTGATACCTAAATCATTGAACACCTCACTAAACTGGCTGCCTTTACGATGGGTGTAACCAGTGGAGATGTGGGACTGGAAAAGGACATAGTGACTCTCCAACATTTGTTGGAACACAAATGAGAAATTCCCAGAAGGCTGTTCAAGTGGAAATTCCCTTCCCCAGAGGATTGTGGTGCCTGGATGTTTGCATTTATTCAAATTTGTTTTCGGTATGTAGTAAAATGGTCTCCAGACAGAAACGTGCTGCTGAGACCAAAAGCACATGGAGCGGTGATAAAATATCTAATGGCTCACTCCTGCTGCTCAGTCCTGTGTTGCTATGTTCTATTAAACCCCCCACAGCTCCTGCAAGGAGCAGATGGAGGCCACTTGCTACAAATACCTGGTCAACAGTAACACAGGATCTCATCCGTCCCTCAAGATTGTCACACATGGTTTGGTGTCGGTTGGAAAATGTTATTTGTTTCGACAGACGCTGCTTGTCTCTTCACGAGTGTTTCCTCTCTGCAACTTGTGGTTCATTTGTTGATGATATCATTGACCCAGATTCACCGTGAATACAGTCCCCATACCTCAACCAAAGATGACTCACAAAATACTGTACTCTCTCTGATTGCAACGTTCAATAAAAGAACATTCAGCAAAATTACAGCCATTAACTTTGCAATTACTGAATATGAGGACAAAAGGAACAGGATCAGGTAATTCGGATGATCAAGCCATTGCATAACATCATGGCTGAACTACCGTTGACAGTAACTCCTCTTTTTTAAGCCCAATTCTTCACCCCTTAGCTATCTGACAGGTCAAAAATCCATCTAACTCCTCCTTAAATACTTTCAGCGATAAAGCTCCCCTAGCTCTCCCGCCCAGATAATTCCTGACAGTGATTACCTTCTGTGAGAGGAAAGCATTCCCTACACATGCACTGTCACCTATTGATATGAACAAGAGGTGAACACAGGGGCTCAGGAAAGAGCGAATGGCTTTGATACCAAGGCAGTATTTGGTTGAGGATGGCATCGGGACCACCTACTTATTCGAGCTGAATGTGGACGGGCTCTTTCAGAATACAAATAAAGAAGTTTGGGGTCAGTTGCCAACAATCCTTTCAGTCCCGGGACATCTCTGCAGGACATCCTCAGGTTAGCCTCCTCAGCACAAACATCTTCAGCTGGTCCATCAATGTCTTTCCCCATTATAAGATCTGAAGTAGGCATGATGACTGAAGATCACAGAATGTTCAGAACAAATTGACCCCCATCAGCTCCAGAACCATTCTGTGTCCATGTGCAGCATTCCGGTTTGTGCTGTTAACGTGTCGGTAAAATTTATGGAACAGCACGGTCAGACACTGCACATTTCAACAGTTAAAAGCGGAGCTCATTCAGCATCTCAAACTGGTTGCACACGGGTATGAGTTAGCATTCAGGAACAGGAAGAGTGACAGCACATTAAATATTCCTGCCTGTTACACAGGAAGAAGAGTGGTCTGTTCAGTGCATCGAGCTGTTAAACAGGAACAGGCAGAGCCCAATCAGACCCTTAAACCTGTTCTATGAGATCAGGAGGATGCTATTCATCCCCACGTGACAGTTATACAGGAACAAGAGGGGGTCACTGATATTCCAACATGACAAACCAATGAAACCGAGACTGCACTGATAGAAGACTCCATGATGTTAATCATGGTTCCATTGTTTGTAGAACGTGTGCTGCTTTAACATAGTTTGCTGGCAATGAGGAGGGAAGCTAAATGATTTGTGTCAACTCTGAAGGAGGCATTTTTCCATCACCGAGAAGACACACCCTTGTTCTCCATGGAGGTCAGAATCTGGTGGGAATAGTTAACTGTTTTAGCATGAAGGTATTGTGGCTGCTGTAGGGATTGTGGATAACGAGACTTTCAATGCAGGACCATACACCAAATTCACTGTATTAATGTGGGGAGAGATTATTCAAACATTGGCCCTCTGTCTCTCTCATGCGACATGGGAATTGGGTGTGGATTGAGGGGAATATTCTCAGAGGCTCTCAAACTATCGACAATCATGCAACCCGAGTAAAAAAGAAGCCATGGAATCTTTCACCGTATCAGTGTCTATTTAGAACATCGTGAGTGACTGTCCCTCCCCCTCAAGTTTCAATACAATCGCCTCTCATTCTCTCACAACGCCAGGGATTAATCTTCACTGTCTCCTCGTGGTACCATAATCCCTGGAATTAGTCTGGTGAAACTCCATTGCATCCTTTTTGTGGCAAGGCGATCATTCTTTATAAAGAAGAGAATGTGTGTCCACAATATCCCAAATGCTGCCTCAACAACACTCTCAGCGACGATCATAAAATCTCTTTTTCCTCTTAGACATCTCCGTTTCTTTCCTGTGGCGTAAAAAGACTTTCCTTCTCTCTATAATGCTGGGAAGTGTTAACACTTTTATAATGAAGGTATTGTTGCTGCTGTCGTGATTATGGACACCATGACGTTCATGGCAGGATGACGCATCAATTGAACTCTATTAATGGTGGGACAGTTTATTCAAAAGCCTGAACCTCTGTCTCTCTCTCTCTCTCCCTCCCTCCCCGCTCTTTCTCTCTCTCTCTCTGTCTCTCTCTCTCTCTCTCTCTCTCTCTCTCCTTTCTTTCTCCTCTCTCTCCCCTCTCTTTCTCTCTCTGTCTCAGTTTAAATAGTGGGTGGGGTGGTTGGGTGGAACGTTCTCAGAGGCTCTAAAACTATCGAGAATCATGTGATCTGAGTGGGAAAAAAAAGCCATGGAACTTATCACCATATCAGTGTCTGCTTAGAACATCATGAGTGATTGTCCATCCCCCTTAAGGTTCAATGCAATCACCTCTTATTCTCTCACTGAGCTTGGTGAAACTTGAGAGAACGTCTATCCACAGTACCCTAAATACTGCCTCAACAACACTCTCAGGGATTGTCAAAAAACATATTTTCTCTCATTTAGACATCGCCATTTATTTCATGTGTCACAAAAAGCCATTCCTTCTCTATGCACTACGACTGACATGGAATTTATAAGTCCCTGACATCTGTACGTCAGCATCAATAAAGCCAGCACCGGAGATACCTATGGAGCCGTGCATCACTCTCGGGGAGAATTTCAATAAGATTGAATATACCTAAAATAGGGGATGATCACGTACCTGAATGGAAATCAGATGCAGCAATACAGAAAACAGGCAGAGAAAGGGAGCTATCTTTACCTTCATTCTTCTCTCACAGTATGTATGCAGCCCTGATCAGGGCAGCATGTTATGCAGATCTTGAACTGAGTGACTGGTTCAGCTGTTCCACAATACCATAAAGAGTAAAACGCATAACTTTGGGTTTGTAGTGTCACAACACAGGATAAATCTTCCTGCTTAATTAAAACCAGTAACAGAGAAAATATTTATCCCATGCAGTAATCTGTGATAATTCTAGAGTCCAAATCTATTTAAAGTAAAAAATAACAACTTTATTTCTTAAAGTAAAACAGAGAATAATAAATGAACAACTATTTACAACTTTTTCCTCTAACCTGTCTTTTACCTTCCCCCTCCACAGTACTACTCCGATTAGACTCCTAATTAAGATTTACAAAACAAAACTTCTTTTCTCAAAACCAGGAAGCTTTCGGTTTATCTCCATATTCCTGTCTTCTTTTGGTCTTGGGGACTCTGCTTCATCAAATACGAATCAATAAAGGTATCTATAGGAGAGCTATATTTCAGACAGTCTTTGCACGCTGGTAGCTCGACAGTTCTTCTCCCATTTCTTCAATTTTCCATGGTCTTGTACCGCCAAACTATTGGATTGTATCATTTGCTGTTAAGATTGTCAATATAATAAATTGAAACTTGTTTGGAGGTGGGTATTTTGGGGTATAATTTAAAATGGTTTGCTGAATTTGTTTCAAGACAATGAGCTAATCGGGTTGTTCGACCAAATATTACATTATATCTATTGTTCAGAATTCTTGGTGCTGTCAGGTTGTTATTGTTGGCTTTTAATTCTCTAAAAGGTACATTACACCCACGTGTTCATCACAGAAGTCACACGGAAACCTGAGGAGGGAATCATGACACATTGACTTCCCTAAAGGTCATGAGGCAAGCAGATTGGTTTTTATAACAAATGATAATGGTTGCTATTAAACTCCCCAATTTCAACAGACCATTATTCTGTGGCTCTAGATTATGAGTCAATGGCTTGACCACCATAAACTGACTTCCCTTATGTGCAGAGAACAAGTTAAACATTCTCAATAGCAATTATTTAGTCACGGACATGGTTACTAAGAACGTGAAACTGTTGCATCCTGATTTAACAAAGGCACGAATGGCTTATTCAGATATTGCACTGAGACAGAGGACGAGACTGGGATATCATGATGGTGGTATTGGACAGGATTGGTGAGTGAGGAGGACATGGAGATGTAAATCTGTGAAGGAGAAAATGGATTATGGAGTTTGAGAAGAGTCTGGTTCCTTCTTGCATATCAATGAGTAATTTATAAATCGTAGTTTGATAGTTATAATATATAAGGAAATGAATTTTTGTTTGGAACTGAAGATATTGACTTGCACTTTACAAAATGTACATATCATGAGCCGAAATTCAGTTCAACCCAGTTTAGTAGATAAATATAATGACTTACCAGGAACACCAACTATCGTGAGGATGGGATAGTAACCACCTTGAATAATACAAAGGATATCCTGTATCCGATATGCTAATGATATCCAAGGCTGAGAAAGCCAGTAAAGACCCCCGGATAAACTCCTGTCCATTGTTGGAACATTCCAGTCTAATGTTCTCAGATTCGGATCCATTGTTGGAACATTCTAATCCATGGTCCTCGGATTATGAACCATTATTGTAACGTTCCTGTCTAATGTTCTCAGATTCTGATTTCTCCTCCCCCTCTCTCTCGAGCTGCTGTAAGTGATGCTCCTACTTACACTATGGGATTGCACATTGAACAGAGCCCATTTATCTTTCAACGATGGAAACTCTTCACTGGGATAATTAGGATCCACGGAGATTTTCTTTAATCACAGTCACTGAACAAATAGCTCAATTTAACCTCTTTGAGTTCAATATTGATTTTATTCAAATTCAAAAGAACGTTCAAAATTTACTCATTTAGGTTGGGATATGTGGGGGTGGCTGAGGGAGGGAATATTGGAGATGGTATATTGATTGCGTGTAATCATTCAATCTGCCTTGGATATGGGAATAATGTCAAAGGATTGTCAGAACATAAACAAGATTCGCCGTTTATAAATAGAAACATCCAGTCTGTAACTACTGATCAGTGATTATAATGTCAGTAAAAAATGGAGAGAACTTTTCTAGTCCTTAATCTGACAGGCACACGTGCCTTCGACAACAGGAGCTATAACAGACAAATGGCATGGATATGTTAACAGAGAATATGATATGACACACAATTCAGATGGTTAGTCGAGGATCAGAGAGGGCATGTGAGTGTCATGCTGTTAATGTTGTCGATGTCAATCAACTGTGATTAAGTACCATGCACTAGTTTTCAATTTGAGTGTGTTTATGTTTTTGGGGACATGGCTGCAGAGACTGGAGGGAGGGAACATGATATTTACCAGTCATCAGTACTGGGATGTTACTCTTTATAAATCATAAGAAAATCAAATTCCAGGAGACATCGCCAATGGGGAGTGAGGAGAGCCAATATTAACCATACAACCAGAAGACATTGGAGCAGAAATTTGGCCATTCAGCCCATTGAACCTGCTCCACCATTCAATGATGGCTGTTAAGCTTCTCAACACCATTCTTCCACTTTCTGTCTGTAACCCTTCATCGCCTTTACAATAAAGAACCTATCTGTCTTACTCTTAAATACACTCAATTACCTGGCCTCGACAGCCTTCAGGAGCAGTGAATTCCCTAGATGCACCACTCTCTGGCTGAAGAGGTTCATCTTTATCTGTGTTTGAAAACGTCTTCTCTTTACTCTGTCCCCTCGGTCCTAATCTCCCCTCCATTGGAAATATCTTCCCAAAATCCACCCTGTTCAAGTCATTCAATAGTCTGTAAGTTTCAATTAGACCTCCTAATATTCTTGTGAACTCGATCAAATATAGACTCAGAGCCCTCAGATGTACTTCCTATGTTAAGCTTTTCATTCCTGGGACCACTTTCGTGAATCTTATAGGAAAATGCTCCAGGGCTAGTACATCCTTCCTGAGATATGGGACCGAAAACTGTGCACAATAATCCAACTGTAGCCTGGCCAAAATCTTATAGAGCCTCAGAAGTACATCCCTGCATTTATATTCAAGCCTTCTTGAAATAAATGGAATCATTTCATTTTCCTTCCCAACTGCTGACAACCTGCAGGTTTACCTTTCAAGATCCCTGGACGAGCACCGCCCCCCTCCCCCCCACCGAGTCTTCTGAACTTGCTCGCTATTTAGAAAATAGTCCATGCCTTTATTTTTCTGGCAAACTGCATAACCTCACACTTGCCCATGTTATACTCCATCTGCCACTTCTTTGCTCACTCCCCTAACCTGTGCAAATCCTTCAACAGGAGAAAGCGAGGTCCGCAGATGCTGGAGATCAGAGTCAAAAAGCGTGGTGCGAGAAAAGCACAGCCAGTCAGGCGGACTCTGAGGAGCTCAATATTCGACGTTTCAGACATAAATCCTTTATCGGGAATGAAGCTGGTGGGGGGAAAGTGGTTGAGAGATGAATGGTAGGGGCTGGGAGGAAGGTAGCTTGGAAGACAATGGCTATATCGAGGTGAGTGGTGAGAGCGGAAGGTGGAGTGGATAGATGGGAAGGAAGATAGACAGGTAGGACAGTTCAACAGGGGGTGTTCAGTTAGAAGGTTAGATCTGGGATAAGGTGGCGGTAGAGGAGATGAGAAAACTGGTGACATTGCGCTGGATACCATGTGGTTGAAAGGTTCCAATGTGGAAGGCGGCGCGCTCTTCATCCAGACGTCTGGTGGCTAGAATGCAGTGGATGAAGCCAAGAACTTGCATGTCCTTGGAGGAGTGGTGGGAGAGGCGAAGTATTCAGCCACAGGGAAGTGGGGTTGTTGGGTGTGTGACGGAGAGTGTTCCCTGAACCGTTCTGCAAGTTGACGTCCTGTCTCCCCAGTGTAGAGGAGACTAGGAGCAATGGACAGAGTAGCTGAAGTGTTTGGATGCACAGGATCTTCTCTGCCTGATGTGGAAGGATCCTTTTGGGCCTTGGATTGAGGTGAGGAGGAAGTTGTTGGCACCAGTTTCATACCTCTTGTAATGGCAAGGGAAGGTGCCGGGAGTGGAAGGTGGCTCGTTGGGGTGTAGGAGGGGGGACGCGTGAACTAACAAGGGTGTCGTGAAGGGATTGGTCTCTGCAGAATGCTGATAGGGGTGGGGAGGTAAGTATATCTCTGGTGGTGTGGTCTTACTGTTGGTGGTAGAATTGGCGGAGGGTGATATCCTGAGGTTGGTGGTCTGGAAGGCGAGTATCAGAAGGGTTGCTAGAGGGTGCTACTGCACCCTCCTGCAGCTGAACCACCTCTTCGATGTTACCTATCCCTCTATTCCATCTTTGCACTGTTGGAAAACTTAGTCAGGATTCCCTCAGTTCCTTCATGTAGACCATTAATGCACAAAGCGAATTGTTGTGGTCCCAACACTGAGTCTTGAGGAATACCACTTATCACTGGATGCCATCCTGAGAAGGACACTTTTATCCCCATTCTCTGCTTTCTGTCAGACAACCATGCATCTATCCAAGCTAGCACCTTGCATGTAACACCAGGGGCCCTAATCTTTCTCAATAGCCTCCTGCGTGGCACCTTATCAATGGAATTTAGAGAAGCAGGTGGATAACATCTACTGGTTCTCCTTGGTCAAATCTGCTCGTTACTCCCTCAAAGTATTCCAGCTGGGCATGACCTCCCATTGATGGAACAATGCTGACTTTGCACTATTTTGCTAAATCCAAGTATTCAGAAATCCCATCCTTCACGAAGGATTCCAGGATGTTACCCACAAACAAGGTTAGGCTAATCAATCTGTAATTTTCCATCTTCTGCCTAAACCCCTTATTAAATGGACTGTCACGTTAGCAATTTTCCAGCCATTCCTGATTTTAGTCATTCCTGAAAGATTACCACTTTCACTTTCACTACCTCTTCAGCTATGTCCCGTACAATTCTGGGGTGTATTCCATATGGTTCCGGTGATTTATCCAAATTCAGGCCATTCAGTTTTCTAGCATGTTCTCCTTGGTGATGACCACCATACTCAGCTCTGCCCTCTCACTCTCTTCAATTTTTGAGAAAGTACTCGTGTCTTCCACCATGAACATTGATGCAAAGTTCCTCATTCATTTCTTTGTTTTCCACTACTGTCTCTCCAGCATCATTTTCCAGTGGTCCATATTCACTTTTCGCCTCTCTTTTGCTCGTTATATATCTAAAGATCCTCTTCCAGTCTCCTTTGTATTACTGGATAGCTTACTTCCATATCTAATCTTCTCTGTCCTTTTTTTCCCCTCAGTTAGTCTTTGTAAGTGTCCCAATTCTCTAGTTTCCCACTGCCCTTCACCATATTATACACTTGCTCTTTTGCTTGTATGCAATCCTTGACTTCCGTCGTCAGCCCCGGCTGCCTCATCCTCCCAGAACCATGCCTCTATTCCTCGGCAAGAATCCCTGCTGTGTCTCCTGAATTAATCTTGGAATCTGCTGCCATTGCTGTTCCCCTGTCTTTCATGCTTGACCCCTCTCCCAGTGAATTCTACCCAGCTTCTCCCTTATGCCTCTGTAGTTGCCTTTATTCAGCTGAAATACTGTTACCTCTGATTCTATCTTCTCTCTCTATCAAATTGCAGAATAAATTCAATCATGTTCTGATCATTGCTTCCGAAGTTTACCTTCACCCTAATCTCCCTTACGAATCCTGCGTCATTAAATCCAGTATCATTTGTTCCCGAGTGCGCACCACCAGATGTTCCTCCAAAAAGCCATCTCATAAACATTCCTAAAATTCCTTTTCTTGCGAACCACTGCTAATCTTATGTTACCAGTGCCCCTGCATGCTGATATCACCCGTGACTACTGTACTTTCCCTTTTCTACACATCTTTTCTATCTCCTGGTGTATCTTGTGCCACAGCTCTTGACTACCCTTTGGAGCCCTGTACAAGGCTTCAACTGTGGTTGTCTTACCTTTGTGGTTCCTCAATTCTATCCAGGCTGATTCCACACCATCTGACCTTACTTCCTTTCTTACTATTCATTTAATCTCAATTCTTGCTTATAATGCAAATCCACTCCTCTGCCCACCTGCCTATCTTTTTGATAGGATAAATATCCTTAAATATTCAGATTGCCTTGCAGCCACATCTCTCTGATGCCCATCGCTTCATAACGGCTGATTTAATTAGATTAGATTACATTACAGTGTGGAAACAGGCCCTTCGGGCCAACAAGTCCACACCGACCCGCCGAAGCGAACCCACCCATACCCCTACATTTCCCCCTTACCTAACACAACGGGCAATTCACCTGGCCCTGCACATCTTTGGACTGTGGGAGGAAACCGGAGCACCCGGAGGAAACCCACGCAGACACGGGGAGAACGTCCAAACTCCACACAGTCAGTCGCCTGAGGCGGGAAGTGAACCCGGGTCTCTGGCGCTGTGAGCCAACAGTGCTAACCACTGTGCCACCGTGCCGCCCACAAGTGCCACAAGCTCTGCGCCACAAGCTCATTTACCTTATTCCTTATACAGCATGCATTCAGTTATAACCCCTTCAGTCCTGCATTAACCGTCCCTCTTCTCATTGTCATTCATTTGTGCAGTGTGCTTGAAGTTTGATATGTTAAACATTTCCAGATGCTCTATCATATTTGTGTGTGTGCTGGAGACTTTAATAACCTCTCCTGAGTTCTGTCCTCTTACCTCCTCTTTTAATTCGGCTTTTCTAATTAAACCCTATAACTGCACCCCCAATCCGCACACACACAAACACACACACACACAGACACACAATCACACACACACTCACACACACACACACACATATACACACACACATACACACACACACACACGGATACACACACACAGACACACACACACAGACACACACACAGACACACAGACACACACACACGCACACGGATACACACACATACAACACACACACACACACACAGACACACACACACACTGACAGACACACACACACATATACAGACACACAGACACACACGCAGACACACATACATACACACACAGAGGCACACACACACACAGACACACACACATGCACACACACTCACACACACATATACACACACACACATACACACACACAGACACACACACACATACGCACACACAGACACACACACAGACACACACACACATACACGCACAGACACACACACACAGACACACACACATACACACACAGACACAGACACACACACAGACACACACAGACACACACACAGACACACACACTCACACACAGACACACACACATACACACAGACACACACACAGATGCACACACATACACACACACAGACACACACACACACAGACACACACACACAGACACACACACACAGACACACACACAGACACACACAAACATACACACACACAGACACACACAAACATACACAAACATACACACAGACACACACACAGACATACACACACAGACACACACAGACACACACACTCACATATACACACACACAGACACACACACACAGACACACACAGACACACACACAGACACACACACACACACACAGACACACACACACACACACACACACACACACACAGACACACACACACACATACACACACACACGCTCCTAATCAGTTTAAAGCTCTGTCTCCAGCCCTGGTTAGGATTCACTCGGACTCTGGTCCCAGCGCGGTTCAGATGACGACTGTCCCATTGGAGCAGGTCATTTCTTCCTCAGTAATAAAATGTGTTTATTCAACACAAAATACAAGGATAAAAAAGCTTTTCTGTACATACCAAAATATGAAAACTACAAAAATACATTATTATTAAAATATACTTACTATGTGGAGCTATATAAATTGTAATGTGAATTACAAAACCATGGAAGTGGTGTGTAGACTTTATCAATCATTATTTGAGCCAGAGCTGAGGTCCTGATTTCCCCTCTGCCAGTGATTCCCTTCACTGAGACTCCCCCCGCCTCTCACGCAGTGTCGAGAGGGGCTACAAGTTCCTATTGGCCCAGCATATTTAAATTAATCCACCTTCTCCCTGGAAGCAATCTATTGGTCTATTGGATTGTGTTTAACTGTTAGCAACTCAGCTCTGGGATGTTATTGGCGATAAATGATCTGGGATGACAGCCATTATCAGCATGGTGTTCATTGGGTATGAGGGCACCAGACAAAGGGCTTACAGTCTGTGAGAGTTTCTAAGAAAAGTTTCTGTGTATTTCTCTTCATGCTGTCTCCTGATCTAACTTCACGTTCGTCTGACACCCCTTGCTCTCACTCACTCTGTCGCTCCTTTTATTTCACTTTGTTTATCTCACTTCACTGTCTTTCTCTCTGTTTATTCCTCTCCCTCTCAGTCTAGCTCCGATCATTCCCTCTATTTTCAAGTTGTCATTCTGGTGAGCTCATGAACGCATGGTGAGCTGAATGGCCTCCTTCTGTGTTGTATTAATTCTGAAGTTCTCTGACCACAGTAACAAGTTTTGGTGCCTGAAGAGACAAGCTGGTCCAGTGAAGGACACATTGGACAATTAACCATTATCTCTTCCTATTTTCTGACATGCAGCGACATCGAAATATCTGTTCAAACAAACAGATTCCTCAAATTAAAATCAGCACACTTCAGATTGCCAGGCCACTGTGTTCAGTACCCTCTGCCTGTTTTTTTGTTTTGTTGGTCTTAGCTGTACTGGGATTAGTTTCTAACTCAGTCTCTGTACCTGTGGCCTACTGCTGTGATTCCACACACCCCTCCCCCACCGCCGCCACACACTAGTTTAAACCCTCGTAAAGGACAATAGCAAACCTGCCTGCCAGGAGATTGCTGCCAGTTCAGGTCCATCTCGTCCATCATACCAACCGGGGAATCCCAATGATCCACTTATCAGAGAGTGTTATCAGTTCATGTGCATCCCGTCCTTCTTGTATGTATCCTACTGACCCGTGTATCCTAATAATCTACATATCGTAAATTGCTGCCAGTTCAGGTTCATACCGTCCATTTTGTGTATATCCTACCGACATGGGAATCCCAATGATCCACATATCGGAAGTGCTGCCTGCTCGACCAGCACTTTTATCGTGTATTTAACTGTGCTACCTTACGATTCCTAACCTCACTCACACGTGACATATTCTAATGTCTCCAAAATTCAAATAACCTTTCAGCACAACTCCAGCAAGGCATTTTCTTTAATCTGGATAGACTTGATAATAAAAACTTAAGTGTGACGTCAGGAAAGTGAGACCACTAAATCAGTCCAGTGACCACCGGATCTGATATCTATCCCCGCCACCAAACCTGTTTGACAAGGCATACATATGGACCATCTATTTGCAGATGGACGAGAATAAGCAGAAGATTAGAACATGGCAGAGCAGATGGATGTAATGCAGCCTTTTTACTCTGCTTTGATATTCTGTTGGATTCTAGTTACTCTGTTCCTTTCAATGGCCGGGTCTTTACCCAGCATCCCCAGCGGATCAGAAAGTTCCCAGTGTCATTGTGTGCACAGTCCTGCAAAGGGAGTATCCAGTGCCAGGCAATGGGGTGTGAGGTGTCCCGGGGTGGCACAAGGAAAGGCTGCATGTAGTGCCGATGGACTGAGGGAACTGAGAGAGATGGAATGGGCATTCAGGGACACTGCACTCAGACAAGTGGCCGGGCAAGATTCCTAACCACCCAGGGAACTCGTGAACCACGACTGCTTTAACAAAAACCTGTCACATTTGCTGCATTTCATCATCGAACAAAAGCAAAAATACTGTAGATGGTAGAAATCTGAAGCAAACACAGAGACGTATTGTAGAGAAAGAAAAGAGTTAATGCTCCCAATGCAGACACGGAAAGAATGTACAAAGTCCACACAGACAGGGTCCAGAGATTGGAAATGAACCCAAATCCCTAGCACTGTGAGGCAGCATTGTTGTGTCACCAGGCTGGCCAATGCTGGATAATTTGGGATAGTATAGTTAAAAGCATAGATACTGTTCTCCGTGATCGGGATTAAGAGTTCTGAAGGTTGTGTTGCCTACATGGTGCTCGGGTTTGGGATATATCATCTGGGTTGCAGAACTTGAAGCGGGAGGGGAATGATCCAGTGGTCAGGGTCCGTGTAGGTACCGACAGCTGGACAAACAAATGACAATGAGAAGAGCGACGGGTAATACAGGACTGATCTATTATATCGGAATGTATGCTGTCTAAGAAATAAGGTAAATGAACTTGTGACTCATCCATAAATTGGCAGGTACGACATAGTGGACATTACAGTGACATTGCTGCAACAGCATCAGGATTCAGAGCTGAATATTCAAGGATATTAATCCTGTCGAAAAGATAGGCAGTTGGGCAGAGAGATAGAGTTGTCTCAGTGTTAAGAATGGAATTGAATCAATAATCAATAATAAGAAATGAAATAAGGTCAGATGGTGTAGAATCTGTGTCAGTAGAATTGAGGAATCAAAAAGGTGAAAAAATGCAGTTGGAGTTATATACAGGGAGCTGGGGTGTAAGATACACCAGGAGCTAGAAAGATCTGCAGGAAAGGCAAAGTTACAGTGATCATGTGGGATCTTATTATACAAATGGACTGGGAATTCAGATTGATAGTGGTTGGCAGGAAAATGAATTTGTGGAATGGCTTTTGGAGCAGCTTAGAGGAGAAAGTGAGATCTGCAGATGCTGGAGATCAAAGTTGAAACTTTATTGCTGGAACAGCACAGCAGGTCAGGCAGCATCCAGGGAACAGGAGATTCGACGTTTCGGGCACAGGCCCTTCTGCTTATGCAGGCAGACGAGATGAGGGGAGCTGAAAATGACAGTGATGATAATATGATTGAATTTACTCTGCAACTTCAGGTGGAGAAGTTAGAATCAGAAGTAACAGTATTACAGCTGAATAAAGGCCATTGCACAGACATGAGTGAGGAGCTGGGTAGAATTGACTGGGAGACGGGCCCAGCAGGAAAGACAGTACAACAGCAATGGCAATAGATTTTTGGAGTAATTCAGGATACAACAGAGATTTATCCTAAGGAAAAAGAGGCTTATATAGGGAGGATGGGACAACCATAGCTGACTAGGGAAGTCAGGTATAACATAAAAGCAAAAGAGAAATGATATAAAGTGGCAAAGTGCAGTGGGAAACCTGAGGATTGGAAAGCTTTCAAAGACAAAACAGAGGGCAAACAAAATAAAATTAGGAGAGAGATTATTAAATATGGGGGTAAGCTAGCCAGTAAGATAAAGGAAGAGTGTAACAGTTTCTTTCGATATATAAAGTATGAAAGAGCGGCAAAGTGAACATTGGATTGCTGGAAAATGGTACTGGAGAGATAGTAGTGGGGAACGAGAAAATGGCCAAGGAACTGAATAATTACTTTGCATCAGCTTTCATGGTGGAAGGCACGAGTAACACCTTAAACATTCAAGAGATTGAGGGGCCAGAGCTGAGTATGATGGCCCCCACCATGGAGAACATGCTAGAAAAAAATGTAATAGTCCAAAGGTGGTTAAATAACCTTGACCAGATGACTACATCCCAGTATTATAAGGGAGATAGATGAAGAGGGAGTGGCGACACTCGTGGTTATCTTTCAGGAATCACGAGAGTAAGGAACGATCCCACAGCACTGGAAACCCACGAACGTGACACCCCTTTCTAATAAGGGAGTAAGGAAAAAAACAAAACAAACACCATTTTAACCTCCGTCATGGGTAAGATCCTGGAATCCATTGTGTAGGATGAGATTTCTGAATAGTTTGAAAGCGTTTGGTAAAATAGGGCAAAGTCCGAGGACACAGCCTTAAATGAAATGGAACACTTTTTAGAACAGAAATAAGGAGAAAGTTATTTAACCATAGAATGGTGACGCTTTGAAATTTATTCCCCCAGAAGGCTGTGTGGTCAGGTCATTGATAATATTTGACACGGAGATAGATAGTTTTTGATTATCCAGGGGATGAAGTGTTTCGGGGAGAAGGTCGGAGAATGGGTTTGAGAAACCCAGCAACGATGATTGAATGACGGAGCAGACCCGATGGGCTTACTGTCCTAATTTATGCTCCAATGTCTTATAGTCTTCTGGTTCTAAACCTTAAGGAAGTACCTTGCATCTCTGAGAAGATAGATTCATGTTCTTCATGAAGGTCAGAAGCTGTTGGGAATACTTAACTGTTTTAGAATGAAGGTATTGTGGCTGCTGTCAGGGTGGTGGATAATATGACATTCAGTGCAGGATCACACACCAACTGCACTATATTAATTTGGGGAGAGTTTATTCAAAACTTGGACCTCTCCGTCTCTCTCAATTGGGAGTAGGCGTTGGGGTGGGTGGGCGGAACGTCCGCCCAGGCACTTAAACTATCCTGAATCATGCATCCTGAGTGAAATAGCAGTCATGGAAATTATCACCTTCCCATTGTCTGTTTATAATATATGGAGTGATTGTCCATCCCACTCAGGGTTCAATGCAACCACCTTATTCTCTCACAGCGCTACAGATCAACCTTCACTCACTCCTCATGGTGCCATCATTTCAGGGATTAATGTGGTGGAACTTCTCTTCACCCTCTCTGTGGTAAGGAGATCACTCCATATTAAGGAAAGAAAATCTGTCCACAATACCCCAAATACTGCCTCAACAACACTCAGGTTTGATCACAATAATTCATTTCCCTCACTTAGCTGGCTCAATTTCTTTCGTGTAACACAGGAAACAATTCATTTACAATACACTGCCACTGATGTAGAATTTAAAAACATCCTCTCATCTGTAGGTCAGCATCAGTACAGCCAGCACCAGAAGTGCCCAAGGAGATGGACATGACTCTTGGAAGAGACTCGCTCACAAAGAATACATCTAAAACAGTGAATGGCTAACTACCTGAATGGAAACGAGCCGTTGGAATATGGGATGCAGGCAGAGGAAGAGAGCTACCTTTCCTTTTGTTCTGCCCTCATGGGATGTGTGCAGCCATGGTCAGGCCAGCATGTTATGCCGATCTTGAACTGAGTGGCTGTTTCAGGACAATAAATAGTAAAACAAATTGCCGTGGGTTTGCAGTTAAACAGAGACGTGACCAGAGAAGGATGACCCACCGCCTTCTCTAATGGGTATAAGGCAAGCCGATATCAACAGATTATCATTCTGTGGTTCCAGAATACGAGCCAATGACGTGACCTACAATACACTGTCTGCCCATCTTTCAGATTTTGTGCAGACAACAAGTTAAACATCTGAAGTGCAATTATTTTGTCATGGACACGTGGTTAGAAGGGACTTGAAGCAGATATATGTGGAAATAACAAAGGCACAAACGATGGTGTATTCAGGAATTGAGCTGAGGATGAGGAGGAGACTGGGATGCCTTAATGGTGGAACTAGACAGGATTGGTATATGGGGAGGATATGGAGATGTACACTTTGCAGGAGAAAACGAATCAAAGAGGTTGAGAACAGTGTGATTCTAGAATACGAGCCAATGACGTGACCCACCATACACTGTCTGCCCATCTTTCAGATTTTGTGCAGAGAACAAGTTAAACATCTCAATTGCAATTATTTTGCAGTGGGCACGTGGTAAGAAGGGAGTTGAAACAGATGTATCTGGAATTAACAAAGTCACAAACGATGTTTTATTCAGGAATTGAACTGAGGCTGAGGAGGAGACTGGGACGTCTTAATGGTGGTACTGGACAGGATTGGTATGTGGGGTGGATATGGAAATGTACACTTTGCAGGAGAAAACGAATCAAAGAGGTTGAGAACAGTGTGTTTTACCCACGCGTATTGGTGAGTAACATGTAAATAATAGTTTGCTAGGTATAATTCTTAAGGAATGGAATCTTTGATTGGAGCTGAAAACGTTGGCTTGCACCTTCCCAAAATCTGCATATCATGAGCATCGAATCAGTTCAGACCGTTTCACTAAACAGACAAAGCGACTTCCCAAGAGCACCAACTATAGCAAGGATTGGATAGTAACCAGCTTGAATAACCAGCAGTACATATTCAATCCGCGATGCTAATGATATCCAAGGCTGGGAAAGCTTGTAAAGACCGTAGGCTAAACTCTTATCCATTGTTGGAACATTCCAGTCTAATGTTCCCAGATTTCCATCTCTCCTGCCCTTCCCTCTGAAGCTGCTAATCCCTTTTCTTGCTGTTGGACATGCTCCCGCTCACACTATGAGATAAAACACTGAAAGCATTCCCTTATTGATAGAAGAGACAAACTGTCAAGGGATGCATACGATCCATGGAGACCAACATAATTACAATCGCTGAACAAATAGCTCCAGTTAACCCCTTTGAATTCAAAGCTACATTATTGAAATCCAAAATAACGTTGAACATGACTGAATGAAGGAATGTTGAAGATGGCAGATTGATTGTGTGCAATCATTCAGTCAGCCTTGGATATGGAAGTAATGCCAGAAGTTTAACGGAACATAGACATGCTTCTCTGTTCATAAATACAGAAATAAATCCCGTAACTACTGATCAGTCATTGCAATGTCTGTAAAACATTGAGAAAACAACTATCATCCATGATGAGATAACAAAATCTGCCAATAAAGAAAACCCTGGGTTACAACAAACAAACGGTATGGATACGTTAACAGAGAATTGCACATGGCCAACACAGTTCAGATTGTTATTCCAGGATCAGAGAGGGCAGCTGTGGGTCATGCTGTTGATGTTATCGATGTTAAGGAACTGTCATGAAGTGGACTTCGATTACATTGTGATTATGATGTTGGGGAAAAGTCAGAAGATGGAGAGGACTGGGGGACATGGCTGATTAGATTGGGTGGAGGGACAGTGATGTTCCCCAGTTACCAGAATTGGAATGTTACTCTTTGTAATTCATACGAAGAACTGATTCAAGAATACATCTACAATGAGGAATTAGCAGAGACAATATTAATGAAATGTGTTTATGCAATATAAAATACAGGAACAAAATGATTTCCTGCACCCACCAATATATGCAAAGTACAAAGGGATAAGGTTGTTAAAATACACTCCTGATATTGAGCTATATAAATTGAAATGTGAATTACATAACTAGGAAAGTGGTATGCAAACTTTCTCAATTATTATTTGACCCACAGCTAAGATCGTGATTTCACCTCTGTCAGTGAATCCCCTCACTGAGATTCTCTGGCCTAGTCTCTCAGACAGTATCGGTGTGGGGGAGGGCGTCGTGGAGGTGGGGTGGTGGTTATCATTTCTTGCTGCTCTTAGCACAGTCTATTTAAAACCTCTGCTTTCTCCATGGAACCAATCTATTGGCCTAATGGGTTCTGTTTAGCTGTCAGTAACCCAGCTCTATGATATTGTGGGAAATAAATAATTTGGGATGACAGCCAGTATCAGCACAGTGCTCACAGTGTATGGTGCCCAGACAAAGGGCTTGCCATCCAGAGGAATTTCTAAATATTTATCTACCGTAATGCATCTTCTGATCTATCTGACTTCACCCTCATCTAACACCTCTTCCTCTCGCACTCAGTCAGTCGCTCCCCTTTCTATCCTCTCTCAGTTTATCTCCCTACACTTGCTTTCTCTCCGTTTATTTCTCTCTCACACAACCTCTCTTAACAAACTCTCTCTATCTCCAATCGTGCAGTTGGAGAGCTTGGACTCCACAGTGGGCTGAATGGCCTCCATCCATGCCATAATAATTGAGGTTTTTAGATTAGATTTCTTACAGTGTGGAAACAGGCCCTTCGGCCCAACAAGTCCACACCGCCCCGCCGAAGCGCAACCCACCCATACCCCTAACACTACGGGCAATTTAGCATGGCCAATTCACCTGACCTGCACATCTTTGGACAGTGGGAGGAAACCAGAGCACCCGGAGGAAACCCACGCAGACACAGGGAGAACGTGCAAACTCCACACAGTCAGTCGCCTGAGTCGGGAATTGAACCTGGGTCTCTGGCGCTGTGAGGCAGCAGTGCTAACCACTGTGCCACCGTGCCGTGGTTCTCTGACCCACAATAAATACTTCCTGGACAGACCTGCTGGTCCGGTGACAGGTACAGTGCACAATCACCCATTATCTTTTCCTGCTCTTCTCTGGTGTACAGCTGCCTTGAAATGTCTGTTCAAACAAAACAGACTGAATGAAATCCGAGCAGTCGAGAAGACGTTCATGAGTATGTATTTCAAACAAGATTTAATGAAGGATGAGATTCCAGAATAACATAAGCAATGAATGAAAAACAGGGTAACACAGGACATGGCAGCTGAGTACAACATGTGTTTACAAGTAGGTCTCATGGTATTACCAATAGATTATCGATCCAGAAAAATCAGCTCCTGTTTTGTGGATCCAGGTGGAATCCCGCCACTGCAGATGGTGGAAATTCAATTCAATAATGTAAAGATATCCCTGGAATTAATAATCTACTGATGAGAATAAAATCATTGCCGATTGTCAGAAAAATCCATCTGGTTCACCAATATCCTGCAATGAAGGAATCTTCCATCCTCACCTGTTCTGGCTGACATGCAACTACAGACCCAAAGCAATGTCATTGACTCTCAATCGCCCCCTGCAATGGTCTAATGAGTCATTCAGATGTACCAATCGCTACATTGTTTGAAACAAATGAAACCGGATGGAACACTTGGCATCGAAATGGGAACCAGACAAGTCAACATTCGAAACATCAATGTAGAACCTGCAAAGTCTTCCTTACTAATATCTGAGGTCTAGTGCCAACATTGGAACAACTGCCTTACAGACACGTTAAGCAACAGCCTGACATAGACATACCCACTGAATCATACTGTAAGAAATGGGAAAATGTGTTGTTTTTCAAGGGAGTATATGATGGATCTAGGAAAGTATTAGGGAAATGTATATTTACTTTTAATGCGGATTAAAAGTACTAACTTTAATGTAGAATTATTAAAGAAATGTTTAAAACAGTAGTTTCAGCAAAAAAACCTAAGATTGCTGAAACATATAAGCGAGGCACTAAAAGGTACATTGTTAAGATGTATGTTCAAGAATGGAATGTACCTATGAACAATGAAAGATATTACAAAATGGAAGAAGGGAACATCAAGATACAAGTTTAACTTTATGTCAGCACATACAAGGGGGACAATTGCCAACTTGGAAAGAAGGGGGCAATGGGCGTGGAGTATAGATGAGCAAAGATGAAATGGTAAGAAAGATTGGGTAATGTAGGGATCGGAAGAGGTGGCCTCACGTAGCTCAAAAAGTATAACTGTGTAGTACTTTCAAATCTCTTGCCTTCAATTGCTTTCTGAAATTGGGGTCCTTTCTTGCAAGATCGTAAAATAAATTGCCTTGTTTCCAGCTTTGGTGGTCTCATATAATTTTATTGAGTTTGTTTCTTACAGATTTGAGGGCTCGCCCGGGATGCCAAGCTCCTGTCACTCGGCAATTTCGGAAAAATCGGAGAAGGTGAACCCACCGATTTCGGCAGTCTCAACTTTCCCCCATTGCCGCGGCGGCTCGGGCGAGCGAGATCGGACTGAGAGACCCTGGAAACAAGACGTGTAGACACGACGCGACGGGTTCAGTTGGGTAACTCTTGTGCAAAAAAACGGGTAAGATAAAGGTCTTAAAAGAGTGTTATCCCGGCGACCGGGGTAGGCAGCGGGTTTTGTTTTGTTGTCAGTCTTTGCCACGAGCGAGGCGCACTAAGACGCGGTGGGTTGGTCGTGTAACTGCTATGGACTTAAGACCCACATTCACGGGCGGCCGGGATTTGCAGCAGCATTTGTTCTTTCGCCGTGGTTCTAGGTCCGCTGAGACGTAGTGTTTTGACGGGTAACTCTTATGTACACAAGACCGATCTAGATTTGTAGTGACATTTGTTGTTGTGGTCTTTGCCACGGACGAGGCGCACTGAGACGCAGCGGATTGATCGGGTAACTCTTATGGACTTAAGGTCCGCATTCGAGCGGCCATGATTTGCAGCATTACTTGCAGTTTCGCCGCGGTGCGAAGGGCAGTAAGACGTGGTGGTTCGGTCGGGTTACTCTTGTTTACATAAGACACGGGTAAAGGTAAATTTCGGGCGACCAAGATTGACAACGGTTTTTGCTGTCTGGTATTGCCGCGGGATGGGGCGCGCATTCGACCAGGTAACTCTTGGGCACAGACCAAGGTATGAAAATTGACCTTTAAGTATTACCTTGGTGGTCGGTACCTAGAGAAGTACATGGGGAATGGCAACTTACAAACATAGAGAATAAAGGTCTTTAATTGGCTAGATCAATCTAACGAGTAAGGTGTCTAACTGATTCGATCACCCAGCCATAGACCGGTTTTTAAGAGAGGAAATCCACCACGCGAAGGTCTGAAGTGGGTGTGGAAGAAGGTGACACCGGACCTCAGAGAGGTTAATTAAAATTACATAAAGAGACAGCCGAGTATTTTCAATGGGAAATTATAATAGTGATTTAAGTGTAGAAGGAGAAATTAAACGGATGTCCGAGGACCGCTTTCCAACGGACAGCCCTTTAGGAAAAATGTTACGGGATTGGAAATACAATCCTGGGACGCAAGGAAACGATAAAAAACAAATTATAAAACGTCCGTAGAAAACAGCCTTGCAGTCAGGACGAATGAGATTATGCTTCGTGTCAGAAGGGCTAGTAGCTGAAGAGCGACTGAGGCTATACTTCGTAACTAACTTGCAGCCATACATCCAGAAAAATACTCACAACCTCGAGGAGAGAGAGACAGAGAGAGAAGAGCTGTACAGCTAGGAGAATGCTTAACCTTTTGTGATTCAGTTTGAATGCACATTTGTTTGTTGGTGATCAAATGTTCCCTGGAGCTTGAGGTCCGGGACTGTTTAGAATCTGATTTCTATTATGGAAATTTTACCATGATTTCTTTTAAGTTTAAGGACATTGCAAGATTATGAAAAAAGTGTTAACTCCTGTTCTTTTTACACGTCATGACTGTCTTACGATTAGTTTCTAACTAATCTCTTTCATTCTTAAATAAAAGGGATTTGTGGAGGACAGTTGACGTATCAGTTCAACATTAGATTGTAATAAATAAAAACAAAAAGGAAAATCCTATGGTTAAAATCGGAGACCTTGGATTCGGCCATTATTCATGAATTAGAAGATTTTTTTTTAAACTACCAATAGCATTGTAATTGAGCAATGACTGGTCAAGACTACTTAAGAAAACTAATTTTGGATCAAGGGACTAAAACCGGGTAATTATAGTGAATTTCAAAGTTGGGAACTGTATGCATTTTACATTTTAAATATTAAACTTTGAATAAATGAATTTATAATATATAAATATATATTTGCAAGTAAGATTCAAAAATGTATATCTAGGAACAGGCTTTAAAGTTAGACAATCATAAATTGATAAATTATATTTGAGATTACAGGGAGGAAGAAATATTGCAATATTTCTTTAAAAAATCAAGGTCTAAACAAAACATTGAGCGATGGGGAATGACCATGAGGTTGGCCTAAAGCTGTTCAGTTGGTTAAATCGGCTCAGCAATTGATCTGGCAACGTAACATGAGAAGCAGAAACAGAAGGCAAAAATAATGATAAGCCGCGGTTGATGAGGTAACAAAGAAAATGTCAAAACTAATAGGATAAGGAAACTGGAATGGTGGCGGGTAGTATGTTGAAAATAAAGGGAGGAGAAGGGATCGGGGAGGAGATGTTAAGGAGTCTGGTAGACAGGAACAAGGATCAAAGAGGAAATCCCCACAGGCGGAAAGACAGGTCACTTTAAGAGAGAGTGTCCAGATCCGAAAAAGGAAGTAAAGGCAGTGCCGTTTATGAACCTTGATGAAAAGTAGGGGTGTCAGGAGTTCCTGCCCCCGGGGACCCACCAGGAAGCCTTGATAAATTTAAAGCTGGGACCTTACAAAGAGGACGTAGTTTTTTTTTTAGTGGATACGGGAGCAGCACGATCATCACTAAGCTTTAGACCTAGCTGTGTTAAATTAACTAACAAAGGTCTCAAGGATTCTGGAGTAAAAGGCAAAGAATTCTTAAATCAGAATGCAGGACAATGGCTCACAGACTCTAGGACCTTGAAATATGAGAAAAATCTTAATAGAACAGGATGTCCTTTTGTTAGTCATAGACAGTTGCTAGAATCCAGCTGCATTTCTGTGGCAGAGAGAGGGGGTGGCCCCTGGCAATCCAGAACTTGACTGCCTTGATATTACTGAATATCCAACTGAAGTGCGAATGAACTTCAGATCAAACACGTGGACTGCAGTGGCTCAAGGTTTTCTCAAGGGCAACTGGGAAAGTGAACTAATGCTGGCGTATTCATATCCCATTAATGAATACACGAAGATACCACACTCTGGGAAGACAGACAGGGGTATCAAATCGAATTAAACATAATCTTAGATTAATACAGGTTTCGCTTGTTATCTGTAGGTAGAGTGTTCCTGCGATATGGTGTAAAGAGCAGTAGCACTAATTTGCATGGGAAAAATTTTGCCTTTCTTGTAAAAGTGAAAATTCTCTTCGGATTTCTTTTGGTTAGCGAAATAAGGTCCTAATGTAGGTCATTCGGAAAGGCGTTGAAAGGTGAACTTTTGAAAAGCGGGCGATATCTGTATCTAATTGAGCATGATATTCAGGAAGATGGGATTAGCGAAAAATAAATGTGGTCAATCTTACATTTTATTTCCAGCCCAGCTGATCATCATTCTTTTTGTTTGCTCTTTTTTCTTCGAGATCTCTCTTTCTCGATTGACTCCTTCTCCCCTTCAAAGCAGACTTCCTTCTTAACGGTATTAATCACACTCCTTTCCAGCTGCTTTCAGTTCAGGAAAGTTCCCCAGCACTTTCTGTTCGTTTCTTTGCATTTCTTTCCATAATTTCAGATTTTCAGCATCTTGCTTTATTTGATTTCACCTTCAATTTTGTTATTTCGTGGGACGTTGGCATCTCTGCCAAGGGCAGCATGTGGTGACCATCACGAATTGCCCTGACTCTGAGGCCATTCCACAAGCCAATATAAAGTAAAGCACATTGTCATGGGGCTGAAGTCTCACTTAACCCACACCGGGTAATAACATTAGTTTTCTTTACAGAAGGTGATCAGTGAAACAGGAAGGCTTTCAGACAAAATGTTGGTTTTGTGGTTGTTTTTCGTGAAATTCACTTTTATTCCAATTCTTGTCATTTTTATTTAAGTTCTGTCATCAGCAGTGGTAGGACTTGAAACAAATCACTTGAAACAATATCTTTCGTTTAATAATCTTTGCTTCTGAAATGCATCCAGCGACTTTCCTACATTCATACAGTGTCCTAATCATGAAGTAAGATCCGAGACAAGAATAATTTTGTGCTTGAAATATTTGTATTTGGAGAAATGGTCAGCAGAGTGCTTGAAACATGAAGACTGAATTTTACCAACGTGCAGCCATTGGTTTGTTCATCAACAGTACTGACACAGAGATGGAGTTTGGGGAGCGGGTAGTGGACAGGTTTCGTGACAGAGAGAACACGAGACATAAAGCAGTCCAGGGCAAAAAGAGATCTCGAGGTTGTGAACAGTTTTGTTCGCAGATGTTTCTGAGGTAGTGGTCTGCAATTCATGGATAATGAATGGAGACTTCAATTGAATCTGAAGACAAGAGTTTCTTTCTCTGACAATATCGATAACAGAATTTGCAACGAAGTTCAAATTTGCTTTTGCGATTAATGAATGGACAGAGGTAGAGAACGCCAACAAAAGCGAGAATAGGTTAGTAGCACACCCTCAACCCCACCCAGAATAATCATAAGCACTGCTGATGTTCGATATGGTAGAAATTCCTAATAGGGCGAAATCTTGAAATGACTCAAGGAAAATCTCCTCTCCATTGTTGTAATGTTCCAGTCTGCTATTCTCAGATTCAGATCTGTCCTCTCTCTGTCTACACAGCTGTTGATCTCTGTTAGTTTGGAGCTGATGCATCTGCTACTACACTGGGATAGCGGACTGAATGAAGCCCCTCACCAATCGGAGAGGGAAACCCTCCACTGACACAGTTACATTGCATGGAGACTGACATTAATCACAGTCACTGAGCAAACAGTCCCAGCTTTCAATACGGCACATTCATTTCACAATATAACTGGACTGGGCTACATGTTGGCATTGCTGGCTATTGGTCAAATCTCCCATCACCAATTACTCTAGTGAAGCCAGTTGTGAGGGAGAATGATGGGTGTTATCTTTTCATAGGCGAGATGATTTTGTTCTGTTGTCCGTTTACTATGCTGTAACCATCTCTCGCCAAATCCATCCACCCCCTCCCCCCCAAAAGAATCAAAATTAGGATGTTGTTACTGTGCTGATCTCTCCTCCACGGGAACAAACGCTAGCGAACAGACTGTCAATAGGCACAGTTGTCCTGAACATAGACAGGAAGTGTGGACTTCTCTGAATATTCCTCTCCCTGCTCTAATAAGGCGACTTTGGAACTTCCATAGGGAATATGCTTCAGTAATTATTTTTTTACAAATTGAGAAAATTCTAAATGCAGTTTTATCTGCTGTAAAGCAGTATTTTTTAACACATTTTGGCCTCAGTCCAAAACCAAAAGCGATAATTACAATGAACTTATTCATTAAGACTTATGAATTAATAAGTCAGGTTCGAATGAATATGACATTGGCTGTGAGCTAAGGCGGATTGGGGGCAGTGGCTGCGGAGAATGCATGGGGAGACATTGATATTCCCCAGTCATCATCACTCTTTCTGACAGACAGAATTAAATCTAATCCACAACAGGGAAACAGCCAACATTTGGGAGATGTAATGCTGAATGAAAATGTGATCTGAAAAGGATAATTTTAAATGTGATAAAATGAACAATATTTTATATACACACCATTTAATCTTTGGGTATACAGCCTGAGTAGGGTCACAGGACCTGAAACATTAACTTTGATTTCTCTTCACAGATATTGCCAGACATGCTGAGCTTGTCCTCTAAGTTCTGTTTTTTTTTTGTTTGAGATTGATCGCATTGTTCATATCTGGCAGGATACTTACAATTAAAAGCAGACACTAATAACAAAATTTGAAGAGCTATGGGGACAATAGAGGAGATTAACAATAGAGATATAGTCATTCCAAGCTGGAAGAGACAATGGGCTGAGTTTCCCCCACTTTTGCTATAATTAATTCTGTGATATGTAACCAAAGCCTTGGAGAGGGTGTAGACAAACTAGTTTAATGAAGGATACAGAGTGTTCCATCATCAATACTCTATTCCTAATATCTCATGAATTTTCAGCTGGCTCTGAAATGCCTTTCCAATCAAAGTGGAGTTCCTGAGATTTACAGGATATTCAGAAAAACATTTTTTTTTTACTTTGAATCTTAAAGAGGAAACAGATTTCGGCTGCAACACAGGTGTCCCAGACACACCAACTATAACAGGAACAGAAAAGGACGACATTGTCCATAAATAACGAAATTCTATATGTACCCTGTCAACAAAACATGAAACATAGTGATATGGAAACTTGAAATACAAACTGAAAATGGTGGAGAAACGCAACAGATGAGGAAGTATCTGCAGAGAGAAACAGAGTTAATATATCGAATATGATGTGACACTGTTCTGAAAAAGTCATATTGGAATCAAAGGTTAATTCTGTGTATCTCTGCTCAGAGGGTGCCAGACCTGCTGAGTTTCCCTCATTCGATTTCTTTTTCTTTCTGAACTGTGACAAATTGACTGATCTGAACGATATAAGCAAAGCTGCTATCTCAGTTGAATCTCGAATAATTTGTTATGGACATTAAATGAGAAATTACAAAGTTCCTATGTTTCACAGGGCTCTAAATATCGATGACGTATTGCATTGTGAGACAAACCAATTGCGAGACACTGACTTTTGCATAGGTACATCTTGGATATTCTGTGAAGAGGTCACCCAGTCTACCTTTAGTTTCCCCAAATTAGGGCAGCCCACAATGTGAGCAGCGAATGCAGTAGATCGGATTGTGGGAAATGTTTGTACACGCAACTTCACCTGGGAGGTATGTTTGGCCTCATGGATAGTGAGGAGGGTGAAGGTAAATGGGAAATGTAACACCTCTGGCAGGAGAAAGTGATGTGGACCTGTGGTGGGGTTGCGGGAGATGGGGGGGGGGTGTTGGGAGTGAATAACGAGCGGACCAGGGTGTCCTGGAGGAAGTGGTCCTTCAGAAGGCGGAAAAGGGAGAGGAGGCAAATATGTGTCTAGTGGTTGCATCTCGCTGGAGGTGGGATAAATGCGGACTGATGATCTTTTGCATGTGAATGCTAGTGGGATGGTAGGCAAGGACAAGGGGAACTCTAACGCTGTTGCAGGCGGGAAAAAAGAGGCTGAGGGTAAAAGTGCAGGAGATGGGTCGGAACTGGTTGAGGGTCCTGTTGATAACAGTGCTGGGGAGTTCTTGGGTGAGGAAGAAGGTGGACATATCAGAGGCCACATTTTTGTAGTTAACATCATCAGAAGCAATGCGATGGAGACGGAAGAACTGAGAGAATTAATTGAAGTCTTTGCAGGAAACAGGGTGTGAGGATGTATACTCCAGGTAGCTCTGGGAGTTGGTGGGTTAATGCTGGATATCAGTGACCGGTCTATCCCCAGAAATAGAACAGAGATGTCGAGGAAAGGAAGGGAGGAGTCAGAGATAGACCAGGTGAAAATGAGAGAGGGGTGCAAATTGGAAACGATTAACTTTTCCAATTTTGGAGAAGAGAGAGGAGAAGCAGCGACGAAATCATCTACCTATCGGAGAAAGAGTTGTGGATGGGGGCTGAAATAGAACTGGAACAAGGAAAGGTCGACGTACCCCATGAAGGAACAGATATAACTTGGGCCCATGTCTGTATCCATGCACCCCGTCTGTATGGCAGGACCATGCTGAAGCAATGGGTCTGCCCAGACAGTTCTGTTCGTGGGTTTTCAGGAGCAGATAAAAGCGAACTCTGCTATCAGAGGACCATCATTTTCTGGACAGTTAGGTGGGGGTGAGTATGTGTGTGTGTTTGGGTGGGGGGGTGAGTGCGTGAGAATCTCCAGATGAAATGTGGTCAGATTTAGTTAATAAAATAACCTGATGTGCCATGGTAGGGATATGGACAAGAGGGTGATATGTGGAGGTATCTGAGAGCTGGCACTCAGCCTCTGAAGTGTAGAGCTGAGTCCACCAGACTACCGCAGCACCACCATTATTGGCACAGGCTGAAAAACATAGTCAGGGTTGGATCGAAGCATACAGCATGCAGTCTGTTCAGAGGGTGATAGGTTGGATCGGGTGAGGGGGATACAGAGAATTTAAGACAACTAAACTCCCATGGAGCGTTCTCAATGAACAGATTGAGTTCAAGTAAACGCCAGAGGAATGGGTCCAGGTGGAGGGAGAGTGTTGGAGCTGGGCGAAGGTCTATGGGATGGGGAGTGTACTCTTGCACGAAGAAATGGACACCGAGGAGAAGACGGTGGAAGAGAAGTTCAACATTATGTCGCGCCTGAAATTCATTAAATTGGGGGCACAGAGGGTTAAAGCTGAGATCTTTGCTGAGTACAGAACATTCAGCATTAGAGCGTGGAAGGTTAGGAGGGATGGTTAATACACGACAGGAGGTGGGCTTGGGGAAGGGGATGGACTCAGATTACAGGGCATGGGTGGCAGGTGCCAGAGGCTCATAGGCATCTCTAAGTTATTCCATTTTGTGGGCCTCGTTTATCTGGCGAGCATGGCGAATGAGCTGGAGAATGAAATAGAATTGGGGAACAGTGCAGCCTTGAACCAATGTGGTGTGATGCTGTTGAACAGAGAAAGTGTTGATCTCAGTGGTAATGACACCGTACGACCGGTCCTCAGAAAGTAAATGATTGAAAATAATCGGAATCATTGTCTTATTGTAATGCTCTGATTTCATTGGGGTGACACTCAATAGCAAGGTCTTACTTTTCTGAGATTTTAGACCAAACTGTGAAAACTGAATGTATCTTGATGTTATTAATAAGACAAATGTATCCATGGTTTTGGATGCACTAGCAAGGACAGCGTTTATTTGTCATCCTCAATAGCTCTCGGGAAGGTGTCATTGTTCATTGAGGAAATTGCCAGCACAGAATTTCCTCTGATTCCCGTTGACCGCAGTTTCCTGAGGGTCAATGATGCTACATGAGTCAAATACTACTTTGATGGCAAGGGAAGTTGCTATGATCTCACCTCAACTGACATTAGAAAATAAGTTAAAATACTAAAGAGAAAAAGGGTAGAACACGGCATATTTGAACAATGTGATCACTGTCTTCGCAACGTTTAAGAACAAACAAATGCATGGACTTCTGATTCTGAGGAGAGGTGTTTCCTATTTGGGATGAATAGTTCCACTCTCTATGGGGAAAAAAAAAACACTCTATTCACGGTGCATTGGTCAATGACAGACATAAACTATTGTCTGTTCCTATTGGGCATTGATCATCTCAATCTCATCATTCACTGCTGACCAATAGCAGCACAGAAGCCAGCAGCTCCCATCTCCCCAGTGGATAGCAAAAAGGGTAAGGGATGGCCAGTGAAAGTGGGATTAACTAGGGAATTGGTGTATCTTACAGTGGGAGTGGCAGAAGAAGGGTGTGAAGAGATATCATCAGTGGAAGAGTATGTGGCAGCAGAAGGGGTAGTGCAAGGGAAGTAGGAGTGTAAAGAAAGTGTAGGAAGGGGGAGGAAGAATGGCTAATGACGTTTTAGTGACTGGGAAAAGCTTGTTTTTGGAAATGTGAGTTTGGGTGAAAACCACCACTGTTAATAAAAATTGGGAACTGATTCAATTGAAAATTGAGATTTGATGTAGTTCTTTTTCTATCACTTGATTCTTTATCAGATTGTACATTCACTCTATAGTTTAGTATCTCCATCAAATGCAGGTAACGTGTTTTCTTCTCCCCTGATGTTGTGTATCACCATTTTTGAATTTTTTAACAGTATGTATTTGCTTCCAATTCAAGGCAGACATGAGAATATGATTTCATCTCCTGCGGTTTGTCCATAACTTAGAATTTAATTGAATATTTATCCTCATCACATTAGCTGATTCAAGCAATGAGTCTGTGTCCATCCTGCAGATGAAAAATTTCTCAGTTCTGACTATTGTTACAAAGCACAGTGCCACACAAAAGGGTAATGTTCCAGTGCAAGGTGCCAAAACCGTAGTTCACCCTAAATTAGTTACAAGCTTTATGAATAAGACATGCCGAGGGACAGAGTGAAAAAGGTGAATTTAACTTTGTGTCAAAAATGGCATTTGCAGCACTCTCATAATCGGTGTTAACTACATCACTCTGTGAATTCCCAAAAATAAGAACAACAAGAGACTGGAATTCTTAATTATTCCTTTGTGAATAACATCTGGAGAACAGGAAGGAAATCAAGGTTTGTTTGTGATATTCATAAATGATGATGGTGAGAATGTGGAAAATGGATGGCAGTGGAATGATAACTAATGTTGGGGATGACACAAAGATTAGATGGATGCTTCACAGTGATGAGGAAAGGGTTATGCTACAGGACGATATAAACAGATGATTTCTATATCCAGATGAATGGCCGATGAAGTTTAACACTGATAATTGTGAGATAATGCACATCTGAATTAACAAGACAATTGAGTATTAAAACTGTGAAGGGCGAGGGCGAATCGCACTCCTTTTGTCTTTACAGCAGGAAAGGTTGAGGAGGGAACATATTGCAGGTATACAAGAGCAGAAGGGATATGGAGAAAATGAACAGTCAACAGCTGTTTTCTTTACTCGAAAGGTTAAAAACATAGGGAAACATTCTTAAAGTGAAAGGCAGGGGATGGAGAGAGAATTTGTGGAGTCTGTATTGAACTGAGAGGGCGGCACAGACATAGAATATAAAGCTCATATGTGTGGAAACAGGCCCTTCGGCCCAACAAATCCACACTGACCCTCCAAAGAGTAACCCATCCAAACACGTTCCTCCTATATTTACCCCTGACTAATGTACCTAACCTACACAACCATGAACACTTTGGGCAATTTAGCATGGCCAATTCACTTAACCTGCACATCTTTGGATTGTGGGAGGAAACCGGTGTACCGAGAGGAAACCCACGCAGACACGGGGAGAATGTGCAAAATCCATACAGGCAGTCACCCGAGGCTGGAATCAAACCTGGGTCCCCAGCGCTCTAAGGCAGGAATGCTAACCAGTGTACCGCCATTCAGATCCTGGGGATATGTGCATGGAATACATTGCCGAGGCGGGTGATTGAGCAGGTAATCTCATAAACTTTTTAAAAAGCCTTTGGATATGCACGTGGTGGTGCAGGCTCGCATCTTCATTCAATTATTCTATGTGGTGGCAGCCACGAACACTCAGATATATTCTGAAGCAATAGCTCATGGCTGTTCCTGGTTTGTTCCATTAACTGTACTCAGTAAGTTAGCCTCCAGAGAAGTGCTGGTGTTATCTCCCACTTTCTATTTAAATGTTTCAGTTTCCTTGAGTTGGTAATGTAATTTCCTGTGTCGATGATGTCATTTCAGGCCCTTTTTCTCAGAGGATGGTAGATGGAGTCAAAATTGATGTGTTTGTTGATGGAGTTCCGATTGGAATGCCATGTTTCGAGGAATTCTTGTGCTTGTCTCCGTTTGGCCTGTCCTAAGATGTATACGGAGACCTAGTCAAAGTGGCGTACTTCCTCATCAGTACACAAGAAATTAGTGTTGGGATCATGTCTTTTGTAGCTAGTTGATGTTCATATATCCTGGTGACTTGTTTTAGGCTTGATTTCCGTTGTAGTGTTTGTTACAGTTCATGCAAGGCTTATTGTTCCTAGAGCAGAACAGACAAAGATGTGAATTTATTGCGGTGCTCAAAAGTATGGAAAAAGTTGCAGAGTCGAAAAAGAATACTCTATTAGTTGGCATTACAGCATCAAGGAATTCTAATTTCAAGGGAGTCAGCAAAAGAGCTAGGAGTAAAATAAGGATAAACGTCTTTATTTAGAGAGTTATTACGAATTGGAATTGACTGGCTGGGAAAGTTGGGGATGAAGATTCAAAAGAGAACTAGATATATATTTGGAAATTATGAATTTAACGGGCAACAGAGAGAGGGCTGGCAAATAGGGGGTGCTTGGGAGACATTTTGGAGCTGTTTTATACATAATGGCCAATAGCCTCCTCCTGTACTTTAAAGTTTTGTACTCTATCATGTGCCAGCTGTGAATTAAAGTCAGTATCCAATTATTTTACAGTGTAAATGCTCGCAAATATCTGATTATTTGGTGCAGAATAAGCATTTAAAATGCAAGTATTACAAGGTCAGCTTCATTGTGAAGTCTAATTATTACTCAGAACATGAATATTTTACATGTTGAATTTCAATTACTAAAACAAAATATATATCATTGCTTTGTCACAAAACTCTTTGGAAATCTCTGACTTTTAACTTACACGATATCATGTTCATTGTTTATTTTTCACTCTTCACGTTTCATATTAAACATCATTCATTCTAAAAATTGGAAGTTTTCAAATTATTATTCACTAAAATTTGGTAACACAAATAGTTGTGGTTCTGTTCGCCGAGCTGGGAATTTGTGTTGCATGCAGGAACCGGAGTTGTTCGTATGTGGCGCTTAGGCGGTTGGCACAGGATTCCCATTGGAATTTGTGTTGCAGATGTTTCGTCCCTTGTCTAGGTGACATCCTCGGTGCTTGGGAGCCTCCTGTGAAGCGCTTCTGTGATCTTTCCTCCGGCATTCCTCCCAACTCGGCGAACAGAACCACAACAATGAGCACCCGAGCTACAAATCTTCTCACAAACTTTGGTAACACAAATAATTTATTTAGTTTAATATTCACAGTCCATGTTGCATTATTGCCGTTTTTGAATTGCTGGCAAATAGCTGAAGATCGTACATTTCAGTGAGAAATTAAACTGATTGTTTATATATGTGTATAAGAACGCTAATTCTATTTGTATGTTCAATCGTTTGCTCACTCTGAACATGCAATCATTCAGAAGCCATCCACTTTAAAAATATTGGAGTGGCAAAACATTGTTTTGAACCCTGACATTGAATGTCTAATTCTGATTACAAGAGTTAAGTTCTTTCTTCGATAAAATAAAATGTACATACTTTAGTTCTTTGTTAGAAAATCGTGACAGGAGTTTATATTTTAGTTCCATAAATATAGAATCAATATAATTGATTTAAGAGATTATAGTTCACTTGAAGGATTATCATTCACGTCTTAGTTTTGCCCAATTCGTGAAATATAGCAAACATCCGATTATTGTTCGGGGTCAGTAAACTCAAATCCTTGCAAGGAGCTACGCTGAAAATTGTTTCAAATAGATCTGAAACCATTTACAGTGTTATTGGACCTCACAGCTGCCTGTGAAACAGAGACTCAGTGGCCTGTTCCACAATCTGTGCATAGAGAATCTAACGTGGTTCTGGGCAGTCAGCCAAACATTACTTCAAAATAAATAGTTTGGAATCCACCTTGGGCAGGAGTAGAACACGCCAACAGACTATCACTGGTCTCAGTGTAGGTAAAAATGTTGTCCACGTTAAATACTGATGGCTGACCAGAAACCAAGTTTTAAAATTCATCTTCAGTCAGAGACTGGCCCAGAGAGCATACGTGTTGACATGGAGAGCCATAATCACACCATACAAGTTACCTGTGGTGATGAAATCTGACCTGCCTCCCAGACTCCATACATCTGCACCCCGGATCAGACATGGGTGAAGACGTTAACAAGTTGACAATCTATTGCAGTGCCTTGTGTCTCACAAAGAAATCACGAAAGCCATATCCAATAAATGCCACCTTCACATTCTCCAGTATCAAAATAAAATTGTGCATCTCTGTGAATGGTCAGAGATTACGACATGGGTCACACAGTAGAACGTATGTGAAATAACTAGCAGCAAACGGCAATCCAAAAATCGCATTAATAACTGAACTTGGTGGATTCTGTCTGGTCTAAGTAACCACACAGATTATACTGGCTTTCAGGTGACTGTAACAATGCACACCATAACTGGAGGTTTTGGCCTTATACCCTCCAAAGCTTCCTGAACTCACACACATCGCTCCCTCACACATTCAACAATTGATAAGAATCCACTAGCTGGGTGAAACTGGAAACATAGAACAGTGCAGCACAGTGCAGTCCCTTCGGCCCTTGACGTTCTGTCGACCTTTTATCCTACTCTAAGATCAGACTAACCTACATACGTTTCATTATACTATCATTCATGTGCTATCCAATTAAATATCCCTAATATAGCTGATTTTACTACAACTGCTGGCTGTTCATTGCACACGCCCACCACTCTCTGTGTAAAGAACCTACCTCTGACATCTCCCCTGCACCTTTCTCCAATTACCTTAAAATCATATACCCTGGAGAGCCGTTTCCACCCTGGGAGAAAGTCTCTGGCTATCCAATCTATCTATGCCTCTCATCATCTTGAACACCCCTGTCAAATCACTTTACATTCTTCTTCGTTCCAATGAGGAAAACACCCGAGCTCCCTCAAATTTTCTTTGTAAGATATGCCCTCTAGTCTAGCCAGCATCTTGATAAATCTCCTCAGCACCCTCACCAAAGCTTCCACATCTTTCCTATAACGACGCAACCAGAACTGATCACAATATTCTTCGTGTGGTCTCACCAGGGCTCCATAGTGTTGCAGCATCACCTTGCAGGTCTTAAACTCAATCCCTCAGCTAATGAACACATCAAACACCTCCTTAACAACCTTATAAACCTGGGTGGCAACTTTGCGGGAGCTATGCCATGGACCATATGATCCCCCTGTTCCTCCACAATGTAAGAATCTTGACTTTAACCCTGTATTCTGCATTCAAATTCGACCTTCCAAAATGAATCGTATCCCGCTTTTCCATATTGAACACCATCTGCCACTTCGCAGCTGAGTCCTGCATCCTGTCAATGTCCTGTTGCAACTACAACAGCCCTCCATATTATCCACAATTCCACGAAGCTGTGTTACATCATCAAACTTACGAACCTACCCTTCCACTTCGTCATCCAAGTCATTTATCAAAATCACAAACAGCAGAGGTCCCAGAATCGATCCTTACGGAACACCACTGCTCACCTAGTTCCACACTGAATACTTCCCATTTACCACCACCCTCTGTATTCTATGGGCTAGCCAATTCTGTATCCAGACAGATAGGTCTCCCTGTATGTCATGCCTCCTTACTTTCTGAATGAAACTACCACGGGGAAGCTTATCAAACACCTTATTAAAAGCAATGCACTCCGCATTCACTCTTCTACCTTCTTCAGTGTGCTTCATCCCATCCTCAAAGAATCCAATAAGAGTTGTGAGGTATGACCTGCCCATCACAAAGCCATGCTGACTATTTATAATCAAACTATAATTTTTCAGAATCCTCTCCAACACTCTGCCCAATACTGATGCAAGACTGACTGGACTGTCATTCTCAGGAAAATACCTGTTTCCTTGCCTGAACAAGGAACTAACATTTGCCACCCTCCAATCAACCGACGCTACTCCAATGGAGACTGAAGACGCAACGACCATCGCCAAAGGCACAGAAATCTCTACCCTCTCTTCCTGTAGTAACCTAGTGTGTTTCCCATCTGGCCGAGGGATTTATCTATCTTTATGTTTGTACTTCAATCAATCTGTATTTCAGCGCAACTTGTTTACTCCCTGTCCAACCAACTGATTGACTACTTTCAATTTCAGGGCTCTGTAGAGTGCTGCCTTCCTGACCAAGTATGGTTACCAATATCCTGTATATTATGGAATGGAATACATGGGAAGATTTGACTCTGCTGCTCCTCAGATGCAGCCTGACTGGCCGTGCTTTTCCAGCGACACAATTTTCGACTCTGATCACCAGGATCTGCAGTCCTCATTTTCTCCATTACTGAGGGTTGTTCCCTCTGCACACTGAGCAGGGAACTAATCAGCAGAAACTCGTTGTATCTGGAGCTGACTGTTCAGTTCTGGAAAGTTGCATTTGATGAACACATTTACTAAAACCGAAATTCAAATTCAACTATTATTCATTCAGTCCTAGAGTAACAGTCTTGTTTCATGAATTGGACAGGTTGACAACGAACAATGAATGACTGAAGAATTCCGAGGTGCAGAGCATTCCAGGTGATATATTCCAGGTTGGATGTGCTTTACCTTAACGCTGCTAATATTATCAGACAGACAGATATGATAAGGAAACGAGGTGGCATGTGGAAGTGTGACATTTTTACCATTAGAGAGATGTGTTTTTGGGAGGTCGGGGCTGACAACTCAATATTCTGTGTTACCAGAACTATAGTCAGGACAGCAGAGAGGGTAAAAGAGGAACTGGTGTTGCCTTTTTAATTATGGAGTCAGTTACTGGCGTAAGAAGGGACGATATCTTGAAAGGATCTTCTAATGAGGCTTGGTGTTTAGAGCTCAGGATCAAAACCATGACAGAAACACTGCTAGGGATATATTATAGACCCCCAGATAAAGGAAAGTACGGGAGCAGGTACATAACCAAGTTATTGAGATGTGTAAACACAATAATAGGATCATTATGTTCAGGCATTTCAATCCCAAACATTCATTAGGTCAATGATAACTTTTTAAGAGGGGGCAGGTGTTTTGAAATTTATTCCAGAGAGCTTCTTATATCAACGTAGAGCAGGTACAAAAAAGGACAGTGCAGTGCTTGGCCTCACTGTGGGGAACGAAGCCAGTCAGCTGTTCCAGCTAGAAGTGGGAGAGCATTATAGGACCAGTGACTGTGATATCACACATTTTGACTTTGCTAAGGAAAAGACCCCAGCAATGTTAGAAAAATAAGAGCTATTTGCATTGGAGAGACAGATTTTATGGAAACAAATGACAGGATCTGGCGAAAGTGCAGTTGCGTCTGGGTGAAAGTGTAGCAGAACAAGATGGGGCGGGGGTTGGGGGATCATTTGATTAAAATTGAATTGAGGACAGTGTCGGCCCAGCATGTTACACCGAAGATAAAATTTAAGTAAACAAACCCAGAGAACCTCAGATGTCGACACAAATTCCGAACAGGATGAAAAAGGAATGAAAAGCTTAAATCTGGCACCAAGTGAGCAGGTCAATGAAGGACCTAAACGAATATAGAAAGCGTAGTACTAAACTTAAAAAATCAGTGGAAGAGCAGAAGGAAGGTTGATAAAACTTTAGCGGGTAAGATTAGCAAGAATCCAAAGTAATTTTTGTTTGGTTTACTAAGGGGAAGAGGATAACGCGGGAAAGAATGGGAGTATTAGGGACTAAGGAGGCAGCCTGTTTACAGAGCCAGAGAATAGGTTAAAAACATGCTACGAATCTGTCTTCAGTTTGGAGAAGCAGTTCTTGGATTCAGGGAGAGTGACCGTTTGACCCTTGAGCAAATTGATACAGGACCTGAGGAAGAATTGGAATTTTATGTAAGATAGAGTGGACAAATCACCAGATTAAAGACCAAGTCTCACATCAGTGAAAAGTAAACAATTCTAGAAAATTCGGAGGGCTGTTGAGGCTGGATCATTAAACATCAAGGCTGACACAGACAGGTTTTTATACAAGTGTTACGGGGAAATCACAGGAAAGTGGAATGGGGGATTAACAAAATAAATATCACCTAATCGAAGGAAAAGCAGACTCAGTGAGAGGATAAACATATTGTTGCCCCTATGTCTAACGGTGTTCTTTTCCAATTGCCCTGTATTCACAAGAACACCATTTCTCTCACTATGGAGTGAGACACAGTTTGGAATGCAATCGAGGGATTCAAGGAATTCATAAATGCGATACTAATAGACAGAAAGTATGAGAGGACTGCGATAACACGGATTGCCTGTCGGGGTGAGGATTTGCATCGACACAGTCACCACTACCAGAAGGAAGACCTCAGCAAGACACCATCCAAGGCCAAGCAGCGACCTGCACTGGGGAACAGGTAGTCAGAGGCCAGGTGTCAAAGAGTGCTGAAGGCCTAAACACTACATCACTGTCGTGTCTCCTTCCTTCCCTGACCAAAATTAAATATGGAGAGATAGAGAGACATGCCGTTGGTAGCAGAGTAAGCGGTAAGTCTTTGGCACGAGAGGCTTCAGACAGCTCCATCTCAGCAAAATGTATAGGTAAACTCAAATATAGTCCTTTTAACTTTATTGTTACAGCAGTCGAGATGGCATTTAGGACAGTCGCATGCTCCTCTTATGGTATGTGGTTGCTCAGGGGGAGATTTCCACCGTCACTGATCGCTACACGTGTGGGCACTGCACTTAGCTTTAGATTCTGGGAGACCGTGTTAGGGAGCGACGTTGGGCGGCATGGTGGCTCTTGGGTTAGCACTGCTGCCTCAGAGAACCAGCGATCAGGGTTCAAATCCTGCCTCGGGCAACTGTCTATGTGGAGTTTGCACATTCTCCCCGTGGCTGCATGGGTTTTCTCTGGGTGCTGCGGTTTCCTCCCACAGTCCAAAGACGTGCAGGTTAGGTGAATTGGTCATGCTAAATGACCAGTAGTGTTGCACATAGGGGAGTGGGTCTGGGTGGGCTGCTCTTCGGTAGGTTGGTGCGGACTTGGTGGACCACTGTAGGTAATCTTATCTAGGATGCACTCAGGGTCATCCGAGATACTGACAAATTCATAGACACGACCCTAGTTATGTTTCTTCAATGACTGTAATATTCCAGTCCAACGTTCATTGTCCTGAGTTCATTAGCCTTACCTGTCAGTCCTGTTGTATTTAAATAAACACAATTTAATCCCAACAGGCGTTCTTTGCTTCCTATCATGTTCCAGGCAGAGAGTAGATGGGCTACCACCAGGAATGGCAAAGGGAGTAGGCAGGGTGTACACGAATCCGATGTGGCCATTCCTCTCGAAAACAAGTAGACCATTTTGGATTGTTGGGAGCGATGTCCGTTCAGGGGAAAGCAGCAGGAGCCAGGTTGGTGGTATTACCACTGGCTCTGGGGCACCACGGGAAAGGGTTAAAGTAAACAGGATGGTAAAGATAGGAGGGTCGATTGTTCGAGGGACAGTTCGGAGATTCTGTGGTCGCAAACGGGAATCCAGGATGGTGGGCTACCTGCCAGGTGCAAGGGACCAGGATGTCTCCAAGTGGCTGCAGAATATTTTCAAGGGGGACGGTGAGCAGCCAGAAATCATAATGCACGTTGGCACAAATGATACCCGTAGAAATCGGGACGAGGTCCTGCAGCGTGATTACAGAGAGCTAGGAGAAACATTTAAAAAAAAAACCTTGACAGTGATAATCTCCTGAGAGGGAGATTACCGTCCGAGACATGCACTGGAGGGGATACCAATATCTTGGCGGCCAGTTTTGCTAGGGTTACAAGGGAGGGTTTAAACTAGATTGGCAGGTGGTCGTATCCTCAACAGCAGGGAGGCAAGTGGAAGGAGACAGAGTAAATACAAATAGTAAGGTTAGGCTGGAAAACGACAGAGAGGAAGTAATGCATTTTGGATTAAATTGCATCTGTTTCAATGCAAGAGGGCTGACAGGTAAGGCCGATGAACTCAGGGCGTGGATACGTAGGTGGGACTGAGAAATTATAGCCATTACAGAAATATGGCTAAGTGATGGATAGAACTGAGAGCTTAATGTGCTAGGGAACAGGTGCTTTAGGTGAAACAGAAATGGTGGAAGGAGGGGAGGGGGAGTTGCATTTCTGATTAAGGGGTGTCCCACAGCAGTAATCAGAGATCGAATAACTGATGGATCACCCAGTGAGGCTTTGCGGTTGGAGTTAAGAAATACGAATGGAATAGTGAGGTGATTGGGATTGTAATATAGACCCCCAAAGTGTCAACAGGAATGAGAGTAACAAATATGCAGGTAGAGAGGGGAGACCTGCAGGAGCAATAGGGTTATCATAATACGGGATTTTCATTTTTCTAATACAGACTGGAACGGCCAGAGCATTAAGGGATTTGATGAGATAGAATCTGTTAAATGCGTCATGAAAGTTTCCTCAAGAAGTATATAGAGTGTCCTACTCGGGAAGGGGCAAAACTCGAAATTTTCTTAGGAAACAGGACAGGACAGGTGACTGAGTTGATAGTAGGGGAGCACTTTGGGACCACTAACCACAGTTCTATTAGTTTTCAAATAGTTATGGAGAGGGACAAAACTAGTCCACAGGTTCATGTTCGAACCTGGGACGTGGCTCAGGTACAGGCAGCTGGGATCAAGGGAATCCCTGGAGATATATAAGAGATACAGGAGTTTACTGAGGAAATAAATCAGTAGGGTGCAAAGGGGCAAGAAAGAGCCTTGGCTGAGAAGATTAGGATGAATCCAAAATGGTACTTTAAGTATATTAAAAGAAAAAAGCAATGACTGGAGAGAAAATAGGACCCCTCGAAGATCAAAGTGGACAAGTATATGTGGAACTATAAGAAATGGGTGAAGTCCTCAACGAATATTTCTCCTCTGAGGGGCAGGAGAATGTATGTTTCGGACATAAGCCCTTCATGAGGAACGTCCAAAACATGGATTCTCCTGTTCCTCTGATGCTGCCTGACCTGCCGTGTTTTTCCAGTGCCACACTTTTCGACACTGATCTCCAGCATCTGCAGAACTCATTTTCTCCAAGGGCAGTCGATTTTGTCAATATGGATTTCAGTTTCACCAAAACAGAATGAGGCTTTTTAGCCCCTGGAGCCTGATACACAATTACAGGAGGAGTCCAATAAGCTCCTAAGGCCTATAAAAGTGTAACCAGATCATGCAGCACCAGTATCCAGTTACACAGCAACAGGATCAGTCTATTCAGTTACTTGAAGTTAATAACACAGGAAATGGAAGAGGCCACAAAGTGACTGGACTATGGGGTATACTGGAATAAAACCAGGCTACATAGCCCCTCAGACCTCCCCTTCCATTCAGTAAGTCAGGGCTGATCTGCATTCGGCCGCAATTTCTCTTTTATGCCCAATTCTTTGTAGCCCTCGACTCTCTGACGGGTCAAAGTCCACTGACACCCACTCGCACCCCCCAAACATTTCAGTGATTTGGCCTCCCCAACTGTCTGGTCCCAATCATCACTACCCTCTGAGAGAAGGAAACACTCCCCACACATATACCTTGGGCTGTTGACATGGATAGAAGATATGAAAACAGCGTAAAGTGATTGGCCCTGATATCATGACAGTACTTGATTGAGCGAGATGTCAAGGAGACTGAACAAAAATTAACTTAATGGGAATCAGTTGTAAACTCCCCACTGGTTGAATCATTCAAAACACAATTGGGCTGGTTGACATCAATCCTCCCAGTCCCTGGATATCCCTGTGAGCAATCCTCAGGATGGCTTTTTTGGCACAAACATCTTCAGCTGCTTCATCAATGTCTTTCCCTCTGTCATACGATCAGGGGTGGGGATGTTCTGTGAAGATTATACAATGTTCAGAATAATGAGTCACCTCCTAAAGTACTAAAGTATCAAATCTGGACAACATTCAAGCTTGTGCTGTTTATATAAAGGTAACATGAATCAAAAGCACTGCTGGACACTAAACATTTCCACGGTTAAAAGAAAGAGGAACTCCTTTAGCAACTTTAGCTGGTTTCACAGTAATATAAGAAAGCCATTCAGCCCATCTGATCTGTTGGATAACAAGAGGCGCAATGCGTTCACTCACTCCTACCTATTACACAAGGAGACAATTTAAAAAAAAAAGGTATTGGAATCCAAAATACACACGCAGGAAGCTGGAAGAACAAAATAAGCAAGGCAGCATCAAGACTTTGAGAAGTGAACGCCTTGGATATAACCCTTCGTCAGGACTGTGGATGGGAGTAAGGGGGTCTATAGATAAAGGGGCGGGTGAGGGAGGAGGAGCCAGAGTGGCGAGGTGGGGGATAAGTGAACACAGATGAAGGGTATCAGCGAGTTGTTGATGGGAGGGCTGAATCCAGTTGGTAGCTGGACAAAAGCTTGCTCAGAGGAATGGAAGGGAGGGGAGAGCCTGGGAAGGGAGTCGGGGCATTTGAAGAGAGGTTATTTGAAATTGGAGAATTCAATGTTGAGTTCCCGGGTGTCGGCTGCACAGGTGACAGATGAGATCTTGTTCCTCCAAATTATGGTTTGGTTCATTGTGGCAATGGCGGAGGCCAAGGATGGCTATGTTTGAAAGGGATTGGGAAAGAGAATTGAAATAGGAAGTGACTGGGAGGTCTTCCATTCCACCTAACCACCCTACCTTTCAGCTGCCAACGGGATTCATCCCTCCAATCGCCCAATCAGGTTGCACACACCACTTGTGTCCACATATCCATAACTCACCATCCCCCGATCTCCCCACTCCAACCAACCCTTCCCTCTTTATCTGCAGCTCCCCCTATCCACCAATCCAGTTCTGAAGGACATTTACACCTGAAATGTTGACTTTCCCAGCTCATGATGCTGCCTGTCTTGCAGTGTTTTTTCAGCCTTCCGTTTGTCTCCTATGACTCAGGAAGATCGAGTCTAGTCAGCACAACGTGTTGGTAGGCAGGAACCACGGGCTTCCCACTGAAATCCTTGAATGCCTTCCCTCTGGCCAGGAGGAAGACATTCAGTCCCTCGAGACACTGACACATGAACTGAAGAGGCCATACAGCCCCTCCAAACTGTTACACTGAAATAGGAGGATGTCATTGTTGCTGCAACACGACAAATCAATAAGGCATAGACTGCACAGACAGACTGCTCCATGTTGTTCCTCCTGGCCCCATTGCTAATGGTACACACGTGTTATGCTGACCATGAGGAGGGAAAGTGATTGGTTTGTACCAAGTCCCAAGGAGGCACCTTCCATCTCCGAGATATTACGGACTAGGCGAGACCACTCAAAACACTTTTAAGCAGCAGCCCAGAGCATACCTTTGCAATTTGTTTCGGTAAGTGTACAATGAAAATTACCCAGAGTAATTTAGCTAGGTTGACTGCTAGATTTTAAAACAGACAAAAACTTTATTCATAAAATTAAACAATAAAACTCAAAGAACAGAATAAAGAATCACAACAGAATTCAACCGATTCAGCTAGATTTAATTATGCTATTCTGAATATATACAATAGTCCCAATGCGCAAACTCCCAATAAAAACCAGTAAATATGGAACTTCCAGGTTGAAGTTGAATATCAGAAAAGAGAGAGAGTTTCCACAAAGCTCCCAGTCGAACTTCCCAGTTCAAAACTCAACTGAAAACTGCTCAGCTCAGCTCGTTCAGCAAAAATAGCTCACCACTCTCCGTTCATTATACTGGTCACTTATAAAGCATGACCACTTTGGCCTGAAGTCTCATTTATTTCCATAAAAACAAAAGGCCTCTGAAAATACTTTTCATTTCTGGACCAAGCTAGACTGATCTGAGCTTTGCCCCGTTTTATTGTACCTCTGAAAAAAATCAAGGACAGAGTCTCCTTAAGCCAAGGAACAGCTTTTAGACAAAAAAGGAACTTGCTTTGTGATATGTCTCCTCCCCCTAAAAAAAAAGAACCATCGATGCTAAAAGCTGGCTGCATTTTAACCCTTCGAACCCAGTTAGTAGTCTCAACACAAACAGATACACTATACTAACTGTAAACATTCAAACACAAACCTATGCAAATTCAGGCCGCGGTACACCCACCATCGAACACCTTCGTATCTCATTCGAGTCTCAATAACTCATGAGCTTTCACGTTTTCGCGACCTGCCATATGCACAGTTGTCAGATTGAATGTCTGCAGCAACAAGTTCCATCTAAGCAATCTGATATTTTTGTCCTTAATTATGACATCTTGGAGTGTGCGCTCTATCTACTTCTGAACATGTGCCTATAAGGATGTTGCTTAATCAGAACAGAATCCCCTGTGTCTACATCATGCACAATTATGTTCGTACTTCCCAGTTTATTGCCGCATATCGCTCCACGATATCGTAATAACTCTTTCAGGTCACTTTGCTTTTCTTGTGTAAGGTAACTCAATAGTTTATCCCAATTTTTGACAACTTTCTCATTGTTCAATTTGATTTGAGGAATGTCCAATTCAGAATCCTCTGAACTTGGTTCTTCACTCTGTGCTGTAACCATGAACACCTTCTCCACTTGATTCTCTTCCATTTCAAAATACCTTTTGAGCAAATTCACATGACACACTCTGTGAGATCTCATCGTGTCTGGAGTCCGTACCAAGTAGTTCACCTCATTCAATTTCTTCCCCAATTTGATAAGGTACTTGCTTAAGATAAACTTGCTTCTAAAAGCTCAGCTGTTACTGGAAGTAACACCAATACCTTATTCTCAATTGCAAAATTGCGAATTTGTGATTTCTGATCCACTTCCTGTTTCATTGTATGCTGCGATACTTTTAAATGCTGTCTAGCCACCCTCCAGCTCTATTTAAGCGTTCCCTAAAATTTGACACATCGTTCAAATGGGTGGTCTCTGAATTATGATTTATTAATTTCTCGTTATCCAATGGTAATGGTCCTTTTACTTCATGCCCACAAATTAATTCAAATAATCTGAATTTGGTCAATTCATTCCGTGCGTGTCTGATCACAAAGAGTTCAAAAGGAATTTCCTTATCACATTCATCTGGATAATCCTGACCAAAAGCCCTCAATATGGTCTTCACTGTTTGATACCATCTCGCTCATGCTCACTGTGATTCCGAATACTACGTAGTATATTTGAATTGCTTGATTCTCAAGTTATCAATCACCTACTTGAATAGTTCGGATGTGAGGTTTGATCTGTCTGGATCTCTAATTAAAAAAGGAGAATTTTTTTCTACAACTCTTTTAGCTGGAATGCTGCATAATGGGTCTGCCTCGGGAAATCTAATCGACACATCCATTATTGTTAATAAATACTTATTCCCACTCTTTTTTGAGGTAGGGGACCTACACAATCTATCAAGATTCTTGTGAAAGTTTCCTCAAATGCTGGAATCGGTATTAAAGTTGCAGGTTTTATTACTGCCTGTGTGACATGTTTGAGACACTTGGCAATATTCAACTACATATTTGTGTAGTCCAGGCCAGTGAAAACAGCTTTGCATTTCAGCCTGTAATGTCCTCACCCCGAAATGATATCCAAGTGGTAGCTCTTGTGCCACTCGCAGCACCTCCTTTCTATACCCGAACAGGTAAAATAATTTGAAGAATTTCTGTCCACGTCTGATCTGCTTCAATGTACGCTGATCTCCATATCCGCATTACGACATCATTTGTTAAGTAATAACACACAGGAATGCATTCATTTTCTTTCTTGTTAAATATCTTTTGATATAAATTTTTTTAACTCCTCATCTTTCTGCTGTAATTCAATCAGCTTACCAGAGCTACAAAAATGTTCATGTTTTCCTACTTGTTCCTTCTCTGTTCCACTTATCTGATCAAAAAGAAACTTTCGGATAACTCTACGTCAGCTTCCTTATCTGTGCCTTTATCCTGCTAAAACCTGTGCATCTGTGATCTTCTGGTCACGCAATCAGGGGAAATTCATGGTTAAACATTTTCCAGGTTTTCAGTTGCCTGCATCTCCACTGGCTTTTCAACTAGAGTAGGCAGCACGCCTACCAGTGAATCAGCTATATTATTTGCAAGGACAAATTTTATTCGGGAGCTGAGAGTTAGGGGTCCAGTACTCCGACCACACATTCTCCACACTTCTCTGGACTCTCCAGCCACACTTTACATAACTGAGCACTTTTTGCCTCACTATGAATTCCTGTTACCAGCATATTTTCTGGTAATAGTCTCTCAAGAGTGCATAAAGCCTCACCCCTCAGCATTACAGACTGAAAAAATGCTGTGTCAATTAATATTAGAACCTCCTTACCAATTACTGCTGGCCTATGTGAATAAACTTTACCCTTTCATGTATGTTTTTTATGCAGAATTGGCATGTCCACTGATCATCTTGTACACTCTGAGGCAGTTGCCTACCTTCCATTAAGCTTTTTGTTACGAGTCTAACAAAACTTCCAGGCTTGTCTGTTATCCTACATCTGGTTTTCTCCCAGCCCACCAACACTGTAATTTTGTGTGGCCCAGTTTATTACAATTCAAACACCATAGTATTTTAACTTCTTTGTCCCCCTCAAGGTTTTCTTTATTACCGTGGTAAATTATCCTTACGTTCTACACTGTTAACTACCTTTCCCTTTGCACGCGAGGATATCTCTTTGCTCCAACTTCTGTCCCTCAGAGACCAGAACTGGTTCTGGAAGCCAAACCAAGTTTATAGACCAGTTCATAATCATCAGCCATTTCAGCAACTAACCTTGCTGTTTACACTCTGCTATTCCACCTGAGTTTGCACTACTTCAGGCAGTGAATTTTTGAATTCCTCCAAGTACTAACCTCTCTAAGGGCATTATAGCTTTGCTCGAATTTTAAAGCTCATATCCAACTATCGAAATTAGTCCGTTTGTTCCTTACAAACTCAGTGTAGGTTTGACCAGGATTCCTCATTAGATTCCTGGAAGGTTGCCAATGCAGATAAAATGTTTTTTTTAACGTCCTCGTATTCCCCAGATACCTCCTCTGTAGGGATGTGAGTACCTCACCAGTCCTACCTACAAGTTTCATTTGGATCAACAAAACCCGCAATGCCTCTGGCCACTGCATTTGTTTAGCCAACGTTTCAAATGAGATGCAAAGGGCATCACATTCTTCTCATCAAATTGAGTCAAAGCTTGAACACACACAAACAAATTCTCACTAGGCTTCTGACTACCAGGGGCTTGCTCATCCTCACTCTCGTCCTTACTAAGCGCACCCTCAGACGTTATCTCCAGCCTGTTACACTGACTATCCTTTTTAAGTGTCAGTTTTTGCTATTCAAAAGCTCTCTCTTTCTCTCTCCCCTGTTGCTCTCTCTTTTGCCAATTTTTGTACTCTCTGTTCTCCTGCTCTCTTCCACACCCCCCCCCCCCACTTTCTGCATTTTATCGAAAGTCAAATGTTTCATTTTGGCTGCCCTTTCCTTACCTCTCGATGTTAACTCAAGATGTTTCATTTGCAACTGAATTCTTGCCATCTCTATAGATTCTGATGGTTTCTCCAGCAAGTTTAATTGACGAGCTACTGCTGTAATTATCTCTCCTTTCCTCACAGATGCAGTTAGTTTCAATTCCAGCTTCTCTGCTAATTCTTGCGACTTGGTCTTATTCACTTTTCGTAAAATTTCCAAAGTCACTGCATGCACACCCAGGAAACGTTTGGCGACTGAAATAGCCATTACTATTCGAAACTCTGTCAACCCAATCAAACTAATACCCGAATTAAAGACACTAGCACCTCCCACTCGCTGTTAAAAATCCAGCAATGAGCCCCCAGTCTGTTATGGACGAGGCTAGACTACTCAAAACATTCTTAAGCAAGCAGACCAGTGCATAACTTTGCAGTTTGTTTTAGTCATTATCCAATGAAAATTACCCGGAGTAATTTAGCTCGGGTGACTACCAGAATTTAACTCAGAGAAAAAACGTTATTCACAAAGTTACACAATGAAACACAAAGAACAGAATAAAGAACCCGAACAGAATTCAACCTAGCCAGCTAGATTTAATTATGCTATTCCAAATACGCACAATAGTCCCAATAATCAAACTTCCTTGAAAAAGCTTTATAATGGAATGCATGTTTCCAGGTTGAAGCTGAAGGGCAGAAAAGAGAGAGAGTTTCCACACAGCTCCCAGTTGAACTTCCCAGTTCAAGACTCAACTGAAAACTGCTCAACTCAGCTCAACTCAGCTAGCTCAGCTAAAAGAGCAGACCACTCCCCGTTCATTATACAGGTCACTTCTGAAGCATGACGATTTTGGTCTGTAGTTTCATCTGTTTACATTTAAATAAAAGGCCTCTGAAAATCTCTTTCGTGTCTGTACCAAACCAGACTGATCGTTGCCTGGTCCCGTTTTATTGACCCTCTGAAAAACATCAAGGACAGCGTCTATTTCAGCCAATGAACAGCTTTTAGCAAAAAATAAGTCAGAGAAGACAGGCTAGTGTTCTGTATGGAGGTCAGAAGCTGGTGGGAATGGCTAATACTATCAGAGTGTGGCTGATGACAGATTTGTGAACAAAATGACGTTCAATACAGGGTCACATACCAACTGTACATCCAGACGGTGAGACTTCTTTCAGAACCTGGAGCTCTCTCTCAACCAACATGGGGGCGACATAGAGCTCTGAAAACGATCATCGAGTCATAGAATCCCACAACACAGAGACAGGCCCATTATCACAAACTGGTTCATGCTAATCGAAATGTCCATCCATGCAAACCCCATTTCCCTGCGCTTGGTCCATATCCTTCTAAACCTTTCCTATCTATACATTTGTTCAAATGTGAAGGCACGTATCATGGAAAACATATTATATCTAATGCTATCCGTATTTTGTTTTGGAAATAATGAGTGTTGATTCATAACACTCCAGTGTTAATGCAATCACGTTTCATTCTTTTTGTAGCGTTACAGATTAAACATTCATTTCCTTCACACTCTCCTCATGGTATCATCACTGCAGGGATTAGTCAGGTGAAAGTCCATTACACCGTCTCTCTGTAGCTAGGAGATCATTGATTATAAATGAAAGAAAATACTGTCTCAAGTATACTCCACGACTGCAGAACGGTGTCTTCACTCTTATACTTTAATCATTTTGTAATGAACGCTCCTACTCATTTATTGTGCTGATTACTTGCTGAGTCATAGAGTCATAGAGATGCACAGCATGGAAACAGATCCTTCGGTCCGACCCATCCATGCCGACCAGATATCCCAACCCAATCTAGTCCCACCTGCCAGTACCCGACTGCTCTGTATGAATTCTGTTAGTGCCTCATGATCAAGGACATCCAGCTCCTTTTCACCAAGAGGACTTCCCATCATCTCGCCTTCTCATAAATACAAAATGCGAAGGATGTCATTTTTTGCCAATCATTTATTTGCCTTATGAAGCAAAGTCACACCAACCACAACATCACTGTTGCCATTGGAGTTGATGGGAGATACTGAGGAGGCGATTATCAAGATGTATTATCTCCGAATATTAATCCAGGGAATCAGGTAATGACCCAGACACCGGATCCGAATCCCACAACGACAAATGTTGGAAATTGAATTCAATAAACTATCAGGAATTAAGAATCAAATGAAACAATGAAACCATTGTTCATTGTCCTACCTGGCAACCTCATGGCCTTCAGGAAAGGAAATCTACAATCTTCAGCTGGTCGGTCTTACATGTAACTCCAGACCCACAGCAATGTGGTTAACTCTCAGTTGCAATTTGAAATAGCCAAGCCAGCCACTCAGTTATATCAGTCACTTCAAAGCCTCAAAGAAATGAAACCGCATGGACCTCAGCACTGACACCTTACAGCCCACGGACTGCAGTGGGTCAGGAAGGCAGCTCACCAAAACCTTCTCAAGGACAATGAGGAAAGGGAATTAAATGTTGGCCCAGCATCCCCATTTATGAATAAAGGAAGATGATTCCACTCAAGGAAGAGAGAAAAACAGACATAAATAATTTTAAACAGGAACTGTGACATATATCTTACATGGTCATAATTATCAGTAATATGGGAACAGGGGAAGCATAAGTAAGGTTTAATTTCATTTTTTATTTCCATCCCAGCTGATCATCATCAATCCCTTTGTTTGCTTCTATCTCTCTATCTCTCTCTTTCTCCATCTCTTCAACTCAGTCCTTCTCCCCTTCATAACAGATGTCGGTGTTAAACATCAATCACGCTATTTCCCAACTGTGTGCAGTTCTGATATATGGTCATTAGAATCGAATTACCAATTCTATTTTTTTCTCAACCCATCTGCTCAGTATGTCTGGCACTTTCTCGTTCGTTATTGTTTCTGATCTGTTGCATCATTCTTTGCTTTATTTAACCTTTAATTTTGTTATTACTTGGAATGTCTGCATCGCTGATAGGGGCAGCATTTGTTGACCTAATCAAATGTCATTTACTGCGAGGTCATTCTTTCAGGCAGTACAGAACCAAGCACCTTGCTGTGGGTCTCACATCAATCTTAAGCCAGACCAGATAATAACACAACACCAAAGGACATGAGTGAAATAGATAAACATATAGACAAAATGCTGGAAGCGTTATGGTTGTTATTTCCAATTCCTGTCTTTTGTATTTACTTTCTGACATCGTCTGTGGTAGGATGTGGAACAGTGTCTGTCTGTGTAATAACCTGTGCATCTGAATTACATTTCTTCCGACATTGTTATTTTAGAGACAAGAACAAAGTTGTAATCGAAATATTTGCAACTGAAAGAGTGCTTCGAGGAGAGGTGGAACCATAACGTCTGAATTTTACCGAAGCACACATAATGGTTATTAAGCGTCAGTTTGAAGCCAAGATGGTGACTGGGCATATAATCGAGCTGGTAGTGGATAGGTTTTGTGATGGATAGAATAACGAGACATAAATGAATATCATTTATTTAAATTCGGTATTGTGAACAGTCTCGTTCTCCGATGTTTGTGAGGGCGGGTGTGTGGGCGGTTCTGAAATTTGTGGGGAATCAATGGAATTTGCATTTGGAACTGAAGACAATAGTTTCCGTCTTTGTCAAATATAGATAACAGAAATAGCAACGAAGTTCGCCATGGTTGAAGAGATTAATAAATGGATAGAGATGAAGAAACTTACCAGGAATACCAACAATAGCGAGGATAGAATAGTAACCCGCTTGGATAATCATCAGTGCACCATATATCCGAAATGATAATGTTGACCAAGACCAGGAAAAATAGACAAGACCAACGGATAAACCCCTGTCCATTGTTGCAGCATTCCAGTCTAATGTTCTCACATTCGGATCCATTAATGGATCATTCCAGACTATTCTCAGATGTTTAAATCTCCTTTTTCTGTCTCTGCAGCTGCTGATCCCTTTGAGCGTTGGAGTTGATGCATCTGCAGCTACAATGGCATAAACCATTGCAAGTGGCCAATTACTAATAGGAGACGGAAAACATCCAGTGACACAACTCGGATCCATGGAGACTGGCGTCACTCACAGTCACTGAACAAACAGCTCCATTTAACCCCTTTCAGTATGGTTCCTTCAGTTTGAATGTTTGCACCGTTGGCTATTGGTCACATCTCCCATCACCCATTGCTCTCGTGAAGTTAGCATTGAGGGTGAATGATGAATGATTTCTTATCGCAGGCTAGATGATTCTGATGCGTTGTCCGTTTGCAATACTGTAACCTCCCACCACCACCACCCTCAAAAACCACAATCTACATGCTGTTACCGTGCAGATCTCTCCTCAACTAGAACAGGCACCAGCCAATATATTTTCAGTGGATATATTTGTAGTCCAATGCATAGGAAATGTAAATTTCCCTGGGCATTCCTTTCATTGGTCTAATAAAGCAATTTTGTACCTTCAACATTCAATGTGCTTCAGCACTTTTTAAAATATAAACTCACAAACACCTTAACACACTTCAGTAAGCACAAGTTTCTTCACATTCTCCTCATGGTAGCATCATGCCAGGGTTTAGTCTGGTGAAACCCCTTTGCTGATTAAACCTGTACACAATACATCTAACAGTCTCTCAACAAAACACTATCATTGGGAAAGATATATTTACTCTGGTACTTTAATCATTTTGCATGCAGAGCCACATATCATTTACTTTCTGCTGCATTAAAATTCTGTTTGTGACTTATGACCAAGCATATCCAGGTCTGTTTCAACAACAACACTTCCCAACCTCTCACTATTTAATGAACATAAATGTGAATGATGATATTTGTTGTTCATATCCGAAATATTTTAGATCTTGTGAAGAGCTATTGCCCAAATATTGATCCTTCTGATACCCCAAAGCCTTCACTCCAGATAATTATACTACTCTCTTCATTCTATCGATTATCCAACTTTTAATACATTCGTTGTATTCCACCCCTACCTACCCATGGACTCTAACATTCTCTACTCACCTGTATTCAACCATGACAAACGTCTGCTGAAAATTAAAATAATTCATTCCCACTGGTTCTCAATTGTCGATGTCACAACGGACAACCTCCACAAAATCCAGCAAAGATTTATCACATCTTTATCAAAGATCAAGATCATTTCCCCTTCCTGAATCGAGATTGACTCTACTGAATCATGTCATTATTTTCCAAGTGTCTCGTTGTCACATTCCTGACAAAATGTTACAATGTTTTTCTCACAGCTTACATCAAGCTAACCACTGTTTAGTTTGCTGTTTGCTCTCTCCGTCCTGTTTTAAACATTTAGGTTTACAATCGCTGCTTTCCAATCTGTAGGATCCTTTCCAGAATCTAACCAGCTTTGAAGAATAATCAGTAATTCTTTCACTAGCTCTACTGCCACCTCCTCAATACTCTGTGATGTAGCTCATCAGATGCAGCAATATACCAACCTTAAATTCAATGAGGTTTTGAAAGACGTACCTTTTATTAATTCTAATTTCCTGCTGTTCTCCATTTTCACCAGTCACTCTGTTCCCTTGTATTTCTGGAAGTTTCTTTCTGTACCTTCCTCAGGGAGATGGACACAATATATTGCTCTCAGGGGACAGATGGGTTCTGTCAGCCAGTGAATATATCGGAGGAGTGCACTCCGGTGATGATGGATATGTTACTCACTCCTGCCTGGAAAATTCCAGAACTAATCCAGTTTACTTCATGGTGAGCATCAGCACAGTCCTGTCACTGGTGTGAGGCTACATAGTATATTGAAGGAGGGGACACAGCTCAGTGACCACCTCAATTTTGAAACAAACTGGCGTCATACCTGACACCTGGTCCAGCTTAGACAAATGTCCCGGGAAATCCCAGGAGAGATATTGCACTGTCCTGCACCTCCCTATTTATAGAGCCCCCCTTCTGTGGAGCCTCATCTTCATTTGTTTACCATGGACCTAGACACTCTGTAAATGCAGTGTATATAATAGGGTCACCAGACCCCGCAGCTGACAATACAAACCCAAGATAATCATCCACAGAAACTCCACTGATTTTCCAAAGACAGGAACAAATCAATTCCCCACACGGAACGTGCACGGGTTCAGTGTTGTAAATTATTTCCACTCCTGAGTTTCTCTTCCTGGCTGAGAAAGCCGTTGCATCTCTGCACACTCCCACAGTAAGAGTTCCTCTCTCCAAAGAATCAGTTGACAATGTAACATTACCTTTCTCTATATCTCAGCAACTATAAGGGCAGCACCAATATTGCTAATGGATTTGATCATCGCACTCAGAGAAGAGAGATAGAGGGAACCGAACTCACTTTAAACAGGGACAAATCTAAATGGACGCGATATTCAGGAATATGGGAAAACGAGGAAATGTGAGAATAACTTGCCATTTTGTTTTCCTTTCAGTTCATCATCAGCAATCCCTTTGCTCACTTTTCATTTCATTTCCTCTCTTTTTCTGTCCATTTCTCCGTCCATTCAATTTAAACCTTCCCCCCACCTCTCTCTCCAACCCAACCATCCATGATACCAGGATAAATAATATTATTTCCCAGTTTTCTTTCAGTTGTGAAGCAGGGTCACTGGACTCAAACCGTTCCCTGCATTTCTCCTGACAGAGGCTGACATACCTGCGAGATTCGCCAAAACTTTCAGACGCTGGAGAATTTTATTTTCGATCTCTAGCACTCACCGTTCCTTGATTTATTTCACCTTTTATTCTGTTGTTTCTCGGGATGCCAGTATCACGGGCAAGGGCAACATTTGTTGTCCATCACTAACAGTCTGTGACTACACGGCCATTAGTCAAGACAAAATGGAGCCAACAATGTTGTTGTGGATCTGAAGTCACACTGAGTTCAGACTGGGTAATAATGTTAAGTTTCTTAGCAAAGACTATCAGTGAAATAATAAAAATAAATCTTAACAGTTGCTGAGTGAAATTGCCTAGTCCGTACTCCCTAGTTCCTGCCAGAGAGAAATGGCGGGGAAATTAGTTTAACTACCAACAATCAAATGACTTTGGGGAAAAAAGCGAAAGGGAGATTGAGAGCCAATTTCCAGTAAGATCACAGGTTTCAGCATGCTGAAATGAAGACATTTCGACAGCATCCTGCAACATGAGCCATTATTCCTAGGAATGATAGGTGAAGGGGATATTGGCGTCAATAAAGATGAGGGAGAGTTTTAGATGAACATTTGTTCTGCAACTTTGTAACTGGGTGTGGGTTCAGCAGAGTCTTCGACTAATTGTGCTGAATCTAACAATAGTTTGTCTCAGTAACATTTTTATTGAGTGTGTCAGAGAGATTGTCTGTACGAGACTGAACTAGTTTCATGGTGCTATCTTATCGAACTCACCTCATTAACTACCCACTCAATCTCATAGTGTTCCTCGCATTCAATGCCACCCCGATTCAAACCCAACATGGCTGGAGGGACTCACCATCGCACTGATGTCCCTCGCTATTCTATGATCACTGACACTGATGCCATCTTTCAAAGGCCAATGGGCACACTGTTGTAATTCCTCATTTTGGAGCCATCCTGCACAGTTGACCCCGAGTATGACAGGTAAGGGGAACTAACACCACGATTTTTCAACAGGGGCAGAGAGGTCCTAGTGGATGGGCTAGAACAGCGGAGTCCATTCTGTTCCCAGAGGAGGCCTTAGCATGGTCTGAGCTCACCACACAGCTCAGTGCAGTATCTGCGGTCTCTCTCTCTCTCTCTCTCTCTCTCTCTCTCTCTCTCTCTCTCTCTCGCTCTCTCTCTCTCTCTCACACACACACACACACACACTTTGAATATGGAACCTTCCAGATAGTGTTCCAAAGAATTCCCACTTTCAGGTGCAGGGACTTGCAGACATTCAACCCCCTGGGTTTCTGCATAAAAATGCACTTATTTTAAATCCAATCACAATTAGTAATTCTGGCTATTTCACTTTGTCTCACTTTGTTGTATTCAGCCAAACACTGTTTCGAAACACTTGTCCCGTTATGAAATACAATTTTGAGCAGAGAACTTTTTTATCCTCTGCTGTTATCTGGACCGTTATCTGAATTGTACCATTTTCTTTGTTCTGAAAGTTTCTCTTGCCCTTTGCCTGTGCCTGTTTCTGTCTGTAATAGTTACACTGTCTCCCACTCAGTTGGCTGGATGGCTGGTCTGTGATGCAGAGGGAGGCCAGCAGTGCAGGTTCAATTCTCCCACACTGACAGAGGTTACCAAGAAGGGGACATTCTCTCAACAATGAGCAATCGAGCATGGCCAATCCACTCTAAGCTGCACATCTTTGTACTCTGGGAGCCAACTGGACAATTGGGATGGAACCCACAGAGATACGTGGAGAATGTTCAAACTCACCTGAAGTTGGAATTGAACCCAGCTCCTTGGTGATGTGCGGCCGCAGTGCTAGCCACATATCCATCATATTCCTCAGCTAGTTCTGTTAATTACTTGTAGCTGAATGAAGAAATCCAACTGGCATGTTCTGATAACTGAACTTGACCCAGTCTTAGACCTTTATCATCGGACATATCGCCAAACTGGTTACATTTAAAATTTGTTGTGAGCAGTGGAGGAGTGGGATCAGAAATTGAAATAGTGACACCCTCCAACCTCAGTCAGAACCGGAGTGAAGAGAAATTCACAAAGCGGGAATTAATTCAAGTAGGAATATTCTCACCCAGAAGATTGGGAGGGCTGAATCTTCATATTATATCGTGGCTGACTCTGTCTGATTTTCTAGAGACAGGTGAATTAGGGATCATTGTGAAATCAGAGAAAAGTGCAGCTGGGAACACAATGAGATGAGCCATGACCTTATTGAGTGGTGCAATAGTGTCAAAGTGCCGAATGGCCCAGTCGTGTCCGTCAGCCCTATGTTCTGATGTTCCATTCAGCCCTTCGGTCCTGCTGTGCAGGAGCAGATTGAGGCCACTCAGATGGTTTGGTGTAGTTTGGGAAATGTATTAGAAAATCCAGGCTGTGTCAGGCAGTGACCCCTCTCCCCCAATTCCCCTTTTCAGGCTTCTCCTTTCTGTAACATCTGCTCCTGATGTAGGTCATGTTACAGCCCAGATTCGCATTGAATACAGCCCCCATGCCCCACACAAGGTCAAATCACACAAAGCCTCTGCTGTCTCTGAATGCAACATTTTACATCATGACTTCCAGGAAAATAATCAAAGTATTTTCCAAAAACATAAATAAGATCGTAAGAAATAGGAACCTGCGCTGTTATTCAATAAGAACATGGCTGATCTACTCCATGGCTCAACTCTACTTTCCTGCTAACCCCTTGCATCTCTCAACTCGCTGAAATGTCACAAACCAATCCACCCGTCTGTAAATACAATCAGTGACCCAACCTCCCCAACTCTCGAGGTTAGGAAATTCCAGTCATTTACTACCTTCTGAAAGAAGACATTTCTTTACATCTCAGTTTGACATCGATATTCCTTACTCTGTATCTACATCTCTGAGTTCGAGACTCTGCCCTGGTGTGGAATCACATTCTCAATGCCGACCTTGTCAAGCTCCCTCTGTATATTGTCCGTTTTACTAATGACACCCTCATTATTTAAACCACAATGAATAATTGCCTCAGCATTTTTGATGTATTCAATAATTCAATCCTTTCATCCCAGGAACCAGTCTAATGAACCAACATTTCTGCATCAATATGCTGACGTTATGTTTCAGACACAGAAACACGCCACTCCGTTGTACTGCTCCTTTTTTGGGAGTTCTCTCCATTTAATAACAGCTGCCTTATGGTTGTCATTGTCATCCTCAAACTCGAATATATATTGCACCCAGTTCCCGCCGCCAGGAGATGAGTGCAGCTCTTGTAATCAGCTCTTGCCATCGGACTGATATTTGCGGTACTCCAGTAAATACATTTTTTTCATAAAGATCGATGAGACCTGACTCTCCGATTTCCACGTGTTTACCAAGTGTCATCCCATGCTCATGCATTATCCATCATACTATGAGCTTCTGTCTTGCGTAAGAACATTTGTTTAGTGATATCTTGTGGAAAATCTCTGGAAAGCCTCATGTCTACCAGTCCGCCTTTAACAAGGCCAGTAGTTACATTCTCATGGATTTCCAGAAAAAGCCTTTGCATGATTTTACAGGCAAAATGTAGTTCGCCTTTAACTCGACCATGCTGATTCTGTGTGATGCTTTTCTAAATGCTCTGCAGGCCCTTCCTTAATAACAGTCTCTCACAGATTCCCAGCAATAATGTTGAGGCTAAATGTGTCCTGCTTTCAGTCTCGCTCGTTTCTTGAAGACGTTCGCCACATTGGAGGGTCTCAAGTTTCACTGGGTCACTCCTATAATCCAGAATTATGAAGTATTTCACACAGTGCCTCCAGCCACTCTGTGACTACTTCTTTTAAAACCAGCTGTGAATTGTTGATGACCTGTTTATCTTTGGTCTTATCTGTTTGAGAACTGCCTTGTTCCTTCTGTTAGAGACAGTTCAAGATCTTCCCTCCTATTATCATTTTGTTTATACCATTGAAATATTTACAGCACCGTCACCTTGAGGAACGATGTAAAATACTGGTGTAAATTATCTCTGTTCCCTGTATCCAGTTCCCCAGTCACACCCTTCAAATGTCCTCAATCTACTTTCCTGACTTTCTTTCTACCAAAGATCACACACACACCTCTTGAACTCTTCTTACATACACGGAGAAGCTCGTGCTGCTTGTATTTCTATATTTCTTGCCAATTTGCTTACATTACATCTTTACTTCCCTTTTCTTCACTTCCTATATTTATACAGTAATATCGCGTATAAACACAGTATTTGGTCCAACTTGTCCATGCCGGCCATGTTTTCCAAATTAAACAATTCCCATCTGCTTGCATTTGGCACATATGCCTCTAAATGGTTCCCATTCAAATGTTTGTCCTAATGTCTTTTACATCTTGGAGCTGTACTTGCATCTGCCATTCCTTTGGCAGCACATTCCATAAACACGTCACCCCCTGTGGAAAAAAAAAGTTCCCTCTTCCTCCCTTTCAAATCTTCCCTCTTCCACCAGAAACCTATGGTTCTATGATTTAATTTTTCAATCCTGTGGAAAAGACCTTGGCTTTTCACCCTGTCCATGCCTCCCCTGATTTTACAAATTTCTATAATGTAACCCCTCAATCTCCTTCACTCCACCTGATATTAACTTCAAGAACAAGCATTTAAAGATCAGCACTGTAAATTTGAAACAATTTTAAAAGTGACAGGTAAACAGCACTCAGCCCAAACGTCATCCTGTTATTTGTTTTCTTCTTTATGTTACAATACGAAGGAAGCATGAAAATGTTACTAGTGCCAATAAGCCGTCAAGCACCTGGATTCCTTTGTCTGATGGTGGTGATGATCTCTAAAGTCAAATTGTATCTCTGGCCAGATCTAAATAATTCCACATGTTCAACATTCTCCCTCCTGGTCTGCCTATGACCTCATGTGGTTATGTCTTCTTTATCTTGCGCTCAATAGAGAGAACCACTTTCCCCATTCACATCTTAATTTAAATTCATTCTATATCATCTTCTCGTTCACCACTGCTAAAAGCCTGTTTATTTGTTGTCACACCCTCTTTTCCGTCTCACCTACCCCCCACCTCTGGCAAGGAACGAAAATGCCCAGTTTCCGATCCTTTTCAGTTCTGAAGAAGTGTCACACTGGACTTGAAGCGCTAACTCTGTTTCTCTGTCTCTGCAGATGCTGAAAGACCTGCTGAGTTTCTCCAGAAATTAATAGGCACCGCACAAATTTTCAATTAAATAAATAACTATGGATACTGGAAATGAAAATGCACAAATTGCTGTAGAAACTGGGAGCTTTGTCGAAGGCTCACTGGACCCGAAAGATGAACTCAGCTTTCACTCCACAAGATGCAGCCAGACCTGCTTAATTTCTTCAGCAATTTATGTTTTTCTACATTTTCCAAAGACGTGTGACGAATCTGCTCAAAAGTCCTGTCCGGCATAGAGCGGTGTACATTGGGAAGTGTACAAAATGCAAATTGTGCAAGTTCATTGGTTCTGAAACAACATAAGGCTGGCATCACTGACACGACAGAGGTCTTAATCATGGTCAGGGAGAAAAACAGAGGAAAAAACATTCACTTCAAACACAGCAGATGGTATTACGGGAAAGAAAATGTTTCAGCTTAATATGTTAAAGTATCTGAGTAATGTAACGAATTGGGGGCGTGACATCAGGGCCCTCAGCAGAATGAGAATATGAAACTGGAAACCAGTTCGGTCACTGAGTACAGGGCTGATGGGTGAATGTGTCTCTGTGTGAACTGGGGGAATGTCAGTAGAATTGATTTGCAGATATTGCAGCTCACACTGGGTTATCATGTGATCACAGCAGCTGCGGCAGCAGAATTGCATTCAATCACAATCCATAACTTTTCCCCAGGGTAATCCATCACTGTACCATTATCATCAAGCCGAGTGATGGTTCAGTGACGAGTTTGAGTGAACATGCCAGAGTCAGAACCATGTGTATCTAAACCTGATGACAACCCATTAAAGCTACCGTCCTTGACTGGTTACATTCCAAACAGCAGAACTACCATCTGATGGAGAGGTGGAAAGTGATCCCAAGACAAAAAGCTAAGATCTAAACTCTGCAGCCCTGTCACATTCAGTCATCATTGTCGATGGACTATTAAACAACTTATTAGAGGAGAGGACTCCACAAATATCCCCATCTTAAATAACGGAACAGCCCTGTACATCTGTATAAAAGACAAGGATGTAGTGTCTGCACCATCCACAGCCAGACGTGTTGAGTGGATGATCCAACTCACCCTCGCCATGATGCCCACAGAATCACAGATGCCAGTCTTCAACCAATTTGATTCGCTGCACGTGACATGAAGAAACAGCTGAACACAGTAAATACGACAAAGGCAATGGGCCCTGACATCATTCCTGCAATAGGACTAACGATTTGTGCTGCACAACAAGCTGTGCCCCTGGGGAAGCTGCCTGGCCACGTGGAAAATTACTCAACTATATCCAGTCCCATAACAAGGGAATGACTACAGTCTGACCATTTACCACACCCTCAGTCCCGTCACGATCGTCACGTTGGTAAGAGTTCTTTTTGACCGAGCAGTCCAGCAGCATAGAAATAACCTGCTCAGTGTGGTTTCCGATAGGTCCCCATGTGTAGATGGTGCTGTTGTGGTAAGGTCACTGGATTATTAATCCAGACCAGGCTAATGCTCTGGCAGCTGGTGGAATTTAATAACAATTAATAAAACCTCGCGTCAGTAACAGTGACCTTGAAGCCAATGTCGATTGTAAACACCAATTTCCTTCCCCAATGTACTTTCAGGAAGTGAATCTCCTGTGCTTTTCTGGTCTGGCCTAAAAGTGACCCCAGGCACACAGACATGTGATACACTCTTCAATGGTCTCTGAATCGGCCAAGAAAGACACTCTATTGTATCAAACTGCTCCGGTCGTAAAGGATAAACTCGGACAGAACACCCAGCACCAGCCTCAGCATTAGAAAAGGGAATGGGAAACACAGTCCTGTCATCCTGCAGAGATCTCCTTCCCAAATCTGAGAGTTTGTTACAACAGTTATAGAGCTGTCCCACAGACTGCACAGAAACATCAGGAAAGGAGGAGGTCTTTAGACACATTGAAATTTCTCCATTCTAGTTCAGGGTAAAAGTTTCCTCAATGCAGTTTTCCCCACACAGTGTTCATAACCTTTAGTATGTTTAAACATTGGGACTCATAAAATAAGAATTACTGTAGTCCCTTCGGTCCATCAATTTTGCTCCTCAATTCAATAAAAACTATTTGGCTGCATACCGATTCATAAAGTGAGCTCCTGTTCACTGTGACGTGATTCCATTCCCAGTACCAGCTGAACAGCAAAACCCAGCCTCAGGATCCTCTGTCTGCTAAATACACCCTCAGTGTGTTCAGCTAAAGCAGGAATGTAATCCGCTCTGCAAGCCTTGAAACTGAGCCTGAAACTGGGAATTGTTTGCGAGTTTTGAGAAGATTTGTAGCTCAGGTTGAGGTTATAGATATATGAACCTTCCAGCTCAGCGAGCAAACCTGCATCCAGAACTGGGAATTGTAGTCGACATTTAGAAGGAACTTTATTTCAAACCAAGAGAAGAATCTTGGGGAGTAATCTTGGGAGGGCAGAGTGGCTCAGTGGTTGTCATTAGGGACCCGGGTTCAATTTCCGCATTGGGTGACTGTCTGTGTGCAGTTTACACATTTTCCCCGTGTCTGCGTGGGTTTCGCCGGGTGTTCCAGTTTCCTCCCATAACGATGTGCTGGTCAGGTGAATTGGCCATAATAAACTGGCCTTAGTGTTAGGTGTGTTAGTCAGAGGTAAACATAGGGTCGGGAAATGGGTCTGGGTGGGTTACTATTTGGAGGGTGGTGTGGACATGTTGCGCCGAAGGGCCTGTTTCCATACTGTCGGTAATCTAACCCAACTGGAATCCCGCAGTAGTGTCATGTGGTCAGTCAGCTCGCGTGCTTTCTGGTGAAGAGCTTGGTGAAAGGTACAGTAACTGTTGTCGTCAGTAACTGTTTTGTGGAAGTGTTGCATTTACAGCACTATTTCATGACAATATATGGTTTTAAGATTTACGTAGACTGTGCTGTTGTTTGTGTTACGTTGACTATTATTTTTGGTTTGATTTTTCCTGACATTATTGGGCGTTCACCCCTGACCCTCCTTTTTCCCACAGCCCCCATTATTTATATTGCTCTGCTTTCTATAACAATGTTCCACAGGAACACAGCTGCCGCGTTATCAGAGAACAACCTGCAATGATCGCTATTCCTCTATCTTCACACCATACTCCTGCACTCTTCCCATCCCTTTCCTGTCTAAATTCATTATTTATATTCAGTGCCTTGTCTTCCACAGCCTGATCTGGGAGAGAATTCCCCATGTTCACCAGTTTCTGAGTGCAGACATTTATTCTCATCTGAATGCAGAGTGGCTTGTCTGTACCTAATACTGTGGGCGCCTGTTTGAGACGTTCCAGCGAGGGGAATTATCATCCCTGCTTCCATGCTGTCTCCCCCTGTCAGAGTTTTATATATTTCACTCATTTTCCTAAAGCTCATGGAATACAGGCCCAGTCATCCCAAACTCGGCTCCTACAACAAGCCTGTCAACCCAGAGACAAGACTGGTCATCCTTCACTGCTCTCCCTCAATGTCAGGATTGTGCTTTATTTGGGAAGGAGAGCAAAACTGTACACAATACTGCACAATGTTCGAGATGGGGTCTCACCAAGGGCCTGCACAGCTGCAGTAAGACACCCTTACTCCTGTACTCAAATGATGGTCAACGCACCACTTATCTTCTTAACTGTTTGCACTGTCCCATAATCAAACAATCAGAGAAGCTTAGACGATGGACTGTCAGAAAAGCAGTACGATCTACATTAGTCCCACTTTCTTACATGAGATCTGTAGCCATAAATGTTATGATACTTCAAGTACATTTTAATCGTTGTGAGATTACCCATCACAACTATCCTCTCAGGAAGTTTAATCCTGACCCCTACACACTCTGGGTGAAAAACAATCCTCATAGCTTCTCTAAACCGCAACCCCTTCACTTTAAAAGTGTGTTTCTTTGTTCATGTCTTTTTTACTAAAAGGAACAGCTGCTGTCTACCAACCATCTCCATGCCCCTCGTAATCTTATCCTTCTGTATCACGTCCCCCTCCGCCTTCTCTGCTCCTACGTAAACAACCCGAGCTTATCTAGCCTCTCTCCATAGCTGATATGCTCCATCCCAGGGAACATCCTGGTTAATCTCCTCTGCACACCCTGCAGTTCGATCACATCCTTCCACAATGTGACTCCCAGAACTCCACACAGTATTCCATCTGTGGCCGAATTAATCTTTTGTATAACTCTTACAATCTATGTCTCAATGAATAAAGGCTATGCCGACAGTCGCATGTGACTTCTGAACTAGCCTATTACTCTGCCTAGTGACATTCAGGGATGTGTGGAGATGCACCCTCTGAGCTTCCTAGTGTGCTGTCATCCATTGAGTCCTCCCCTGACTGGTTCCTTCTTCCAAAGTACATCACCTCACATTTATCAGGGTTACGTTCCATCTGCCATTGATCCACCCATCTGATCATTCCATCTGTATCTTCCTGTAACATAAGACCTTTCTCCTCATTGCCAACCACCCAGACAATCTTTGTGCTAAACGCAAACTTACTTAACACACTCTTCCCACCCCCCTCCACATTCGCATCTACATCATTTCTGAATAACGCAAATAATAAGGGATACAGCACTGATTCCTGTGATATGCCAGGGGAGACTGGTCTCCAATCACACAAACAGGTTTCTACCACCACTCTCTGTCTCCTGCCAGTTAGACAACTTGAATATAACTTACTAAGTTACACTTGATAGCATGAGATTGTACTTTTTTTGATTAGTTTCCCATGCGGGGCGTTGACAAAGTTTTTGCTGAAAAACCATATAAGTGACCTTTCCGCAAAAAAATCAATAAAATTTGTTCAGCATGACTTCCCTCTGATATCTTCATGCTGACGATCCATGATCAAATATTGCTTCTCTAAATGAAGATGAATTTTCTCCTTCCCTATTTTCCCCAATAGCTTCCTTGACACTGATTTGATACTCATTGATCTACAGTTCCTTGGTCTATCTCCACCCGCACCCCTGTAAATGCTCCAGTGTGACCAGATCCTACTTAAACATTTGAGTCAGTGCCTTTTCTCCCTTGTCTCCAGCAGCAGCCTGGGATACAACTCATCCAGCCCCGGGGATTTGTCCAATTGTATACCATCCAAAACCATCATTCCCTGCTTGCATCTTATATCAATCCGTTTAAGATCTTCCCACTCCATCTTCTTGAACTATGTACCTGCCTCCACATTCTCCCAAGTAAAACAGATGGGAAGCTCTCATGTCACAATCTATCAATGTTCTCCAGCTTCGCACACAGATTGCCCCCTTGGTTTCTAATGGGCCCTGATTGTTCCCTGGTTATTCTGTTCTGCTTGATGTTCTTGTGGAATATCTTGAAATCCTCGCTAATCTTGCTCACACTTTTCGTCACTCCCCTCTGTGTGATATATTTAAAGTTTCATTTCGATCATCTCTCATTCTCTGAAACTCTGCGGAATACAGGCGGAGTTCGCTTATCGGATAATCTTGCCATACAAGGGATTATACTGGAGAATGTCCATTCAGTATATGAGATCAGTATGATTTACCTGGATCAGGAAATCAAAGCTGTACACAATACTCCAGGTACAGACTAACCAACATTTTGTGTTACTGGTGCAGAACATCATTACTCCTAGTCGTAGCAAATTATTTCAGAAGCTGGAATCTGTATAGAAACCAACACATGCTGGAGATCGCACGGACTCAGACATCATCCGTGGAGAGAGAGCACAGAGCCCTTCATCACCTATATTCTGATCCCCTTCAAACAAAGGGAAACTTAACTTTTACCTTCCCACTTTTGCGTATGTTCCTCCCAATACATTTTTTTTTTGTTTTAGGGTTAACTTACTGTATGATTTCTCCAAACATCCACTGGTTCTCCATTGTTTATATCGACAAGGTACATCGTCAAGGAAAAAATTTGTAAATGTTGCCTTCCCTTTTAAAAATCTAGCATCATTCTCCAGACGTTTGCTATAACTTTCCAAGTGTCCAATATCACATTCTTTATAATAAATTTTAACAGATTCCCCATTGTGAACAATAAGTTAACTAGTCTGTAGTTCACCATTCTCCCTCTTCTTCACTTTGTAAATCCTTGGAATGCACTTATAACCTTCCAAACTGAAAACGGAAAAATACAGTGATTCGCAATGCAACTATTATGTCCATTTCTGCTTTCTCTGAAATTCTGGTATGAAGTACAATTGGTCTGTCAGGCTTATCCATACAGTTATGTTTTCAAATGCTACCTCGTCCCTGATATGAATGATTTTAGTCTTTAGTTACGCAAGTCCCATGGCCACTTGGTATTTCTTGGAGATTTTCTGGATCTTCCTCCGTGAAGACAGACATAAAGTAACTGTTTAGTTTCCTTACCATTTTTTTTCTGTTCTCCACAATAAATTGTCCTGTCAACACATTCACTGTTCCACATTTGACTTTGCTTTTATTTTCCTTTCAAATATTGATGGCAGTTTTTCATCAGTCTTTTTGTTTCTGGTTAGTTTGCATTCTTTTCTCTTTCTAATTTACTTATCAGTTTATTAGTCTTCCTTCATTTCGTCCAAAATTTCAATGAATCCACAATATATGACTCTTTTCTAAGGCACTTTCATTGATCTAATGCAATTCTTAACTTCTTTTATTCATCATCGTTGATGAATTACATCATCACCTTTCACTTTTGCGATTTATGCCTTGGAGGGATATATGTATAAAGTAGACTTTACAGTGTTTTGGTAAATAACAGACATTGCCTGTCTTTCATTAATTCATTTAATGTACTTTTCAAATTCACTAAAGCCAACGTTATTCTCATATCTTAATGGCTTGAATGACTCAGGTATATAACCGAAATATAAGAAAAAAACTTTTTTTTGTATTTATAAAATACATATAAAATTAGATGTATTAAGATCACTATTCCCAAAAGCTCCTTTACAGCAAATTCTTCGATTTGCTCTTCTGATCACACAACACCAACTCCAAAATTGTCTGATCAACTGCTCGTTGCTCAACATACTTCTAAAGCAACCTATCTCATACACACTCAACATTAACAGTCATTTGGGTAAACACTGGTTAGATGTAACTTCAAGCTGTCCATTATTACTGTAGTACCCACAAACCTGAATGTCTACTTTCCTGTTTTATGACATATTCACACTTGTATTGCAGCTTTCACTTTGATACATAACTCCCATGAACGTTGCTTCTCCTTGCTGTTCCTAAGATCCACCTCACCAGATTCTGTGGAATCTACCATTAGCCTCTCTAGAAGCTAATGGTAGATTCAGACGAGATGTTTGGCAAGGCATATCTCATCATTTAAATTATCTCACCACATCTTACCCGTTCCTCTCAAGTGTCATTGTGAGATTTTCTTCAGATCTCCCGTTATGCTGGTGCAGTAGAGAAGGGCAATGATCTTTCAACAATGCTGTGTATTCCCCCAGATAGCTGAGCCTGCTCTAACCTGGGTGGGAACATTACAGTAGACTGCAAGAGTGTTGTTGCTGCTGGACTAGATCTTGGTGAGATCACACCTGGAGTACTGTGCACAGGTTTAATCTCCTCCTTGTGGAAAAGATATTGGAATTACCTCAGAGATTATTCCCTTTACTGGTTTCTGCAATAAAGGTGTTAATCGTAAAATCTCTACAGTGTGAAACCAAGCCATTTGACGCATCGACTCCACACTCATCCTCCGAAGACCATCCCATCCAATTCCACCACTCACCCTACCCAATCTTGTAACCTGGCATTTTCAATGGCCTCCACATCCCCGAACATTATGGGTAATTTAGCGTGGCCAATTCACCTAGCACGCACACCTTGGGACTGAGGGAGGAAACTGGAGACTGAAATTGAATCTGAATCTCTGGTGCTGTGAGGCAGCAATGCTAAACACGATGCTACCTAGTGTGGGAAACACAACCTGCCTGCACAGTTCAGTCCTTGAAAAGTGACATTTGAGCAGGGAGATTTCATAACTCCCCAAACCTGATCAACAGGAAGAGGACATTGAGGTCTTGAGCGGCCTGGTCGGAAACAGGTGCAGGACATTAAGGCCATCAGGACTAATGTCAGAACACCAGGAGGACTTTCAGCCCATCGTGTGTGTAAAGCCGGAACACAATGAGTCCATTTAGTCACTCATGCCTCTTGTACAGATCTTTTACAACCTTGTGTTTGTTACACAGGAATTGTGAAAGGGAACGTAGAGGTTATAGAAAGGGAAGGACTTCTAATAACCAGCTTCACTGGGAAATGAAAAGTAGTGAAAAAAGTGTTGAGATTGAAGACAAAGTATTGGAATACGTTATGAAGGAAGTAATAACAGGAAATATCCAAAGCCAAGCCACAATCCAGCACAGTCAACATAGTTTTATGAAGGATAAATCATGTTTGAATTATGTGACTAACTTTCTTTAATAAAACTTAACAAGAAAGATGGATAATGGGTATCCTATAAATGTATTATATCTGGGCTTCCAGACATGAGTGCGTAATCGCAAATGATTAATATGCAAGACAAGGACACATGGGGTTAGGAACAATTTAATTGCTAGGGGAGAGGATTAGCTAACCAGTAAAAGATATAATATGGAGCCGCTGGTTTTGGACTGGGTTGGACAAGGTCAAAAATCAAATGACAGCAGGTTAGAGTACAATGGGTTTATTTGTAAATACAAGGTTTCATTATGCTGCTCCTTCATCAGGTGTAAGAGAGAGGAAGACCTTAAACACAGAAGTTATAAGGAAAAGATCAAAGTGTTGTATAACTCATGCACATGAATTGTCCACACACCTAAGATGGCTCTTAAGTACTTAATCAGTTAGAATGTAGGTGCGAGTTTGATTGATTAATATGCAAATCGCAGAATTTATTTCAAGTCACTGCCTGGAGACACCTTCTAGTACTATCGATGTAAATGAAGTAACATTTGTGGTCAGACAATGTATTCTAAGCGTGAGACCTTGTTTGGAATCTGTCTGTGTCTTGATCTGGAGTTAGACTGTTTTTATTTACAAAGTAGGAGTAGCGCTTGTGTGTATGTGTGAGAGAGGGGGCGTGTCTGTGTGAAGGAGAGAGAGAGAGAGAGAGACACTGCGTGTATGTGAGAGAGAGTGAGGGGGAGTATGTATGTGAGTGCGCGAGGGAGAAAGAGAGGCTGTGTGCATGCGTGCGTGTGACAGAGTGGACTGCGCGTGTGGAATGTGAGGGGGGTGTGTGAATGTGTATGAGGGGCAGATAGGGAGAGTGTGCATCATTGTATGTAACGGGGAGAGTGAGAATGTGTACTTGTTCCGGTTAAGATGCAGACAGATACGGCTGATGACTTTCCCCACACACTCACTCCGTGGTTTCAGAGCTTCCCCTCTCTGCAGCCTCTGCTCCATTTGTTGTTCATGTTACAGACCCAGATGCTGTAACTACAGTCCCCATGCTCCATCGAGAGTTGGGTCACCAAATCCTCAGGTCTCCAAGAATGTCTGAGGCAGCTCACAGCACAACCTCCAGCAAACCATCCCCACTAGCTCCACTAACCTTTCAATAACAGGAGTCAGCTACAAGCCCTTCAGCTACAAGTTAGATGTTTGGTCCTTTACAATTATACTCAAGGGTCTTCCTCGTGTTACTGACTGCACAATCAACTAAGAGAGACAAACAGAGGCGTTCCGCGGACAGGCGCATACCAAGTTTCAAACACGTGAGTCAGAGCTGTTGGAACACCCCTGTCAATGAAGCACCACATTGTACACATCGGGAAGTGAACAACAGCCTGACACACACCATTTCAATGTTTCCGAGCTTCACCATGTCAGCACTCGATGCACGAGGGAGTCAAAAACTAAGGCCAGGGAAAGATACATAATGAAAAAAAAATCAAATAATTTATTAACTGATAACTTGCTGAAAATATGGATGAGGATATGGAATTGGAATAACGGGATAAGGGAGACAATGTTGGGTCCGATCCCAAGAAAGCAAACATTGAATGGAGACATTGCCAGGTCCGCTAGAATGGTCCATTGCCTCAAATTCTGAATCTGCTTCGAGAACCAGCCCAGACACCAGCAGGCCGTGCTAGTGGATAACTCGATAAGCTGGACTATCTGCACAGCATGGGGAGCATTGCAAATCTTTGCCAGGAAATTGCAATCCTCTAACAACACCCTCTGCCTCCTACCTTTAAGACAGTTTTGTATCCAAATGGCTTTCATATGAAAAAAACCTCGTTAAACAGATGACCATGCACAATGTTATTCAACGCCTTACTGATGTCCATATCGACAATGTACACCACTCTATCTCAATTACTCTTTTTAGGCGCTTCTTCAAAAAAAATCTCAGTCACGTCAGTGAGACACAATATTGCTTGCACAAAGTCATGTTAACTATCCTTAATCAGTCGTTACCTTTCAAAATGATTGAAAATCCAATGACTCATAATCCCCTCCAACAACTTACCCACCACTGACGTCAGGCTCACTGGCTTTTCCTTATCACCCTTCTTAAATACTTTAAGTAGTGGCACCACGTTAGCCAACCTCCAGTCTTCTGACACTTTACCTGTAACTATTGATGATAGCAAGGGGCCCAGCAATCACTTCCCTGGCTTCCCACAGAGTTCTAGAGTACCTCTAATAAAAGCCAGGACATTTTCTTTCTTTTGCATGTCTTAAGACCTCCAGCAGCTCCTCTGTAATAGAGACACTTTCCTAGATGTCACTACATATTTCCCAAATTCTCTAACTTCCATATCATCCTGCGAAGTAAATACTGATACAAAATATTCGTTCAATACCTCCTCAATTTCTGTGGCTCTGCACATGGGCAGCCTTGCTGACCTTTAAGGATGTCCTATTCTCTCCACAGTTACTCTTTTGTCCTTGACGTATTTGTAGAATTCCTTTGGATTCTCTCTAACTCTGTTTGCCAAAGCTATCACATGCCCCTTTTTATGCTCCCAATTTCCCTCTTAACTATACTCTTGCTGCCTTCAGACTTTTCCAGTGATTCACTTTTAATCAGGAATTAAGAGGCTAATGATGACCATTTCGATTGTCGGAAAAATCCATCTGGTTCACTGATACGCTTAAAGGAAACAAACTGCAATTCTTCCCTGGTTTGCCTACAAGTGACTCCAGACTCACAGCAATGCGGTTGACTGCTAACTGCCCTCTGGGCAATTATGTATGGGTAATAGATGCTTGAGCTGAAAATGTGTTGCTGGTAAAGCACAGCAGGTCAGACAGCATCCAGGGAACAGGAAAATCGACGTTTCGGGCATAAGCCCTTCATCAGGAATGAGATGCTTGCCTATCCCGTGAATGAATTAAGAAAAACCCTCAATTCCTGCTGTCTATACCTGACATATACTTCCTGTTTATCCGTGACCAGAGCCTCAATTTCTCCAATCCTCCAGCATTCCTTACACGTATCATCCTTACCCTTCACCCTAACAGTGCCATAATGTCTCTGTTGTCTTGACATCTCATTTTCGAAGGTTTCCCACTTCGTAACTGACCCCCTATTCTGAGAATATCTGTCCCAATCGAATTTGGAAAATTCTTAGTTAATATCATCAGAATTGGTTTTCAACAATTTAGAACTTTAAGTTTTATACGTGCTTCATCCTTTTCCATCTTTATTTTAAAACTAATTCTGAAGACTTGCCGTAAAGTGCTCCCCCACTGATACCTCAACCACCCCCTCCCCCCTGCCTTATGTCCCAAGGATAAGGTGGCGTTTAGCTCCTTGTCTGTGCTGGAGAGCATTGGTCAAGCTGCTGCAGCGTTGGAACTGGGGTGGGGGTTGGCAGATTCTTCGACTCATTGGGTTGAATCTAACAATAATTTGTCTCAGTGACATTTTCAATGAGTGTGACATAGGGATTTTCTGCACGAAGCTGAACTAGTTTCCTGGTGCTATCTTATCTAAATCAACTAATCATTTACCCACCTCACCCCATGTTATCCCTCTCATTCAATGCCAGCCCGATTCTCCCACCCATCATGGCAGTAGGTACTCAGCATCGTCCGTATATCTCTGGATATTCCGTGATCCCTGGCACTGGTGCCATCTTTAGAAGGCCAACGGGCACATGGATGAGCTTTCTCAGGTTGGAGCTGCCCTGTACTGTTTACCCCGAGCATGGCAGATAAGGGGCAATTACACCACGGTTTGTCGGCAAGGGCACAGAGATCCTAGTACAGACGGGGAATGGGCTAGTACAGACGAGGACCATTCTCTTCCCAGAGGCGGCCCCACCACCAGACCCACCAAGCATGGTCTGAGCTCAGTGCAGTATTTGTGGTCTGAATGAATGTCCAGCAATACAGGACAAGCATCAATAACTTTCCGCACTCTGTCAGGTTAAGGGTCACCGTATAGTCTCTGCTCCCTCACACTCACTGCTTATCTGTTATAGCACCGACCCCCGATCAAGGCTCATGCTCCACACTCTCACTGCTGCATGCAGCACCATCCCTCTCTCTTTCCCCTCTACTGTATCTCCCTCACTAATAGCACTGGATGGATACAGCAGTGTTGACTGACTCCCTATGGACACGTCACCATCTTCCAACCGCACCCCCCCCCCCCCACCTCCACCAGCACTTTCAGCACGGTCACCCAATCCCACCCTCACTCCATCCTTCCCCGTCTCCTATTCCAGGAGAAACAGCTTGGAATAGGACAGAAAGGGGCAAGCCGGGTGGTGGAGTGTCCGATATCCATCTACACTCCCCACCCCAACACTCTGTACCTGTGTGTCTGTATTTGACTCTGTGAATATCTATACGTGGGTGCAGGTCTGACAGTCTCTGTGGTGTTTAAAAGGACACAATCTTTCCCTCAGCTGGCCTCCACGACCTACTGCAGTGACAATGGCAGAGGGTGATAACCTTCGAGGATTCAGTCTGGGAGGGAGAGAGGGCAGCAGCAAACAGCACCTTCCAAAGTGACAGCACCATCAACACACACACACACACAACACACACACACACACACACACAATGCTGGTAGATGGAGGGTTGCAAATATACTTGGGCCTTTCAGAATGGAAATGCTCACCTCTGAGTGAACCACTTCGTCAGGAGAGTAGATGAATTTACTTTTCATTCTGTGACTTGCAATGCTTAAAAGGTACGTGAGAAAGTATTGAGAAGTCCTGAAAAAGGCCCACTAGTGGTGGTGATGATGCAGGAACAAGATCGCTTAGTATCAGACAAAACTGCTCTGTGCTTCCAAAGATATTATTTGAAAAATCAAACGGCCATGCAATTTGACAGATTCACAGCAAAGGATTTGTTATCTTCTCAGAGTTAGAAACTGTGCCACCGATGCAGTGGTGTGGGTAGTCCCGCAGAGGGAGGTATTGTATGAATCTAATCACAGAACTCAGAGGCGACCACTGCTGCCTCACAGCACCAGGCACCCGGATTCGTGTCCACCCTTCGGCGACTGTCTGTGTGGAGTTTCACATTCTCACCATGTCTGCGTCGGTGCTCTGGATTCCACCCACAGTCCAACGTTGTGGATGTTAGGTGAATTGGACATGCTAAATTGTCCATAGTGCCGAGGGATGGATAGAGTAGGGGCATTAGTCATGGGTAAGCGTAGGATAGCATTTGAACGGGTCTGAGTGGGTTATTCTTCGAAGGGTCAGTGTGGACCTGTTGGGTCGAAGGGCCTGTTTCCACACTGTAGCGATTCTATGAACTCTATGAACAACAGGGACAGACGGAGAGAGAGGAGGAGGAAGACTTTGATTCCAAGTTCAACCTATTTATTTCAAAAACAACTTTACACAGAGATGCAGACAGAGGTACACACAAACTGAGATACTGACACTAACACACATAATGCATGCCCACAGAGATACGCACGTAGATATGGACATTTACACACAAACACACAAACATAACCCCATATACAGGCACACACGATCTTTAATACAGAGATATATACATTTTTTAATTAATAAGTTATCATTGGTTAGTCGGAGAAGGCAGGAGAATGGAGTTCAGAAATATTTTAGCAGTGATCAAATGTCATGGCAGAAATGATGGGCTGAATGGCCTCATTGTGCTCCAGTGTTCATTGCTTATATGATCTTTCCTGGAATTGTCTTTCCACGAGGTCAAACAAGACTGAATTTAATAAGTATTTTGTTTAGGAGAGTTAATGGGAATGTGGACAGATTTGAGGGGCTGAGTGGTCGATATTTGTTTCTAATTGTCAACTCCTCATATATCAAAAGAATGGTGATTGGTTTGAGGCGAACACATTTTGAGAATAATGGCCTTTCCATTTCAGACTGAGACAGGGATGCTCCTTTCTCTTTAGGGTTGTGTAATCTGTGGTGTTCTCATCCCGAGGGAGCAGTGAAGACTGGATTACAGAAAACACTCAAGGTTGAGTTCCATAGAACTCTGATGAACTAGAGAATCCATGTTTATTAGGAACAGACAGGGAAATTATGTTTAGTTACAATCGCATCAACAATGCACATTCCGAATGGTGCAGCAGGCTCAAGGGGCTGAATGGCCAGCTGCTACTCCTAACCCATATGTTGTTCTCTCAAGCACTCCGTAAAGTTACAGGGGTAAAGAAAGATCCCATTCAGCCAGTCAGCATCATTATGAGGAGACCCTTCTGCCCTCAAGGATTTACGCATGAATAGATTGAAGTCATTCAACTCGCTTCAGTACATTACACAGCGTAGGATGAGGCCATCCAACCTTTCAAGACTGCTACCCAGCAACAGGAGCAACCTGGTTAACTATCAGGGAATAAACATTCGGGTTTTTCAGGTTGTAAAGTTTTAACTGTGTTTGAGTTCCTCGGGGATCAGTGTGAGTTTATCAACTATTTACAATCTATACCAATGACTTGGATGAGAGGACTGATTGGCTTGGAGCTCAGTTAGCTCATTCACAAAGATAATCATTTAACTGGACATGGAGACTCTGAAATGGGATACAGACGGGGAGGTTAGTGATCAAAATTTTGGCAGAAAACAGTATAACGTTGGTTAAGAGAAGTCAGTGTTGTGTTGAAAAGAGAAAATAACAGTAACCTACTTAAATGGAGAGAAAATCACAGAACTCATTGGTTTAGAAAGATTTGTGCATTCCGGTACATGAGCCACATAAATTTAATCAGCAGATTCAGCCAATAATCAGAAAAGGGTACCGAATCTTGCTGTTTTATTAGGATGTATTACTGCATTTGTACATGACAATACTGAGACTACGTCTGAAGTATTGTCTCTCGTAATGAACCCCTAAACTGAAAGGAAAATATGCAATGGTTTTTGAAGCTTTTCACTGATGTTTTACTTTACTCTTTGCTAGAATGAAGGCCTGATGGAATCATAGTGTCATACAGCACCGAAACAGACCCTTCAGTCCAGCTCATCTGCACCGACCAGATATTCCAATCTGATGTAGTAATCTTTGCCAGCATTAGACCCATAATCCTCTAAACGGTTCTTATTCACATGCCCTCCATTGCCTCTTAAATGTTGTAACTGTACCAGCCTCCATCACTTTTGCTGCCAGTTCGTCCCATACACACATTATCCTCTGTGTATAAAAGTTACCTCTTCAGGTATCTTTTTAATCTTACCCCTCTCACCTTAAATCTATGCCCAGTGGTTTGGAGCCCTCCGACCTTGGAAAATAACCATATCCATGCCCCCCATTGCCTCTACAAGGTCAGGGCACTTCAGGCCTGAGAATAAGAGATGTTCATATTGAACATAAAGGACCCTGAGGAGAGTGTACTGGGCGTAGTTGAGGAATGAGAGAATAAAACTAAGGATTTAATTTAATAAAACAATATATTCATTTTAACTCAGTTCTTTGAAGACATGAATTTATTGTACAATAATTATGAAGACACATATAAAAATATTTTCAAAAGATAAATTACAAATCACTCCTCAATGGAACAGATAACAGGGATGGAGTATGCCATCAGGGGAATGTTTAACCAGACATTATATGGTTCATGTTGGTGTTCGGGTAACATTATTATATGTTTCAGCTCAGAGAGGAAGAAAATGTAACTTGCCTGAGAAGCCACAGCCATTGCTCCATCTCTTTACTTGTTCATTTTTTTGAGTAACTTTGTTTTTGTTTTAGATTAATTGTTTTTGCAAATTTAAGAAACATGCCTGACATGCTTCTAACACTGTACCTGACCCAGTCTGAGACTGATATCATTTGCCCTATCACACACTTGGTTCCACTGATAATTTGTCATGACCGATGGAGGAGTGGGACTAGTAAAATATACAATGACTCTCCAACCTCGGTAGGAACAGGGATAAGGAGAAATTCTGTAAGGACCATTTGAGTCGGAATTCTCTTCCACACAGATCTTTGGTACCTGTGTGTTTGCATTTATTCAAAATTGTGTCAGATGCGCAATTTAAAATGGCCAATGCACTGAAAATCTTTGGACTGTGGGAGGAATCTGACGCACCTGGAGGAAACACTTGCAGACAGGGGGAGAATGTGAAAACTCAATACCAATAGTCTTGAGTGTGGAAGCAAACCGGGCCCCTGGTACTGTGAGACCGTCGTGTTTACCACTGAGACACCATGCCACTCCCACTCCCACTCCCACTCTGCTCCCCACAATGAATCACTGTGCTAGGGAATACTGGGGAAAATGTAAATCTGTAATATAAACAGAATACAGTGGCAAAACACTGCAGATGAGCCAGTATTTGGAAAGAGAAACAGAGTTAGAATATTAAGCCTGATATTACCCTATTGGGAAAAACTCATATTCGACTCAATAAGTAAAATCTGTTTCTCTCTGCGCAGAACCTGTTCAGGTTTTACAACACTTTCAACTTAGTCTTTTGGACTGTGGATATTTGTCTGATCTGAAAGGGAACAGTGAAGCTGCCATTTCTGTTAGCTCTCGAGTATTTGGTTGTGGTTTCTGAATGAAAAAATTAAATATATGAGAATGACTACCGTTATGCATTATGAAAATGTTGAACTCAGTGGCACTAACATCATACAATCAATCATCTGTAAGTAACTAACTGAATTAACAATTCCAATTGTTATCAATGTCTTGTCATGCTCCTGATGTCACTGGCATCAAACTCATCCAGCAAGGTCTTACCTTTCCGAAACTTCAGATGAGAGTATGTAAACATAAAATATCTTGTTTTTCTTTTAAACAGGACATATTCATCCAGGGTTTTGGAAGGCACTAGCAAGGGCAGAGTTTATTTGTCGTCCGCAGTAGCTCTGGACATGGCGCCAGAGAGCTGCCTACTTGAACCTCTTCAATCCAAGTTATGCAGATCCACACAGAGCTGTTGTTGGGACATTCCAAGATTTTTACCAACCGATAATGAAGTTAGAATAAATTAGTCCCTAGTCAGAATGACATGCAACTTGGAAGATACCTTGCAGGGACCGCTTCTTCCATTGTTCCCATTTCCATTGCAGAATTTTCTCTAATTACCATTAACCACAGTTTTTCTCAGGGTCTTTGATTCCACCCTCAGCCAAGTCCTCCTTCGATTGAAAGGGAAGTCACTCTGATCTCAGCTTAAATTACACGGGAAGATCAGTTGAAAGAATAAAGAGCAAAAGACAAGAACACTGTTTGTTAGAACAATGTCCTCGCAATATTCCAAAGAAAATTGATACATGGCCTTCCGATTCTGTCAGAAGGTGTTTGTCCTGTTGGTGATGAGGCTGTTTGACTAAACATTATGACAGACGGACAGGAAGTAGCTCCACTCTGTACCAATAGTGAACAGAACTATCCTGCTCACGGTGCATCAGATAGTGGCAAACGTCTTATTGTCTGTTGCTATTGGACATTGATCATTACAAACTCATCATTCACTGATGACCAGTAGTAGCACATAAATCAGCAGATTCCAGCATCTAGTGTGAGAACAAAAAGGGAAAGGGAGGGTCGGGGGAAGTGGTGTGGAATACAGTGCGAGAAGTGTAAAGGGAGATGTTCAGTGGAAGGGTATATAGCATCAGAATAGGCAATGCAAAGGAAGTAGGAGGGTAAGGATCGAATAGGAAGGGAGGATGAGGTGTGCCAGAAGGCGCATCAGTGGCAGGAAAAGCATACAGTTGGAAAAGTGAGATTGATGGACAATCAAACAACACTGTTCAGGATAATTGGGATCTTGTTTCCTTTGAAAATTAAGAAAATATTTCACATACTTTTTATTAATACTTAATTCTTGTTCATATTGTACATTCACTCTGCATTTCTGTATCTCCATCAAATGCAGACAACATTTTCTTTTTCCCCCAATGCATTATTGCAACATGATGTCACTTTTTAAAACACAATTCAGAACGATGGGTCCTTGTTCTTTTAATTTGCTTCCAATCCAACGTAGAAATGAGAATGTGAATTGATCTTCTATAGTGTGTTTATAATGTAAAACATAATTTAATCTTTATCCTCATCCCTCCAGCTCTTTCAAACAAACTTAATGAATGAGCCTGAGTCCATCCTGCACATGAAAAGAAAAATCTTCAGCTCTGACTATTGTAGCGAATTTCTTACAGAATAAGCTGCAGGCCCACATCAAATTGAACTGTCGCAGTGCACAGTGCCAAACCCTACTCCAAAATTAATGATATACAAGTCTTATGAATAATACATGCAGAGGGGTGGAGTGCAAAAGCAGAATTCAGCTCCATGTCCAAAATATCATTTCTGGCTTCCTTATAAAAGACTTCAACTGCAACACGCTGTAAATTCACCAAAATATGAAAAACAAGATACTGGAATTCCCAATTCTTCCTCTGCAACAGATCTGTAGAACACGAAGAAAATCAAGGTTTGTATCTGATAATTATAAATAGAACATAGAACATTACAGCGCAGTACAGGCACTTCGGCCCTCGATGTTGCTCCGCCCCGTCAAACTAATCTAAAGCCCATCCCACCTGTACTATCCCATGTACGTCCATATGCCTGTCCAATGACGACTTAAATTCACTTAAATTGGCAAATCTAATACTGTTGCAGGCAAAGCATTTCATACCCTTACTACTCTCTGAGTAAAGAAACTACCTCTGACATCTGTCTTATATCTATCTCCCCTCACTTTAAAGTTGTGTCCCCTCGTGTTTGCCGTGCCCATACTTGGAAAACACCTCTCCCTGTCCACCCTATCTAACCCTCTGATTATCTTGTGTGTCTCTATTAAGTCACCTCTCAACCTACTTCTCTCTAACGAGAACAGCCTCAAATCCCTTTAGCCTTTACTCGTAAGACACTCCTTCCATACCAGGCCACATGCTAGTAAATCACCTCTGCATCCTTTCCAATGCTTCCACATCCTTCTGAGAATGTCGTGACCAGAACTGTACACAATACTCCAAGTGTGGCTGTCCCAGAGATTTGTACAGCTGCAGCATAACCTCCTGGTTCCAGAACTTAATTCCTCTATTAATAAAGGCCAAAACACGGTATGCCTTCTTAACAACCCTGTCAATCTGGGTGGAAACTTTCAGGGATCTGTGTACATGGACATCGAGATCTCTCTGCTCATCTGTACTCCCAAGAATTAGCCCAGTACTTTGCATTCCGATTACTCTGTCCAAAGTGTATCACCTCACACTTGTCCACATTAAACTCTATTTGCCACCTCTCGGCCAATCTCTGCATCCTATTTTTGTCTCTCTGCAACCTACTAAATCCTTTGTCAATATCCATAACTCCCCCGACCTTAGTGTCGTCCACAAATTTACCAACCCACCCTTCTAAGCCGTCATCCAGGTCATTTATAAAAATGACGAACAGCAGTGGACCCAACACCAACCCTTGCAGTATGCCGCTAGTAACTGGACACCAAGATGAACATGTTCCATTAACTACAACACTTTGTTTTGTTTCAGCGAGCCAATTACTGATCCAAACTGCTATGTCTCCCACAACCCCAGTACTCAGTACAATTATTGTCGCCCTGCTGTAGGAAGGATGTTAGAACCTGGAAAGGGGACAAAGTATTTAAAATGCTGTGACGGAGACGGGAGGTTTTGAAATATATGGAGAGGCAGGGATTTTGTTCCTTTTGTGTCGGAGGCTGAGGGGTGACCTTACAGAGGTTTATAAAATCAAGAGTGGCCTGGATAGGATAAATAGACAAGGTCTTTTGCCAGGGTGGGGGTGTCCAAAATCAGAGAGGATAAGTTTAAGGTGAGAGGGAAGAGATTTAAAAGAGATCTAAGGGCAGCTGCTTCTCACAGAGATTGGTGTGTATATGTATTAAGCTGTCAGAGGAAGAGGTATTGGTGAGTGCAATTACAATAATTGAAAGACAATCTGATGTGTACATGAACAGGAAAGGTTTGGAAGTTTAGGAAACCTTGTGAGCATGGACGAGTTGGGTCAAAGGGTCTGTTTGCATGTTGTATGACTCTAAGAGTCTATGACTCGAGAACTCCTCTTTCATCACTAATTCTTCATTGCACTCAATTCATTTCCAAGTCAAAACTCCTCTGTAAATACTTTCAATGATATAACTTGCTGAACTTTCTTAAATACAGAATTCCCTACATTGATGTGGTGCTGTACGCCACAGCAGTAGCAGCAGCTGAAGCAGCATTATATTCAAACACAATCTGTAACTTTTTGACTGGGATAATCCCTCATTTCCACCAAGCTGAAAACTCTGACATCTCCCTGGCAAAGTGGAAAATTACTTTTCTTGTCCAGTTCTCAAAGAAAGAAATAGTTACAATCTGGCTAATTATCACACCCTCAGTGTCTTCTCAAAAGTCAAATTAGTGTTTTTTTTTTCTGACAGAGCTGTCAAGCAGCACAGAAATAATATGCTCAGTGTGGTATCTGATAGGTCTCCATATGGACATGGTGCTGTTGTGGAAATGTCACTGGATTACTAATCCAGACCAGGCTGATTCTCTGGCAACTGGTGGAAATTAAAATAATTAATAAAATATCAAGATTTAAAATTTGGTGTCAGTAACAGTGACCTTGAAGCCAATGTCAATTGTAAACATCAATTTCCTTCCCCAATGTAATTTCAGTAAGTGAATCTCCCGTGCTTTCCTGGTCTGGCCGAAAGGTGGCTCCAGACACTTGACATGTGATAAACTCTTCAATGGTCTCTAAACCAGACAAGCAAGGCAGTCAAATGTATCAAACTGCTCCGAGGCTTGGAAGGATAAAACCGACAGAAAGCTCGGTATTGTAAAAGGGAATGGGAAACACAGTCCTGTTGACACTGCAGAGATCTCCTTCCTAACATCTGAGATTCTCCGACAGCTGTACTCCAGCTGTCTCCTGATCCCTTTAGTGTCCAGAAATGCTTATTTATATTCAGTGCCCTGGCTTCCACAGCCTTATGTGGGCGAGAAGTCCCTTGGTTCATCAGTCTGTGAGTGCAGACATTTATTCTCATCTCAATGCAGAATGACCTGCCTGCACCTAATACTGTGGCTCCTTGTTTTAGGCGTCCCAGCCAGGGGAATTACCATCCCTGCTTCCAACTTGTCTCGCTCTATCTGGGTTTTATATATTTCATTGAAATCTCCATTCGTTTTCCTAAAGCCCACGGATTAGAGGCCCAATCCAGTCAATGCAAGATCTGCCCCACCACAAGCCAGTGATCCGAGAGATCAGTCTGGTCATCCTTCACTGCTCTACATCAATGTTAGGTTTGTTCTTTATGATGTACGGAGATCGAAACTGCACACAATACGGCACAATGTTCAAGATGGGGTCTCACCAAGGCCCTGTACAGCTGCAGTAAGACACCCTTACTCCTGGACTTAAATCTCCCTGAAATGAAGGTCAACACAACATTTATCCTCCTAACTGCTTTCCTTCCTGCAATATTGCTGTGAGTGACTGGTGTCCAAGGAGACCCAGGTCCTTTTCAATGGTACAGCTCTCCTCTTGGGTCTGTGTACACTGGTCAGTGTGCTAATGCTATTCCCAGTATTGCCTTCTGGGTTCAGAACTCACTGCCCTGCATGGACCTCGGAGAGCTGCACAGAAGAAACAAAGACAGAACATAAATCCCTTTAAAGATCAACATGTTTCAACGAATCCCTTTTCAAATGATAGGTTGCTGTTCTATTGTTCCCACCAAAATACACACCGTCAAATCCACCCCCACTGCTCTCCATCTGCCACGTATTTGCCCATTCACTCCACTTGTTTCAATCACCTTGTAGCTTTTCTACATCCTCCTCACCCACGCACAAACCGACCTCGTTTCGTGCTTGCAGCAGATTTGGGAATATTGCATTTGATTCCCTCAACTAAATATTTGACATGCATTGGCAACAGCTGAGGCCCAAGCACCGATCCCTGCGACACACCATGTTCCTTCCACTTCAAAACATATTGCTTTATTCATGTTCACTGTTTCCTGTCAGCTCTCCTATTCTAAAACCATGTTGATATTTTAGCCCCAATCCTGTAACATTTGATTTTGCATACTAGGGCAGAGTCTGTACCAAGATCTTTCTGAAAATCTGAATGCATTGCATCTATTGCTTCTCTGTATGTATCAACAAGTCATTTTCTCAAATGATTCCCATTTCATGTTGACCCAATACATAAAATCTATGAGCATCAATATGATCAAGGCTGATCCTTTCATGGCCTCAGGTCCACTTACCCATCCGTTCTCCATAACCCATTGTTCCTTTAATGCTCAAAGAATTATCTATCTGAGCTTCAACAACATTCAAAGATAAAGCCTCAACTATTTCAATGGGCAGGGAATTCCACAGATTCACAACCTTCTTGCACAAGAAGTTCCTTCTCAATTCAGTCCTAAATCTGCTCCACCTAATTTTGAGATTTTGTCCTCTTGTCCAAGTTTCATCTGCTACTGGAAACATCCTTTCTATTTCTGTCTTATCTATTCCAATCATAACCATATATGTTTCTATCAGATCCTCCCTCATTGTTTCAAATTCCAATCAATATATAATTCCAGTCCACTCCGTCTCTCCTCATAAGCCAACCCCCTCAACTCCTGAATTAACCTAGCGAACCACCTCTGCATCCATTGTAGCCAGGAAATCCTTTCTCAAGTAGGGAGACCAAAACTGCACACAGTATTGCAGGTGTGACTTCCCCAGCACCCTGTACAGCTGCAACACAACCTCCCTGTGTTTAAACTCAATCCTTTTCGCAATGAAGGACACAATTCCATTTGCCTTGTTAATTATTTGTTGCACCTGCAGGCCAACCTCTGTGATTCATGCATAAGGACATCCTGGTCCCTCTGCACAGACGCATGGTGCATTTTTTTTACCATACAAATAATAGTATTCTTTTAACTGGTATTCCTCCCAAAATGGATGACTTCACATTTATTATAATTGTACTCCATCTTCCAGACCTTTGCCCACTCACTTATAATATTTATGTCCCGTTGTAAAGTTTATCAGTCCTCTGCACACTTTGCTCTGCCACTCATTTTAGTATAATCTGCTACCGTTGAGACACTACACGTGGTCCCCAACTCCAAAACGTCTATGTAAGCTGTGAATAATTGCGGTGCCAGCACTGATCCCAGAGGCACACCACTAGTCACTGATCAGTAACTAGAAAATCACTCATTTATTCCCACTCATTGCTTCCTGTTAGTTAACCAATCCTCTATCCACGCTAATACATTACCCATATGCCATGCATCTTTACCTGATGCATCAACTTTTTTGGCGGCACTGTGTCGAATGTCTTTTGTAAATCATGGTACACCACATCTACTGTGTCTCCGTGGTCATAATGTCTTCATAGATTTCTAGTAAATTAGTTAAGCATAAACTGTCTTTCATGAACTAATGTTGTGTCTGTCCAACGGGACAATTTCTATCTAGATGCATGCTATTTATTCCTTGATTACAGATTGACGTATTTTCCCCACTGTACATGTTAGGCTAACCAGTCTATAATTCGCCAATTTTTTCCTACTTACCTTTTTAAACAGTGGTGTCTGATTTCCTGTTTTCCCATATGCTGGAACTGCATCAGAGTCCAGTGAATTTAGAAATGTTTCCACAAATGCAGTTGCTATTTCTCTCACGATTCTGTTCGTACCCTGGGATGCATTGCATCAGGTCCTAGAGACTTACCTACCTTTAGATCCCTGACCTTTCCCAACACTATCTCTCTCGTGGGAATGGTTATTTAAAGGTCCTCACCTACCTTCCTCCCTTTGACAATTACTGGCATGTTATTCGTGTCCTTCACTGTGGAGGCAGAATAAATATCTGTTGCATTCCTCGGCCATTTCCTCATATCCCATTACTGAATCCCTTTTCTCACCCTCTAAAAGACCAATGCTCACCTGAGCCACTCTTTTCGTTTTATATATTTATAGAATCTTTTGCTATCTGTCTTTATATTCTGTGGTAGTTTATTGTCATATTCTATCTTATGTTTCTTGATAGTTTTTTTGTTGCTCTTTTGACCTCTAACGTTTTCGCAATCTTTTAGTTTCGCACTAGTCTTTGCCATTATTCATGCCATTTATTTTAATTTGATAGCCTCCCTTATTTACTGAGATATCCTTGGCAGCTTGCCCTTTCTCCTATAGTCATTTCATTTCACTGTTATATGCTGCTGCGGAGCACTTGGAGAAATTGCTTTGAAAGCCATCCACTGTACAGTTCCACCGTAAAGTATTTGCTTCCAGTTAACATTAGCCAAATCTTCCCTCATCTTATTGTTGTCTACTTTATTTAAGCACGGGGCCCTGTTATTGGACTTTACCTTCTCACCTCCCATCTCTAGTCTAAATTCAACCAAACTTCCAGTCCCAATAATTTCTCCCAAAGCATTTATTTATTAATTTCATTATTTTTCTTCCGAGACTTAGGCTTTCCAGTCTTACTGGAAAGATTTTATTTGTTTTCTTCTGTGAAGACACAACTGAAGTAATTGCTTCATAGTTCTGCTATTGCTCTGTTCTCTATTCTCCTTCCTCTGGGTTCAGACTGCAGCGAAGCTGCACTTGTTTTCTCATACCTTTTCCATTGACAGCTCACCTTAATAATTCTTGTTGATATTCTTTTCAGAAACGCATCAATTCATGTGCACACCATACAATGATCGGAGCATAGTCTTTGTACCTTCAGAAATACAGCACAGCCTACAGTAGTCCCACTCTCCTACATGAGACCTGTAGCATGGCATGTTATAACACGTCAAGAGCTCGTCCAAGTCCTATTTAGCTGTTTTGTGATTACCATAACAACTCCCCTCTCAGGAAGTACATTCCAGACCCCAACACCCTCTGGGTGAAAAACAATCTGCAAATCCTCTCTGCTCCTCAAACCTTTCACTTTCAAAGTGTGTTCCCCTGTATTTTCCCCATTGACTAAAAGGAACAGCTGCAATCTATCCACCCTGTCCATGCCCCTCATAATCTTATCCTTCTGAATCACGTCCCCCTCAGCCTTCTCTGCTCCAAAGTAAACAACCCGAGCTTATCCAGCCTCTCTCCATAGCTGATATGCTCCATCCCAGGGAACATCCTGGTGAATCTCCTCTGCACCCTCTCCAGTACAATCACATCTTTCCTGTAAGTTGGCTCCCAGAACTCCACACAGTATTCTATCTTGGCCGAACCAATGTCCTGTATAGCTCTTATAATCTATGTCCCGGTGAGTAAAGGTTATTTACTACTCTCAATGCCTTCTGAACTAACTTATTCCTATGTTCAGTCACATTCAGGGAAGTGTGGAGAAGCACCCTCTGAGCTACTTAATGTGCTGTCATTCATTGAATACTCCCCTGTCTGCTTCCTTAACCAAAGTGCATCACCTCATATTTATCAGGGTTACATTCCATCTGCCTTTGATCTGTAAATCTGACCATTCCATCTGTATCTTCCTGTAACATAAGGCCTTCCCCCTCACTGTCAAACACCTGGCCAATTTTTGTGTCAAAGATACACTTACTAATCAAACACTCGCCACCCATTCCATATTCACATCTACATCATTTATGAATACCACAAAGAATAAGGGACACAGCACTGATCCCTGGGGTACACCAGGGACACTGGTCTCCAGACACACAAACATCCTTCTCCCACCATCCTCTTTCTCCTTCCTCTAAGATGATTTGAATGTAATTTACCAAGTTACCGTTGATACAGTGAGATTTTACTTTCTTTGTCATGTGAGGCTTTGTCAAAGGTGTTGCTGAAAACGAAAACATACAAGCGACCTCCTCGAAAAAAATCAATTAAATTCATTCGGCTTGACTACCCTCTGATAACTTCATGCTGATGATCCTTGATCAAACATTGTCTCTCTCAATGAAGATCAATTGTCTCCTTCCCTGTTTTCCCCAATAGTTTCCCTGAAACATATCTGATACTCACTGATCTATTGTTTCTTGGTCTACCTGCACCAATCCTTTCTGGTAAAGGGTGCTCTCCATTACTCTGGCAACTCCTCTGTGACCAGATTCAACTTAAACGTTTGAGTCAAGGCATTTCCTCCCTTGTCTCCCACTGCAGCTTGTGATACATCTCTTCCAGACCTGGAGACTCGTCCAATTTTACTCCAACCAAAACCATTATTTCCTGCTCGCATCTTATATCAATCTGCTCATGAGCTTTCCAGTCCGGTCTTCTTGAAATATGCACCTGCCTCTTTTTTCTCCCAGGTAAAACGAATGTGAAGCTCTCATGTCACAATCTATCAATCTTCTCCAGCTTCACACACAGATTGTCCCCTTGATGTCTAATGGGGCCGGTTATTCCCTGGTTATTCTGTTCTGCTTGATGTTCTTGTGGAATATCTTGGGATTCTCGCTAATATTGCTCTCACTTGTCAATGTCCATGTTCGTCACTCCTCTCTGTGTGATTTTTTAAAGTTTCATTTCGATCACCTCTCATTCTCTGAAACTCTCTGGAACACAGACGGAGTACCCTCATCAGACAATCTTAATATCTGAGGGATTAATCTAGAGAATATCCTTGCAGACCTTACAGTGTTTGTATAAATAACAGACATTGCCTGCGTTTCATTAAATCATTTTAATGTACTTTTCAAATTCACTGAAGGCAACTATATCCTCGTATCTTAATGGCTTGCATGACCCAGGTCTGTGCCAGTAATATAAGGAAACAACGGCTTTGTGTTCAGATGTCATTTAAATTCAAAATATAAAGATCACTATTCCCAAAAGCTTCTTTACAATAAAGTCTTCAATCAGCTCTTCTGCTCACACATCACCAATTCCAGAACAGCCTGATCTCTACTTGGGGTGCGCAACATATCATTAAAGCAACACATCTCATAGACGCTCATGTAATCCATTTTCCCAGCATTAACATTCACTTAGCTTAACAACTCTTAAGATTTAACTTGAAGCTGTCCATTATTACTGCAGTATCCACAAACTTGTATGTCTAATTTCCTGTTTTGGACCATAAACATTTCTATCACAATTTTGACTTTGATATGTAACTCTCATCAATGTTTGCTTCTCCTTGCTGTTTCTAAGCTCCACCTTACCAGATTCTGAGTGACATGGGGTCGGGCGAGGTTAATGGTAGATTCAGGCGAAATGTTTGGCGAGGCATATCTCAACATTGATACCATCTCGCCACACCGTACCTGTTCTTCTCACGTGTCGTTGTGACATTATCACCAGATGTCGCGTTATGCTGGTGGAGTAAAGAAGGACAATGAACATTCAGCTATGCTGTGTATTCCCCCAGACAGCTGAGACTGCTCTAACCTGAGTGGGAACCTTACAGCAGGCTGATAAAGTGTTCCTGCTGCTGTACAGGGTCTTAGTGAGATCAAATCTGGAGTCGTGTACACAGACTTAATCTCCTCACTGAGGAAAGGATGTTGGAATGAACGCAAAGCTTGTTCCCAGAACTGATTGCAGCAACAAAGGTGTTAATTATAGAATCTCTGAAGTGTTGTAGTAGACCATTTGACCCATCGACTCCACACTGATCATCCGAAGATCACCACTCAATCTCAATTAATCTTCTTAGTCACTTCTTCAAAAAAATCTCAGTCAAATCAGTGAGACACAATATTGCTTACACAAAGCCATGTTGACTATCCCTAATCAGTCGTTACCTTTCAAAATGCTTGAAAATCCGATGACTCAAAATCCCCTCCAACAACTTATCCACCACTGACATCAGGCTCACTAGCTTTTCCTTATTTAATTCTTAAATCCTTTAAGTAGTTGCACCACGTAGCCAACCTCCAGTCTTCTGACAATTAACCTGTGGCCATTGATGATAGCAAGGGGCCCAGCAATCACTTCCCTAGCATTCCACATAGCTCTAGCGTCCATCTAATAAAAGCCAGGACATTTTCCTTCTTTTGCATGTTTCAAGACGTCCAGCAGCTCCACTGTGATACAGACACTTTCCTAGATGTCACTACCTATTTCCCAAGTTCTCTAGCTTCCATATCCTCCTGCCCAGTAAATACTGATACAAAATATTCGTTCAGTACCTCCCCCATTTCCTGTTATTCTGCACATGGGCAACCTTGTTGATCTTTAAGGATGTCCTATTCTCTCCACAGTTACTCTTCATCCTTGATGTATTTGTAGAAATCCTTTGGATTCTCCTTCACTCTGTTTGCCAAAGCTATCACATGCCCTCTTTTTATGCTCCCAATTTCCCTCTTAAGTAGCCTCTTGTTGCCTTGAGACTCGTCTAGTGATTCACTTTAAATCAGGAATTAAGAGGCTAATGATGACCATTTCGATTGTCGGAAAAATCCATCTGGTTCACTGACACGCTTTAAGGAAACAAACTGCCATTCTTACCTGATCTGGCCTACAAGTGACTCCAGACTCGCAGCAATGTGGTTGACTGCTAACTGCCCTCTGGCCAATTAGGGATGGGTAATAGATGCTTGCCTAGCTATGGACGCCTTCATGTGAATGAATTAAGAAAAAAACCTCAATTCCTGCTGTCTATTCATGATATATGCTTCCCAACTGACCCCCTTTTCTGAGAATATCAATCCCAATCGAATACATAGTTAATATCAAAAAAAATGGTTTCAACAATTTAGAACTTTAAGTTTTAGACGTAGTTCATCCTTTTCCATCTATATTTTAAAATTAATAGAATTATGATGACTTACCATAACGTGCTCCGCCACTGATACCAAAACCACCCCCTCCACACTGCCTTATGTCCCAAGGGTAAGGTGACGTTTAACTCCTTCTCTGTGATTCAGAGCATTGGTCGAGCTGCTGCAGCTTTGTAACTGGGATTGGTGTCAGCAGAGTCTTCGACTCATTGGGTTGAATCTAACAATAATTTGTCTAAGTGAGATTTTCATTGAGTGTGACAGAGGGATTTTCTGCACGAAGCTGAACTAGTTTCCTGATGCTATCTTATCTAAGTTAACTAATTATCTACCCACCTCACCCCATGGTATCCCAATCATTCAATGCCATCCCGATTCTGCCACCCATCATGGCTGTAGGTACTCAGCATCACCCGGATATCCCTGGATATTCCGTGGTCCCTGGCACTGGTCCCATCTTTAAAAGGCCAATGGACAAACGGTGAAGCATTCTCTGTTTTGAGCTGCCCTGCACAGTTTACTCCGAGCATGGCAGATAAGGGGCCATTGCACGACGGTTTGTCGGCAGAGGCACAGAGGTCCTGGTGGACAGGCTTGTACAGACGAGGACCATTCTCTTTCCAGAGGGGGCCACACCACCAGACCTACCAAGCATTGTTTGAGCTCATTGCAGTATCTGTGGTCTGAAGGAATCTTCAGCAATACAGGACAAGCATCAATAACCTTCCCCACTCTGTCAGGATAAGGCTCACCGTATACTCTCTGCTCCCTCACACTCACTGTTATTCCGTTAAAGCACCAACCCCAGATCAAGGCACATGCTCCACACTCTCAATGCTGCATGTCGCACCATCCCTCTCCCTTGCCCCTCTACTATGTCTCGCTCACGAATAGCACTGCATGGATACAGCATTGTTGTCTGACTCCCTCTGTACACGTCACCATCCCCCACACGCACACTCCCTCCCAAACTACAGCAGAACTTCCAGCAGGGTCACCCAATCTCACCCTCACTCCATCCTTTCCCGTCTCCTATTCGAGGAGAAACAGCTTGGAATAGGACAGAAACGGCCAAGCCGGGTGGTGGAGTGTCTGATATCCATCTACCACGCCCCCCCCCACCCCCACCCGCCAACACTCCGTACCTGTGTGTCTGTATTTGACTCTGTGTGTATCTGTACGTGGGTGGTGTTTAAAAGGGCACAATCTCTCCCTCAGCTGGCCTCCCCACACTATTGCAGTGACAATGGCAGAGGGTGATAACCTACGAGGATAATGTCTGGGTGGTAGAGAGGGCAGCAGCTCACATCAGCATTCAAACTGACAGGACCATCAACACACACACACACACACACACACACACAACTACATTGTAGTTCAACTGCAGCCTTTCACATGGACAAGAACGGAGCTTTCTTGCTTGCTTGCCCATCTGCAAACCTGCCTTCGAATTTACTTGAACGAATCTGATCTCGTAATGAAATGTAATGCAATTCAATTTAATGACTGTGCAAAGTATTGTAAAGTTTTTCTCCAAACTTGTTCTGATCACATGCCATTCTGTTTGAGAGTGTAGTTAACGCCTTCTGATCCTTCCACGAAAAGCAATACCGCATTTACATTCCTTGCGCAGTCAGCCCGGTTCAAAGATAGGAAAGAAATTGATGCGCTGATGTCCCAGTGCACCTCGGATTCCTGAACTAGTCTGTCTGTCAAATGTACCCCAAAGTCGTCTCTGAAAGACCTCATTTGGAAGCTGTCTGTCGTTATTCAACGTGCGAGAATTGGCACCAGAGGTCCTGAATCATGTTTTGGAGCAGTTCGCACGTTAGTGGCTCATTCAATCAGCAACAACAATGAAAGAAATTACACTCTCAGAGGAACCTCTGGACCTGTGCATTCATAGCGTCGCTAGTATTAAGGTGCGCCCCGAGATCTAAGTCATGTTGGAACTGAAACGGAGGATCCGACAGAGAGGGTACAGAATGACATCGCATTCATTTGGTTTTCTTTAAATCACTGACGAGCAGGAAAATGTAAACGGGGAGGGCGAGTGGGGAAGTGAGGCAGTTGCAGCTCCTTCTTTGTGATTCACTCAGCAACCAGAGACGTGAAGGTGACTCAGGCGTGAGAGCTCTTCACATCGAGAACCTTTTGACTTCTGTTACTCTGTTCAGAAACTGCCTTTTAGACGGAGGTGAACAGAAACTGCATTTCTAAAAAGCACCATGGAATTTACCAAAATTTATTGAGTCGCTTCTCGTCGATACCCACATAGGTTTCCAACTCAGTTGGTATCCATGTGGCTCATGCCCAGGTGTGAACATCTCTGCAGCAAATTGCACGGTTAAGGAAAAAGGCAAGGAAAGTGGCATCTCGAACTGGCTCCGAGGTCAGAGCATTCTCACAATGTGATCTGTCGTTCTCGGATTGTAATGCTACCTCCGGTTTTAGCGTGGAGAACATTCTTTGGGACTCTTATTCTGAAAAACAGGCACAGTGACTGAAACTATGCTGCACGGTATGATGTGGAACACGGCCTGCTCAGCTTTGTGCATTTTCCCTGTAGTCCGGTGTGTTTCATGTTCCGTGTAAACGTGAAAGTCGTCCTGTTTCGAGCAATGTGTGAAATCATTTAGCAAAGCAAGAATCAAAATTGCAGTAATGTCCAGCAGCTCATGATTATTTGACAAATCATAAGCGAACCTATATTCTCACGCACTCAGAGATACATTCATAGTTGAAAAGAGTCTGAGAAGATAGACTCAGCTTACCATTGATTTTTGTCTGGATTGATGGGCTATCAATATCTGCTGCGAAATTGACATTGTACCCGGACACATCCCAGCAGCTGTGCTCGTCGGAGAGGAATCATGGAACCCTTTTCATGTGACTTTGCGTCTGTTGTTATGCAGGAGCACAATTGGAAATGCAAGAAAATGGGGTTCGGGGCCGGCTCGTAGTGTGGCCGAGCGGTCTAAGTCGCTGCATCCAGATTCCAGGCTCGAAAGGGGCGTGGGTTCAAATCCCACCACTGCCATTTCAGCTTATCAACTCCAACGCTGCAGCTTGTTAAAATGCTGTTTCGGTCCCCACTGTACATTGATGTTGAAAGCAAAAGTAAAATGGGTTTGCTTCCCAGGGAATTCACTGTGGTGTGGGATAGTGCCAAATATTTCCAAGTGTCTCTGCTGTCATGATCGTGTTTGCCTCCCGCGCGGAAAATCTCTGCCGTTCCAGGCAAATTGAGCTTTTACTGGAACCGAATGGAGACTGTTATTTCATCGCTGTTGTGAAAAAAAGTCCTACGGTGACTCCAGTCCTTTTTATTTGGCTTTCTGGCTAATGGGAAAATCGTTCCAATGAATTTCGATGTCATACGTTATTGAATTTCTCCCATTTCCTTCATTTCCGTCCTGGAGACATCGGAAGGGAAAGGTAATCTACATCGAGACGTGATTGGTGAAATTCACTTTTTATGGCCAATTCTTATGATGTTCTTTCTTTCTCTCTTTTCAGCATTGTCTGGAAATTGGTGGTGCACTAAGGCTGCAGTATGTTTGAAAGAGTAGTTTGGAAATGCCCTGTTGTTTGTTGTGAGATTACTTTATGACTCATGCCCTCGGACTGTCTCACATTTAGCATTCATGCATCTCAGTGTCTGAAAATGCATGAGGTATGCCAGTTTTGTTTGTGTTCCGTGTTAAATGCTTTCTGTTTTGCGATTCGCTCAATACATTTCGAGTTAACAGGGTTTCTGAGGTAACTTCCAGCAGCAAAAATCCTCAACTGAGGATCTGGGAAAATTTCACAGAGTAAGTCAGTCGGAGCTAAAGTAAGGAAGTCGTTCGTTTCTGCAGTGTTTCACAATACTACCTTTCCCGTGAGCAGTCGAACAGACTAAATGATTGTGCCACAGACTGCAACAGCAAGCTCCGCTAAAAAATAATCCTTTAAAGGCGGTGTCAGCAACACAATGTTATTGGGGTACATCGCGTGAAAACAGGTACTTTGGGGTATCTCGTCCATGCTCACCACATTGCCAAAATTAAACAAGTCCCGTTCCCCAGCATTTGGCCCCAATTCCCTGAAACCCATCCTTTTCAGAAACTCATCCGATTACTTTTGCAATTTTCTTTGTTTAATAGCCTCCTCCACTTCCTCCGGTAGCTCATTCCATACACGCACAACCTTCTGTGTGGAAAATGTGCCTCAGGTCCTTTGTCAATTTCAGCCCACTCACCTTAAACCTATGCTCTCGAGCTTTCAACTCACCCCAACTTGGGTAAAACACGTAAATACTCAGTTTACAACCCTTCCATAAGGTCATGTCGCAGCCGTTACGCTGCAGGGAAAGTCGTCCCAGCCTATTCCACCTCGCCCTATGGTCCAAACATTGACGACATCCTTGTCTGCATTTTGTTATCAATTTCACGTGTCTTCTTTTTTTAGGTTTTCAAGATGTCAATTACGCTGGACAACAACGAGCGCTTGGAAACAGAAAGGTGAAACGAAGAATGGCTTCAAAGTTCATTGCTGGATGCCACAGAGCCGCCGCCGTGGTGCTTGGGGCTTGTTTCGGAAGAGTAGTGGCCATCACGTTCGTCTCACACGCGAAAAGTCCCTAGTTCGAAACTGGGCCGAAACTGCGTTGTTCTTCAACTGCAGCCTTTCCCATCTGCAAGCCTGCCTTCGAATTTGCGTGAACAAATCTGCTCTCGTAGTGAAATGTAATGCAATTCCATTTAATGACTATGCAAAGCATTGTAAAGTTTTTCTCCAACCTGGTTCTGATCATATGCCATTCTGTTTGAGAGTGTAGTTACCGCCTTCTGATCCTTCCACGAAAAGAAGGGCCGCATTTGCATTCCTTGCGCAGGCGGCTTGGTTCAAAGACATCGAAGAAGCTGATGCTCTGGTGTCACAGCGCACCACGAATTCCCGAACTTGTCTGTCTGTCAAATGCAATAGCTGTAGAAGGAAAAATAAAACGTGCTCCAAACTTCCCTTTATCATTCATCCCTGGTTTTGAAGTTCTAAACTCTAGATAGAGATCCATACGAATGAGGGAATTTCCCTCCTGTTAACTCCCACCAAACTCACATCGCCTGGAACCCTTCCATATGGACACAACTCAGTTTTACCTGGTGTCACACCACATGATCTGTTCGTCTTTTCCACCACGCCATGAAACCCCGCCTTGTCTTTCCAAATGTCATTATCCCTCACTACATCGATGGTATCCTTTCCATTTTATTCTTTCCAAGTAAACACTGTCCATTCTTCCTGACGTCTATTCATTGCAGTCATCGTTATCCATGTCTTTTGTTATCTCTTTATATTCCACTATTGTTCATGTTGAGAAAGGATGCTGGGTCCAATGCAACAAATTAAAGCCCGCTCTAATGCTGTATACTGCCATGACCAACGAAGGCAAAATGGAAGCTAATTCTTTCAAAAGGGAATCCGTTAGTTGTCGCATTATGTATCAATCCATGACTGGGAAGTGACTGTTTTTCCTCACTTTTCTCTCCTTTCTGAACATTTGCTAAAGCAACACAATACGGGAACATGACTATTCGCTGCAAGAAATGCACACCAATGCTCCAGGGATTAACCCTTACAGAGCAATTCTTTACCCTTTTTCTCTTCATTTGCTCCTGAATAAGGCACCTTACTGACAGTCGACCCAGTTGTAGGCAAATCATATCTCTGGCGCAGTGAGGCAGCAGTGATAACCAGTGAGCCAACTTGCGGCCCTGTACAATATTGCAAGGCACATGCGGACACGTTTGAAATGCGATTCCTGTCAAAGATGCTCTACTTTTGTTGTTGCCCTTATTAGGAACAATAAATCCTGATTCCCTGACCAAGAAATGAACCCAAACCACAGCGGTGATAGCGCTGCATCGTAACCATTAGCCGACCAGGAAGGATGGCATGTGCAGTTATATCTTCTCTCAGCAGCACAGCTTTCTTTTCCAGCGATGAGAAATTTCTATCAAAAAAGAATGTTCGTGACACCGTTCTTTTACAGCACAGAATAATACATTATGTCAGTGCCAGTCATTAAACATCCGTCTATTCTCCTTTCCAGTTACCACTACTTGGCCCACAGCCTGACGTATGAAGTGATCATTTCAATGAGACTTTCCATGCAAAGTTTTAATCTCAAATGAACCAGCGATAGAGACTTGAAGTCAGATACCGTCACATTTGTTCCTGACCTGCGGGAGACTAAACCTCATTTTGACCCATAGAGGGAACTATACAGACACATCTTTTGACAGCGACGAAGGACTCAGGAGAGCCCAATTTCCATAAAAGGAAGAATTGAACACTTTGGCCTCTTCTTTGTTCACTATTAGCTTTAAAACCCGTTTCTGTTTACATAGGTAAACTGGCAGGAGGCTGTCCTTCTAAGACTGCCCCAATCGTGAATATTTGGAACCTGCTAAACGTTGATTTCTCCACCGCTGGGGCAGCCTGGCTAGCTATGCTCTTCCAGCCTCCTATCTGTTTAATTGGATTCCAGCACATTCCTGTTTCTACATAAGGAACGGAAGCACAAAGCCGCATCCCTGTACGTTTTCGTCCTGCACTGTTTCACCGTTACTTTACTGCTCCTACTGAGTCACGTTGTTCTTCCTGCCAAACAAAGACATTCTTCGCATCAGAAGCTTGTCATTCTCATATTCCTCGAAAGAAAAACACGGATGTGGACTTCCAAACTGAAACAGATGAGGCCTGGTCTGCGTAAAAAAATGACTTCCAGCTGTTCCTTCAAAAATATTTCCTAACAACATATAGAACGCACCTTCGAATGCTTGCTGCAATAGTTGTAAGAAAATTCAGCAAGACCGCCGTGAGAATGGAGGCTACAACTCCTGGTTTACAAAACCAGGGCTCGAACCACTGAGTTAAGGAAGCACTAACGTCTTGAGACTGACAAAAGATGATGACCTCGAGCAGAACAAATTCTGTCAAATCAGCTTTGTGATACAAGCTTCGTTTTGTGTGACAAAATACGACTTGAAACCGACTTCTTTAATCACTTGTTTGATATAACACTTTGTCAGCTTCCGAATATCTCATAATGCGACAGGGATCAACATTTGTTTAAACTCACACAGAGGAAACAACACGACTGGCCTCTGGCTGAACAGTCAACTCTCCCTCCCACACAGCCAAGTTCATTCAGGTCCAGGGCCTCCGCCGCTCTCATGAACTGTCATATCTGTACATCTTCCATCCCACCTATCTGCTCCAGCCTGCGCTGCGACCTTTCATCATTATCCACACCTCCGTCAATCTATCACACTCTCCGCTACCTTGTCCCACCCCACCCGCTTCCATTTGTCTCTGTACCCCCTCGGTTCACAAGCCTCTTTCCTGATGAAGTCTCGTGTCCAAAGTATCGATTGTCCTGCTCATTCGTTGCTGCCTGCCCGCCTGCGCTTTTCCAGCATTACACTTTCGACTCAGTGGAGAGGTAGTGGATTTTGAGTTAGGGACTGAAGTCAGAGGCCTCAATTTTGCAATGATTGAATTGTAAGAAATGTCTGCTCCAACAGGACTGTATGTCAGACATGTCAGGACAGTGTTTGACCTGGAGGGAACACGGAGGCGATCGTCTTCATATCCACCTGCTGACCTGCTCGTTCTCTGTGGTGGAAGTTGTGTGCATGAAAGATTCTGACAAAATTCTGGTCAAATTCTTAGTGTCTAAAATCCCTTACCTTCAGACCATATCTTCAGACAGATTCTTGAGTCTTTTGAAAGACGGTTTCACACTCTCATTTTGGGATCACATCAATTTCGCAGGATATTAGAAGGCGAAGATTTAGAAGTCAACCTCTCCACCATGATCTGTTGAAGCCACGAATTTTATCCCAAATACAACTTGATCAGATTTCGAACATGAAAGGAAAAAGCTCTGGTAATAGTGTGAGATAAGTCGTTCAGGACCAGGTATTTACCTGTCATCAGACTTACACACCTCAATTGCAGTCATAGTGAGGAATGACTGAGGAAATGTAGGGATTCATTTCCCTGTCTGAGCTGAATTCCCACGGACGCAATGATACCAGAAACAAGCCATTCACCTGCTCAGAGTGTGGAAAGGGATTCACTCTGTCTCTGACCTGCTGCGACACCTGCTCATTCAAAATGATGAGAAACGATTTCAGTGTCTGAACTGCGGAAAATGCTTTAAAACGTCCAGCGATTGGAGAACCGAACACGACGCTCATACTAATGAGAAACCTTTTCTCTCTCCGGACTTTGAAAAATGTTATCAAACCTCTATGTGTTTCATCTCTGAGAAATATGCCCACATAAATAAGAGTCCATTAAGATATATAGAGACCTGACGTCTGACCCACGTGCTCACCCGGAATAGAGACCTTTCCAATTCCAAATCTGTGGGACCGTGCTGCAAAGTCAGAGCGACCGGATGGCTCATCACCTTTCTCGTCATATTAACAGGTCTTTCTAAATGCCATGACTGCGGGAAGTGCTGCAGAAGGTGCTGAATACTTGCGTGTGTTCAACGTGTTCACACTGAATAAAGACATTAATCATTATAAACGTTCCTGGGGACAGTTCATCATGAACGTCATCACATTGTGGAGAGACCTATCAAATATGTAGCCTGTGGGATGTGCTCTCTAGTCTCTGTAGAACTGATTTCCCATCGATATTTTCGAATTGTGAAAGACGTTTCAAGGAACCTATTCCAGGAATAGGTTTAAGCGATCATCTCAACTCTCAGTACACCATCTGGTTTGCATTTGGCCGCAAGCATTTACCTGCTCCATGTGAGCAAAACAGTTAGGTCACTCATCGACCCTGTTGAGAGAATAGTGGATCCCACTGAGGGAAGGAATTCACTCACTCATCGACCCTACTAAGGCAGTCTAGTGTTTACATATCGCAACAGCAATTGAACATTTTTGTTCTTCACATTCAGGCCTGGAATCAAAGGTGGAATATTCTAGATAACAATCAAATAAATCAGCTTTGTGCTAAATGCTTTGAGTAGGTAATGAGCAAGTTAGACGAAGTCAAGCCGGTGGAGGTGACCAGCTTGAATTTCCCCAGGCATATGTCAAGGTGCAGTACGGCAAACGGCTAAAGAAGAGGACATGGATTGAGGCTTGGCTGATAGGCAGAAGGCAGACAGTTGGGTAAAGGGGTCTTCTCCAGGATGGCAGCCCGTGACTAGTGGAGTTCAGCAGGAGTCAGTGTTGGCAACACATCTATTCACATTCAGTATGAATGATCCATTCAAAGGAACTGAGGGCGTTGTTGCTCCATTTGAAGAAGACCCAATGATAGGCATAAGGGCAGATCTTATTGTTGAAGTGGGCATGCGGCAGAATGACTTGAACAAACTGAATGCTTTTAAAAAATAGTTGCAGTTGTGGTACTTTGTGGAAAAGTGTGTGGTCATATGTTTGGTTGTAAGAGTAGAGGCACAAACAATTTTATGAAAGCAGAAAGAATTCAAACTTCAATTTTCTCTCATGTTTCACATGCAGTTTCAGTTGGTGATTTGGAAGGCAAATTCAATGCAGGTGTTCAGTTCAAGCGAATGGGAAAGCACGGGCAGAGGTTTACACCTCAGTCAATAGGAGGCTCTGGAACATTAGGATACATTTGGAACATTAGGAGCAGGTCTAGGCCCCATATCGAAGTGATGATATGTTTTGAGTGGTGGATCGGAGGTTTATAATGGCTGCCTCAGTGGCGAGTACCCATGTCTTGCGGCCTCAGCGATTTTGGTTCAATATCTACTTTGGATGACGGTGTATTTGGAGTTTGCACATTTTTCCCCAGATGAAAGATGTGCGGCTGACGTTCTTTGGTCATGGAAAATGCAGAGTTACAGGAATTGTAGAGGTGTGAGTTTGGGTGTGATTCCCTTCGCAGGATTAGTGGGGGCTTCTTGGTCCGAATGGCCGGGTTCCACATTGTAGGTATTCCGTTAGAACAATGTTGATTGCTGAGATTTACGCCTTGTCATAAGACTTTTTTTTAAAAAAGGGGACAGCTCCCATGTCAACACATGGTTTCAAGTGAATCTCTTGAACGATATAAGGAGTGGAGGGGCATTCTTAATGGAGGATATTATAAAGGTCAATCGAGGATATGAGATGTCATCAGAACATAATGCGAAGGATAGTCTAAAGAGAATCTACAAAAATTAAGAACTTGAGACCAAATAGGACTTTAAGATGAAAGAGCTCACCTTTGTTTTGAATCTCAGCAGATGGAGAGACATATAATGTTCACTTCGCGTCAGTTCACACCATGGAGAACGACATAACGGGTAAAATTAAATATTGATGTTTTGAAAGTCACATTGAAAAGGGGAAGGGCTGGAGGACCTGGAAAATATAAAGTTGGATATTTCTCTGGGATCTGATATCCTGTATCCCGGAAACTTGTGGGAAGATAGGGAAAGAAACCTTTGGAACTTTCGTAGAAATATTTTTATTATCTATTATGACGAGTGGGGAGCCGAATGACCAGGGGATGGCTATTGTGCCTTTTTTTAGAAAGGAATTCACGGAGAAGCCTGGGAGCGATAGATGATTGTGTCTGGTTATGGTCGTGGGTAAGTTGTTTGGTGCAATTGTAAATGATAGGATTCATATGAATGTTAAGATACAAGGAATGAATCGGGATAATCAGGATGGTTTTGCACAGAATTGATTGAGTTTTTTGAGGGCGTAACCAAGAAGATCAATGAGGACAAAGTAACAGACTTTGCTCACTTGGACTTTAATAAAATATTTTACACGGTTCCACATGGTTGACTAATTCATAAAGTTAGATCGCATGGAGTTAAATGTACGTTTTCCACTTAGATATAAAATTAGTTTAACAGCAGAGAATGGTGGTGCAGGGTCGTTTTCAGGCTGAAGGATTGTTACCAAAGGTGTCCCATTGGCTGAGCGCACATTCATTTTTTTACATTTAAATAAATGTTTTAGGTGGCAAGATAGAAATAAAGTTGCAAAATTGGTAGTAGAAGGTTTTGAAGCGATTTTTTCGTCAGGTCAGTTTCTCTCTGGCCTCGAGTTTAAAAAACGTGTGGGAGAGGAGTGGAGAAGGGTCATTCGTCCATCGTGAAGCGCACGATATCAGGCATACATCTATTCTCGTCCCGGTTTGCAGCAGTTACATTCTCCCTGTGATCTTAAATGACATAACAATGGTACTGAAGGTTGACCTGGTCACACTGTTGTAACCCCTTTGAGGAGCATATTCTCATGTTCATATACAGAGGCAGTCACACAGGCACATTTCCCGACAGTGACAGTGTCCTCAGGATTCTCCCCACTCCATGTGCTTTACGTCTGTAAGTTTCTCCAGAGAAAGGCGGCTTTAAGTGGAATACAAGGCACTTCGCAAGAAAATGTGCACCGTTGCGGTGAGCCGCGATATGAAATGGATACTGAGCTGAAATAATCGAACACGCTTCTCATGTGTAACTTTCAATAACACAAATCCCACCAAAACAAGCCGTCTGGCTCCTGGGGCCTGACAGGATAGCGCCCAGCAGACATTCCTCACAAAAAACAACGGACCCACGGCAAGATCTAAACACTTTCACGTCTCATCTTGTTCTATTTCTGCCTCTGTCACACCTCCACGTTCCCCTGAACGTCCAGTCTGATGTCAATGAGCTGTTTGATATCAACACAGGCACATCGAGAAAGTAATCTTTATCTCAAAAGCAGAGCCCGGGAATGAAAGCTGCAAGGGCTTGCTCTCGGCTGGTTAATGAGACATCACGGTCTCATCGTCCTGATTATCAGATAGACTGATTCCACAAATATGCACCGTAATAGTTATTACCAATGAAATGTGCCAATGAATACCGTGACTGTCAGAACTATCGGGGAGAGTAGCTTCGACCTCTTCCTCGCCGAGGGACATTTTGCAAAGGATGTCCTGTTACTTCACAAACTGACCACCTCGCAGCTGGCCATGGAAGTGTCTAGCACAAAAATGCCCTTTGGCCCACTAAGTCTGCACCAGTCCAACACAATCCCCTGAACGATTCTTATCTCATTTGGCGTCACTTTTGTCAGAGGGGCAAACGTATTCAGTAATGGAAGTGTACAACTAAATGGATCTTACCTGCTTTGGAGTTTTCTGCCTTTTCCATCCTGACAGGCGGTTGTTTGCAGATTACTAACGTTCCTTGCCTGAGTTATACGCATTTCACCTCATCCTGCGATTTGAATTTGCAACAAGAAAGCAGAGAACAAGCATTCTTCAAGTTCACTCTCGGCTCTCAATTACAGTCAGAAAATGCTTAACTGCATGAGGAATCCACAGTGGATTTAACGCCCATCTCGTCAACCACTTGGCCACAACTGCAGAAGCGCGCTACTAAACTTGTTTCAAGTTTATTTGTTTGAATTCAATCACCACAGTTTCGATAGGGTTAAATGTCAGGACATGTTTGGACTGTGTAAACAATCTCGATGGTTGAAATGGTCATTCAGTTAAAACGAAAGGGAGAGATGCAGGAGAAACTAAACAGATCTGGCAGCATCTGGGGAGAGATAAACAGAGACAACGATTCGGAGCTTCTCCAGGAGTTTTTCAGAACTCCATTTTCTCTCACAGGTAATGTCATACCTGCCGAGTTCCTTGAGCAGTTTCGGTTTTTGTTTGAGAGTCCGAGTGTCCACAACCCTTCACGAGCCATTCAACAATACAAAAACGCATTTGTGTTTCCTCACTGGATTTAGTTTCCGTTTGGCTACATATTACTGACCCTATTAAAAACCAGAAAGTGCACAGCAAAGGAGTCGGATGGATAAAAACAGCGACCGCTCCATGCGTGGGTATACCCTCTCGGTTAACAGCCAAATGAGAGGACTAATTGCTCCACAGAGACTGGGGAGTGCCTTGTAGTAGGCCCTTTGCAGGATCTCCTAAAGCAGACTGTTCGTGAATTCAAGCTTTTGCCTGTCCTTCGCAAAGTGAAAATTGTCTTCAATTTATTTGACGTTTCCAAAATGAATCCTGGAACATTCTTTGTGGACAATGGGAATAGTTTGATCTCACACTTTGCAGACACATACATTTCACCGGGAACCAGCTCTCCTAAAACCGGAACCTTCTCCCTTCGAGCCTTATGAGGAATATTTTTCTGAACTCGGTAAAATCCAGGAACTGTGCGGTCAAAAAAAACAACAGAATGTGTGAGAACAGCTGTCGCTCTGTTCCTGGGTCGTGGGAGAACAGCAACCTTTCAGTGAAGAGACGCACGCACTGACTAACATCGCCACAGAGACTGTTGAGCCAATGGCTTCAATGATCCCCGAATGCAAGCTGCAGCCTCCTCCTCCCATATTGACAATCATCTTTAATTAGTATGTCGTTTCCGAAATAAATCCTGGGCAATTCACGGTGAAGACATGGGAATAGTCTGATCCCACCCTTTACAGTCACATGCAAGACACCGGAAATCAGTTATCCTCCTACAGAGATCGCCTCATTTCCAGCCTTTCAGTGTCCTATCTGTTCCCGCATTTTCTAATTGCCCCGGAGCTGAGATGAGATTAGACTTCCTGACGTGCAGGTACAGAATCCTTTAATGTCACAGATCAATTCAAGTCCGGAGTACATCAGAGTCAAAATACCGGCCTCCGAAAGAACTGAAAGATTTCTAAACTGTCTCTGCCCGGCCGGCCAGTTCACCCTTCATTTTACACTGAATCCGCGCCCAAAGGAATATCTAAAGATTCACAATGCTCGACGCTGGGATTTCTGTTTTGCTTGGTGAAAGGTTTCCCACTTGACAATTGGCAACATTTTCCCAGAATCTTTTCACAATCCGCTGCTTTGCACCATGTAGATAGATAAATAAACCTCCTTTTGTGGAGAGATTCACGTCTCTGGAAATGTTTTCTTTGTAGCAAGTTTCCTGTATGTCAAGAAATGAGCAGACCTGAGAACATATCGAGTTGTTGAGACGGTTTTTCTGGAGTTGCAGAGATAACTCATCCAACAAGAAATCATTTAAAATCAACTGTGAGTGAAACATGCTCGGTATTGATGAGAGATTGAATGCATATAAAGGATCCGTTTTCATGAGCAGAGAGATTAATAATATAGCAATGGTCGAGTGAAAAAAGATGCGCTTTTATCGCGCCTTTCAGCTCCACTCCAATCACAGGCACTGAAGCACCTGTGAAGCAGATGTGTCATTGTCAGTAATAATGTGCTCATCAGGGCAGTTTGTTCAAACAGAGATTAAAAAAGAAAACTCAGAACTGGCACTGGAGACAGCAGTGAGATTGTGTTTTACTTTAAAAGTTTGTTCTGTTCTACTTTATATCCAGAATAGTGAAGGACCGGAGATCCCAATCTCAGGGGAAGGGGTTACCCACATAAGAAATAAATGAGGAGGATGTTCTCACATTCAGAGGGTAGCAAGTATGTAGAAACATTTACAGCAGAGGCCTTTCAAGACTGGGTATATTCAAGGCTTCAATTATCTCTCTGTTAATAGCATGGAGAAAGAGGCAGTGTGAAATGTGTCCAAATTTGCTGACAATACACACGCGTGGGAGAGCATGTTATGATGAGATCGTGGCAATATGAATAGGCATATAGATAGATTGGGTGAGTGGGCAAAAACTTGTCAGATGCAGTTACATGTCCGGATTATGAGGTCATGCACGTTGGTCGGAAGATTCAAAAGACAGAGTACCATTAAAATCGAGAGAAAGTAGAAGAAACGTGTGACACATTGGAGTCTTATACACGGCACAAACAAAGTTTAGTATCATATTATTTCCATGACAAAAAGGATGGCTCCCTTTACGATTGTTAACAATGAAAGAGATGGTTTCCCAGGAAAGAAAAAAATAACTGAAACTAATAGCCGAATCGAAAATTCAGAAAAGACTTGGATCGTTCCAATGGACGACGTTAGTGTTTATGGTTCTCTAACATTTGTTTACAATGGGGCTGGGTGTGGGAATTAGGGGAGCTGCGGAGTGGAAGTCTGATTACCCTTGATTACTCTCATCCTTCATCTGTCTTCGTCATTTTGTACGTTTTATTTCTCATTTTGCTTCCTATGAGTGCCCTTGTAAACTGTACCCGCTGGTGACTTATTTCCCTGGTTGTTCTTCATCACGACCCGAAAGAAATCAACATTCGTTTCTCCTGAATCTCGGTAATTTCTGATCAAATGTCACCAGAACCTCGACATTTTCCACGTCGGTCTGCCTTCTTGAAATATTAATTGATTTGTCACTGTGTTACTGTTGCACAAATCAAGAACAAATCAAACAGCACCAATAGCATCTAGGATGTAAACGCAGATAACTGCAGCCGCTCCCCAGAGCACTGCCAACTGTGCGATCACAGAAGCAGACATTGTACAGCCAGGAAACTCAAAACAACAGAAACACTCTTTTGGGCTGTTTCTCAATCAGCAATCGAATTTTACATTTGTAATATTAACAGTTCCCTCACACAAGGAACTACCTAATGCTGCAGACGGAGGATAAAGTGTGGACTGTAGATACTGGAGATCAGAGTCAAGAGTGTGGTGCTGGAAAACACAGCAGATCAGGCAGCATCTGAGGAGTAGCAGAATCGACGTTTTGGCCGAATATCTGATGAAGTATTCATGTCAGAAACATCCATTCTCCTGCTTCTTGGATGCTGCATAACCTGCTATACTTTTCCAGCAACACATTCTCCATTGCTGCAGACTGTCACACATTGCGAGATTCTAGCCACGGAATCAGCGACAGTCAGTGTCATGAGTCAACTTACTGCGGACACCTGGCAGTGGTGTTTCATGTCAAGTTGATCTTCAAGAATGCGTATCGTGAGTTGTCTGTCCTGTATAATGTTTCCTGCAGTCACGACATGAAATATTTTTTTTCCAAATTTGTCTTGCCTATGATGGGTATTTGGTCCATTTTTTGGTGAATTATTGTCAAATATGTCTTTCGGTTTATGCTGTCTCATAACTCCGAGTGGTCAGAGGAGTCTGGCTGTATGTGCCGAGACATACTTTTACCTATAATTTAGAGAGCTTGTTTTGTTGGGTAATGGCATGTCCTCCTGGCGTTGGTTTTGACAATGAATCTGCGGGAATATCTATTGTAGCAAAATATTTCTGGAAGATCCACGAAACAACACAACCAGCTGTTCCGAGTAGCAATGCACAGCGATGACGAGGACAACAAATTCGACTGTGACAACACAAATACATTGGGGCCAGCTAAACAGAGTGAAGCCAGAGAATTTCTAGAATGACGAGACTCATCCAATGACTCCATTAAAAAACAAGTTGATCTGGACTCAACATATTGGGACATGCAAAGTAACGACAAGAAACAGCAATTGAATGCAATGGGAAATAAATCAAATCAATTCGAAACGCTGCAGGACAGCAGAGCTTCACATGAGTTTCATCTGCCTTGAAGATATCACCGAGAAAGGGGAGGAAACGGCCGCAAACCAACTTCCCAAAACCATCGAACCTCCCCACACCATCTGCACCCTTCACCTGAATAACAGATTTTTACACAAACCTTGAAACCCTGAAACAGTCAGAGCCGCCCCAGCGGGAAAATGAACACTGGCATCCCACGTGACAACTGAGGTTACCAAACGCCACCAGGTGGATGTCAGAACTAACTGAGGCTGCAAGCTACTTGTGCATGCCCTTGTCAATAACACCTGCTTGATTATCCTCATCCCATTTTCCATTATTTAACGTTGTATGCCTTAAGCATTACAAATTCACAGTTAAGTATCTCTGAAGATTATTAGAATTTCTGCCGCTCTGACTCATAGGGACAATGATGTCCAGATTCCAATGACTCGCAAGCTGATAAAGATTTCTTTATGTAGAGCTACTCGAACGTTTATGACTCTTATCTTAAATCTATGATTAATTGATCCATCCATCATCGAGAAATCTTTCGTTAAGTGTACCCAATCCATGCCCCTCATTATTTCCTACATCTCAATGTTGTCTCCTCTCAATCTCTCCTGCTCTCACAAAAGCAAAGCCAGTCTGTCGAAACTCTTTCATAGCTGAAGTTCTTCAATCCAGACAATATATTGGCAAATCACTTCTGCACCATTTCCACAGCTGTCATATCGCTTCTTTTATGTGAATTGCAGAATTATACATAACACTCTAGCGAGAGACGAATAAAGACTAGAAATAAATGTGGGGAATTCGCAAACATTGATCTTTTCCAATAAAGTCGCTTTTCCTTGATACTGTTCTGCGTCCTTTTCATGAATCCAGTGCTCCAATGATATCTGGTCCATGCAAATCAAACACTTTAGATGAGGATTGATAACCAACCACATTATCTGATTGCATTAAGTGGCTTAAAGCTCCTCATGGTGGTATTGGTGCGAGTTCACCTAACAAGAGTGACAGCTGCAGCACTAACCTAACGGTGTCAATGTGAAAGTGAATGTTACTTTGTGCAATGCCCCAGTGGCATGTGAGGTAGGATAGAATGGAAGAATAGTGATTGAGAAAGGGAGAAACTTCTCCGAGATTAGGTGCACATAAAGTTTGAAGCAAGAAAATCATCACCTTCGAGAGCATGTTAACCTTAAAAATTGATTTCTTCCTTTCTGCGTTTGTTTTGCAAGGGTTATGTGGAGTAATATGGAACAAATGCGCATTGCTGATACTCGGTTTTGAATGGAGGTTGCTTCGGCCACAATGCAGAGGATGAGCCACTATACGATCATGTGAAAAAATAACCAACAGTAAAAGCAATAAATGCAATGGCTGAGATTGGCGAGGAACAGCACCACATGCACAAGAGGATAACCTACTGAGATTGGGTTTTATCGTCATCTTCGATGTCCTCAGTGGCTGTGGAGAGTCCATCATTGAGAATGTTGAAGACTGATTTCGATAGATTTCGAGAAAAATGAAATGCACAGGCTTAGCAAACAAATTGTTGAAATGTTGGTTTAAATAACAACGAAGTTTCTCATCGCTAATTCACCAGTGCCTCGAGACAAGATTGTAACTACGGTTGCACACTTCAATCACACTGGCTTCCAGGTCTGGAATAACAGAAATTTAGCGACGCAGTGGCGAAGGTCCGATCGGAATTTGAGAGCGGAATGAACGCGTGAATCTTTACTCTTTCTGCCAGTGACCAAGTCCGTGAGCATGCAGTTCTTCTATGAAGGCAGAGAGGCGCGTGAAACGCCCAGGATGGGAGCTCCAAACTAGGCTGGAGCAACTGGAATAGAGAGCTGTGGGAGAAAAGGCTGGGAGTTCTAACCTTATCTGGATACACTTCACTTGACATGGCGCAGTAACCTTTGGGTTGATGGAAAGTATCTTGAGCCGTTTTAATCTGAACTGAAATAGTTTTTGACAGCATACATTTTTGTGGATTGAGGGAGGATCTGCCCCAGGGAATTGTCACAATTATAAATAAACATTTCGCAAAGACTGAACTCGTCTAGGTGTATCTGTGCATTGTGAAATGGGCTAAATATCAGTGCACTCTGACATTTCTCATATTCTGACTTTGCAGTCGGTTAATTTTCTGGAAGGAATTTTAAAAATATTTTTTGTGTTATTCAATTTCCTGCTAGCTTGTTCTGGTCTGGTCATTGATGTAACATGAACAAACGAACATTAATATGATTTTGGGATTCGGTTCGACGTTCCCTCGAATTACGGAAGAAGAACAGGACAGCAGAGGTGAAATTTATCAGAACAGCAGTGATCAAATTGAATGAATGGGCAGACAGAGGATGAAAGGAAGCTTCATGGGGATAAATGTATTTTCTTTGCCAATGAAACTACCCGCATCACAAAGTGTCTCACGTGGGCTGACAGAAATGAAGTTTATAAGTCCTTATAAACTTGAGGTGGGGAGAATGTAAACACAGCCAGCTCCAAAAAAAAAAAAACAGAAACATTTGTTCTTTTCTGAACCTCAGTCCCGGACTGACTAAGATGACCTTTGGAAAATTATTTTGCACAATGTCCGAAGAGGACTTACAGATTCGACCACGGAAACCAAACTAAATATCAAGATCAAATCATACCACTTTATTCGCTACATCCCCCCTTTTGACAAATGGTCCTCACTGTGTGTTAATTGGCATGGAATGGGAATAATGATCGCGTTGACAGGGTTTACCAATGGGGCCACACCACACCCATTCCCTCATTCTGCACCCTGCCATTGTCCATTCATGCTTGTCCTTCGGCGTGGCCTGCGACTCGACCTCCCATAAGTCTGCTTTAGATTACAAATAATTGACATACACATGTCAACTGATCACTTGGCGGCTGCTGGGCTGCTGTCCTTCCCGGTGAGCTTGAGAAAGGGAATCGTACTTTTTCGTGTGGGCTTCACATTTACAGACAAGGGATGATTTAGGCGGTAGGAGGTCAGAAGTCAGACCACGGTGTATTTTGGGCATTCCAGTGTAGGTCAAGAAGCCCCTGTGTTTCCACAGAGTTCCACAATTATGTACAACCCGGAATGCATATCTGCTGTCTGTGTAAATATTCACTATCATTCACTCAGCCAATTGACATGCCTCAGTCAAGGCAATCAGCTTTGCTGCTTGAGCTGACAGATGACAAGAGAGTGATTCCGCTTTGACTACCTCGTGGGTAGTTACTACAGCATACCAAACACAATTCTGGCCTGTCCGTTTGCCCCTGAATGCGGACCCATTCACAAAAAAACGCAATATCCTGATTCTGAGTTTGTGAATCCTGCACGCCTGGTCTTGGTGAGTTACAGCGACACAGTCATGTGGGTCTCTGTCTCCTGTTGTGGCGAGAAGGCTAGCACATTACGGACGTTACATCTCGTTATTGTAATGTTAGGCATCTCCAATAGTACAGTATTGTTTCTGAGCCAATGTGCTGCAGACATGTGTGCTGTGTTTTGCTCGGAAAACAGTAAGGATGCATGTGGGACCAGGAGGGTTAATTCTCCAAAGCCGACTGTGTCCCTGGACGCTACAACACACTTTTTAAGCTGCAAACACGGCTTGCAGGCATATAGGCAATCCTGCCGCTCCGGGGTCTAGGTTTAGCCAAAATGTAAGTTACTGCCTCAATTTTCCCACATTCTCCTGCATCAGCACAGATGTCATGCATCTACCGTTTGTACAAAAGGCTTGTTTGGATTCGGACCCCCAGTGTAGGTGTGGTTTGGAGCGCCTGTTTAATTCAACTGCAACGGTCTCTGGTTCTGAAACTCTAAGCCATTGGAAATTTCATTTAGGGGCGCCTCAAGGGTTGTGTAATGTGGGATAAAAAATCGACAGTAGGAGTGCAAGACCAAAAAGAATAGCAATTGTTACTTCGTGTGAGGCTTTGGAATTTGCTGGATTGTTTGAACTTTGTCTTGACCAATGCCCTTCCCTTGTTCAGACAAGAAATGACCAAAGAACTTCACCTGTTGTTGCACAAATTGTAGATTTGCGAAACAAGCTTTGTGCCCATTCCTGGCGAGATGGCAGAGCGACACAAGCGTATCTTTCTCACATTGTTCCTCTGTTGGTGCTGCTATTAAGCATTCGTCTACATACTGCAGAAGCGCTGACCCCGGGGTTAAAACAAAAATCTCCAGACTCCAGCATCGAGCCTCATTAATTATGGTGGGGGACTCACAGTCATCTTGACAAAGTCGCTTGAATGTATATGATTTGCCTTTGAGTGGAAAAGTGAACCAGAATTGACTTTCTAGGTGTACCGGTACACTAAAGAAGACATTTGATAAATCCATAGCAGAGAAACATTTACTGCCAGGTGGAATTTGAACTCATATAGTACAAGGATTAGGAACATTTGGGGCGGGCGGAACAACAGTATAATTGACTACCTGCATGTCTTGAACAAAGCTCCGCTTCCCCGATTCACCTGGAATGTTTGCCTTTTTGACCAGAAAAATGGGGGCTCTCACCGGTGATTATCCACAAAGAATTATCACTAAAGCTTTCAGGAGGGATGCAAAGTAGTCTCCTTTGGCAGTCTCGTGTTTTAACGGGTCTCGTGCTCTGCATGGACGATACTCAGACTTCCCGGCTGTTCTTATGGGTTCACAGCTTCATATGAACCCCACATCACGTTTGCCTTTTGCCCTGCCCTTCTTAATCTTGGGTCCGAGACATCTACCATACCTAATCGCCAGGCTACTCTCATGGCGGGGGTTACCTGGACTGCTCCATCTGCCTGAGTTAGCTAATTTAGTTTCTTCATATCTGTCCTTCTGTGTGCATTGAATCAGGTCCGCACATCGTCGCTGAAAATACCATCTTTCGTTTTTTTGTGCCTGCAGTATGCATCGTCTCAAATTCTGCCACCTCTCGCTGGATGCCTTCGCCAATGGTACGTGAGGAAAGGTGCCTTCCATATCAAAAGGATTTTTTTTCTCATTCCTTGACTGTTTGTCCCTGATATGGTAGTTTACTGGCCTTGTATGCTTGCTATTATTTCGGTTTAACTTTACATATTTTTCTGTCTGTCTGCAACACATGCCTCTGCAAAGTCAGGTAATTACTTATTTGTTTCCCTGAGCTTTTATTGGATTCAAAATAAATGTTACTTTACCATTACAATGGACATCACATTTTTTTTACAGGTTGCGGCAACAGCGAGGGCCGAAGTGCCTGTACTGCATTGTAACGTTCGATGTTGTCAGTTGCATTTCCTGCTGGTTTCAGATATCTCTCCTCACTCTGGAAACTCCCGATCGCATGTTCCAGAGATTTGTCTGCACTTCAGTTAATCGAGGCAACTGTATTTCCTGCTCAGAATGTGATCTCTCTCCAATGGAGAGAGGAAAATAAAGTCGGTGACAAAGCTGAGATCTCTTACGTTCTGTCCAGAATCAACAAAAACTATCCCAATCTTCCAGTCTCCTATAACTTCAACATTACACTGTGTTCCCACCCTTCAGGCTCTCTGTTTGTATTCCTGATGAAGGGCTGTTGCCCGAAACGTCGATTTCACTGCTTCTCGGATGCTGCCTGAACTGCTGTGCTTTTCCAGCACCACTCAAATCTAGACAATGTGTTCCCAGGCCATCATTTCAGTCTCTGGTTTGCTGCAGTGCTCCTTCAAACACAACACAAGCTGGAAAACACGCAACTCATTTTCTACCGGCAGACCATGAAAACTTTAGGACCCAACATCAAGTTCAATCATTTTAGAAACCGTCCGCCCTCTTACACATTCTTCACCCACCCTCCCTTCCCATTAGTTCTGAAGATGGATCGTTGGACTCGAAGCGTTAACTTTCCTTCCTCATCAGAGATAGACAAGAGCTGCTGATTTTGTTCAGACCTTTTGGGTTTTCTTCTGAGAACTTTGTTTTTCTGTTGTAATCGCCAGATACTGGAAGCGTCTGAATGCAGGAGGAGAATTTCACAGGAGATGAAAAGAATGGAAAGGGTTTGACCACTCCCATTGTGAAGGTACGCGAGCTAGCCTGGGGATGTTGCTCTAAACGCAGAGAAGGCTGATTAAGAAACCGATTAAAGTGCTCATTTTATGAAGAGGATAGATATGTGTGACAGGGATAAGCCTGTATTGGGAAGGAACAGAGTAACATAAATGAAAGACAGGAGACAAGGAGGAGATTTAGGAAGAATACTTTCACCTATAGAGTATTGATTATCTGGAAATCATTATCTGAATATGTGGTAAAGGTAAGTGTCATGAGAACGTTTCAGCAGTCTGTAGCCGAACACTTGATGAGCCAGAGCACGAGTGGATAAGGACCAGGTATCAGAAAGTGTGACGAGGACAGACAGGCGCGAGATGGGTATCCTGAATGCAATGCGTCAAAGGCAAACTAGTGTGCTTAAAGACCACGGCTTGCGCGGTTCTGTGGCGCAATAGAAAGCGCATTGGACTTCTACATCTCTATTCAGGTTGCTATTCAAAGGTTGTGGGTTCGAATCGTATCAGAGTCGAGTTTTAATTTATGTTTTGCAAAGTGGTCAGACCAGACCCTGCTGCTCATCTGCAAAACCAGTAATATTCGTGCATAAACCTAACTGTCTCGAAACGGAACATTTTCCTCCCACAGATTTACATTATCGATGTCTATTTATGGTAGAGTCTGATAAATACCTGTTAGCCAGTACGATGTTGTGGATGGGCTGGAAAAAGACAGAAAATTGTTCTGTGAGCCAGGATGATATCAAATTACGTGGCAGGACAGGATAGGTGTTAAGAATGGCCTCCTTCTGCTCCTTTGTGTCTGTGCCATTTCTGGCCAAGGTTTTTAAATAATCACAATGAGGACAATATGAATTAAACGCCAAATAATATTTTGATCTCATCTCCACTTCGCTTCCCTCCCGGCTGGAATAGACAGCTCTTGTTTCAGCTTTAGATCATACAGCGGAGGATTCTCACAAGTTCTCCTTCAGGCTGAACGTTCCTTCACATAGGTTTCCAAGTGGACACATGGAGCAAGCAATTGCATGGATTCAGGGGATTCAGGGGCAGATTTCCCCTTTGCTGGGATGGAATTCTGGCCAAGATAATGAACGTGAATTTCTGACATTTTGAATCTTACTCTGGATTTTTGCGACTTTACGAATTAAACTGAATTTAATTTGCCCTTGCAGAACATTATTCAATCTTTACTGTGCATAAAGACCATGCTACATGCTCGTGCACGTGATATGCTGAACATTGTTGATGTTGTGTGCAGTGTGGGTCGATGTCTCAGATGAACATGCCAAAGGAAGTTGGTGAAATATCAGTGAATCGAATTGTCTGACGAATTGAAGCCGATAGAAGGAAAATCCCAGTACAATGGCCACATAACATTGCCTGTGACCAACGCAGGAAGCCATGGTAAATGTATGCAGTATTCAATAAAACCGATTTTCACCACATTTATCTATGCCATTTTCCTGAAGCTGATGCTTCATAATCGATGATCCATTATCAGTATAACCACCTCTGCACTGCGTTTCATTTCAGATACACAGAAAAAAAATGAGTAATTGGGTTGAGGGGCCCAGTGGTAAAATCAGGAGCCGTTCGTCACCATTAGACGGCACATCCAGTGGTGCAGTTAGTTAACTTGCTGTACTTGCATGACAGAATGGCAGCACATGAAGTGCCAAAGTTGTGCATTGGATTCTCGCCAGGTGTTTGGTTTACTGATACTGATCAGAGATGATTGCAACTTCAAGTTGAAGAACAGTTTAAACCCGGAATATTACATTGCAATAAAGTGCTTTTTGCACTAATGTTGCACCGACCTGTAAGACCAATCTGAAGTCCATCTGACCAGCATTTTGACATTATAAGCCGTAAGTTTATCCAATGATCATTTATTTGCCCTGAAGGTTGGTGAGTCTACGACTGTTGAAGACAAGGCGTTCTGCACTCTTACTACTCTCTGAGAAAGGCAGCTACCTCGGCATCTATCACCCTCAAGTTACATCGATATGCCCTTGTGCCAACCATCATAATTTGAAGAAAATGCCTTCACTGTCCACATTACGGCAAACTCTGATCATCTTTTATGTCTCTATTAATTCACTTCTCAAACTTCTTATCTCTATCAAAAACAGCCTCAAGTCCCTCAGCCTTTCGTCGTAAGACCTTCCCTTCACAGAAGGCAACATCCGAGGAAATCTCGTCTACAACCTTTCCAATGCTTTCACATCCATCCTATAATGTGGCGACCAGAACTCGAAACGTTTGGCCATACCAGACAAATTTCTGGAGCTGCAAAGAGATCGTTTGGCCCTGAAACTCAATCCCCCTCCCAATAAAAACTAACACACTGTGCTCATTGCAAACAAATCCATCAACGTGTGTGTTAACTTTCAGAGTTTTATATACATAGACACCGAGATCGCTCTGCTCATCTAAACTTCCAAGAATATTACAATTAGCCCAGAACATTTTATTCTTGTTGTTCATTCCAAAGTAAATCACCTCACACTTTTCCACAATAACCTCCATATGCCACCTCTGAGCACCGATCTGCAGATTATTCATGTCCGTCTGTAACCTGCAGCAGACTTCTGCACTGTTGACAACTCCATCGACTTAGTGTGTCCTGCGAATTTGCTCATCCATCATCCCATGCTCGAACCCAGGTCATTTATAAAGGTGACAAACAGCAGTGGACCCTAAAAGGAACCTTGTGGTACACCATGAATAACTGAACTCCAGGATGAATATTTTCCATTAACTACCACACTCTGTGTTCTTTCAGCGAGCCAATTACTGATCTAAACCGCGAAATCACCCTCAATCCCATGTCTCTGTATTTTCTGCAACAGCCGACCGTGCATTCGTGAAAATCATATCCACCATGTTAACCACTTTACTCTCATCCACTTTTTTGTTGACCTTTTCAACGAGCTCAATAAAGTTTGTGAGGCACAACCTGCTATTCGCAAAATCGTGTTGACTGTAGCGAATCAACTTCTTCCTGCTGAGGTGATCATAAATCATATCTCTCATAACCTTTCCCAAACCTTCACCTTCAAGGAAATACGGCTCACTGTTCTATAATTTCCAGCGTTCTTCCTACTACTCTTCGTGAAGAAGGGGACAATATTTGCTGAACTCGAGTCTTCTCGCACTAATCACACATACACTGACGAAATAAAGTTGGTAGTCAAAAGTTCTGCAATCTCCTCCCACGATTCCCAGAGAATCCTATGATACATCCCATCAAACCCAGGGGACAAATCTATTTTCAGGCTTTCAAGAATTGCTAACAACTCGTCTTTATGAATATCAATTTCGTTTATTCTAACAGATTGCATCTCAAAATTCTCTTCGACAGCATTGTCTTTTTCATTTAAGATATGATGAAAAATATACATTCAGCGCCTCTCCTATCCTCGGACTCCGTTGACGACGTCCTCCTGCTGTTCTTGGCAGGCCCGAATCATATCTTAGATATTATTTTATTCTTGAAATGACAAGAGAAAGCTTCCGGGTTTTAAATGACCCTGCCAGCTAAAGATATTTAATGTCCCCTCTTTGCTCTGAGTAGCTCTCTCTTTTGGCCCTTCCTTGCTAGCTTTTAATTTTCAAAAGCCCTAACTCAGCTTTCATATTACATGTTTACATACACCGCCTTCTCCATCTTGACAAGAAATTCAACTTTTTGAGTACAAATAGCTCCCTGTCTCAACCTCATATTCTCTGCATGACGCACACACACATATCAAGGACATGCATGAGTGCTTTCCTGAACAAGCTCCATATTTCAGGTTTGCAAAACCCCTGCGTTTATTTTCCCATCTGGTGCATCCTAACTCTTGCTGATCGCATCATACTGGCCTTTCTCCCAGCGGTACCTCATGCTCTGCGATATATATATATATTCCTATCCATCACTAAATAAACATACCGAATTGTGGTCACTATCACCAAAGTGCTCAATTATCTCCAAATCGAACAGTTGACTTGCTTCAATACGCAGTACCAAATCCAATATGTTTTTGATTCTTGTTGGCCTGTCTACATGCTGCGTCACGAAACCCTCCTGCACACATTCGACAAAGACTGACCAATCAGAGCTCCTCAAACAATAACATTTCCAATCAATATTTGGAAAGTTAAACTTCTCCACTACAACTACCTTGTTACTTCCGTTCCTATCCAGAATCATCTTTGCAATCTTTTCCTCCATATCTCTAGAACATTTTGGTGGTGACCTCTACTTGCCTGATTTTAATCTCAGCCCATTCTACTTCAACAGATTGAGTCGGGTCCTCACCAAATATCCTTTCTGATACCATAGCACTGTCTTTGACTAAAATTGCCCCATCTCCCCCTCTTTAACGACTTCCCTGTTCTTACTGAAAAATCGAAACTGAGGTGCCAGGAACAACCATTCATTTTAGTGCTCCATTCATGTCTCTGAAATGGCCACAATATTGAAGTCCCAGTTAACAACCCATGACACCTGCTTTATCCCAGATGCTCCAAGCGGTGAAGTAGACAGACTTCAAACCACCTTCATCCTTGCCAGCATTCACTCGCAAACCCGAAAACCTATTTATGTCCTAACCACTCAAAACTTCCAGCAAACCGCAGCTAAAATTCGGGTTTGCAATCCGCTGCTGAATTCGTTTAAACCCTCCTGAAGAGCTTTACAAAATTATCCACTCAGGATATTGGTACCCTTCCGGTCAGGTGAAGACCATCTTGTTTGTAGAGGTCCAACCGACTCCAGAATGAGCCCCAACTATCCAGATATCCAAATCCCTCTCACCTGCACTATCCTTACAACCACGTGTTCATCTGCTCTCTCCCTATTCTTTCCCTCACTATAACGTGGCATGTGTAACCAATCAGAGAGAACAACTCTGTTTGATCTAGATCTAAAATGTCACCCTGGATCTCTGAATTTCTGCCATACATCCACATCAATTTTATTACATAAGTTGTTCGTGCAGATGTGAAACATGATCTCGGGCTGCTCCCCCTCCCCTTAAGGATCCTGAAAACACGCTGCGAGACATCACAAACCTTGGTAACGTGGAGATATCACTTCAATCATGAGCCTGCCCTGTACCCACAGAAACTGCAATCTGTCCCCCTCACCATGTAGTCCCCAATAACTATTGCTCTCCTCCCCGCTCCCCTACCCTTCTGATCACAGGGACAAACACTGTGCCAGAGATCTGTACCCCATGGCTTACCCCTCGTAGGACATCCCCCCCAAAAAGTAACAAATACGGTATGCTTGTTACAGATGGGCACAGCCAAAGTGGATGCCTGCACTGGCTGCCTATTCCCTTTTCGTCTCCCGACTGTATACCATCGACCATTTTCTTGTACCTGAAGTGTAACTGCCTCCATATAACTCCTCTCAATTCACCTCCGACGAACCAAAGTTCCAATGTTCAGCTCCAGATCCCTAAAGCTGTTGCCAAGGAGATGGAGTTGGGTGCAATTCCCGTAGATTCAAATGTCAGGGACATAACAGTAAACTCTAAGCTCTCACATTCTACAGGAAGAACATTCAAATGGCCGACCATCCATTTCTAATGTTCTGAATTCACACACACACACACATACACACACGGAATTGGTTGGTCGGCCATTTGAATGTGCTAGGAGAAAGTGAGGACTGTAGATGCTGGAGGTCAGAGCTGAAAATGTGTTGCTGGAAAAGCGCAGCAGGTCAGGCAGCATACAAGGAACAGGAGAATCGATGTTTCGGGCATAAGCCCTTCTTCAGGAATGAGGAAGGTGTGTCCAGCAGGCTAAGATAAAAGGTAGGGAGGAGGGACTTGGGTGAGGGGCGTTGGAAATGCGATAGGTGGAGGGAGGTCAAGGTGAGGGTGATAGGCAGGAGTGCGGTGGGGGCGGAGAGGTCAGGAAGAATATTACAGGTTAGGAAGGCGGTGCTGAGTTCGAGGAATTTGACTGAGACAAGGTGGGGGGAGGGGAAATGAGGAAACTGGAGAAATCTGAGTTCATCCGTTGTGGTTGGAGTGTTCCCAGGCAGAAGATGAGGCGCTCTTCCTCCAACCGTCGTGTTGCCGTGGTCTGGTGATGGAGGAGTTCAAGAACCTGCATGTCCTTGGTGGAGTGGGAGGGGGAGTTAAAGTGTTGGGCTATGGGTGGTTGGGCTGGTTGGTCCGGGTGTCCCAGAGGTGTTCTCTGAAACGTTCCGCAAGTAGGCGGCCTGTCTCCCCAATATAGAGGAGGCCACATCAGGTGTAGCAGATGCAATAGATGATGTGTGTGGACGTGTAGGTGAATTTGGGGTGGATATGGAAGTGTCCCTTGGGGCCTTGGAGGGATGTAAGGGGGGAGGTGTGGGCGCAAGTTTTGCATTTCTTGCGGTTGCAGGGGAAGGTGCCGGAAGTGGAGGTTGGGTTGGTGTGGTTTGTGGACCTGACGAGGGAGTCACGGAGGGAGTGGTCTTTTCGGATCGCTGATAGGTGAGGGGAGGGAAATATATCCCTGGTGGTGGGGTCCGTTTGGAGGTGGCGGAAATGACGACGGCTGAAACGTTGTACATGGTGGTTGGTGGGGTGGTAGGTGAGGACCAGTGGGGTTCTGTCCTGGTGGCGGTTGGAGGGGCGGGACTCAAGGGCGGAGGAGCGGGAAGTGGAAGAGATGCAGTGGAGGGCATCGTTGACTACGTCTGGCTGGAAATTGCGGTCCTTGAAGAAGGAGGTCATCTGGATTGTATGGTTTTGGAACTGGTCCTCCTGGGAACAGATGCGGCGGAGACGAAGGAATTGGGAACATGGGATGGCGTTTTTACAGGGGGCAGGGTGGGAGTCAGTCGGTTTATAGTAAATGTCCGTGTCGATTCGGTCACCCGAGATAGAAATGGAAAGGTCTAGGAAGGGGAGGAAGGAGTCTGAGACAGTCCAGGTGAATTTGAGATCGGGGTGGAAGGTGTTGGTAAAGTGGAAGAACTGTTCAACCTCCTCGTGGGAGCACGAGGCAGCGCCGATATAAAGTGGATGAACTGTTTAACCTCCTGTTTAACACATATGTATAAATGTGTGTGGGCGTGCATGTATGTGTTTGTATGCATATATATTTAAACGTTGCAAAAGAACATTGAGTAAAACAGCATTTATTCAAAAAAATATCTGATTTTGTGGAGTGTTCTGTCCTTGGGAAATACCTCAGTTACTTAAGACCAGCCATAAAGACTCCCTGAGTGAATATCCATCACTCACTAGAGATACAGAGGTGATTTTTGAAGTCGATGACGTTTGTCATGTCGCTGATCGTGCGCTGTGTTAAATTCTGGAAAGGACGTTTAGCTCGTATCATATTACTAATTTTGCTGCAAACTCGCACAGTCCATTAAAACAATCCAAGTTATTAGGTTTATCTCATTGGACATTTTGTCTGTTATCAGAAAAACTGGAATAGAAATGACAAAGCTGTTTTTAAGTACTGCTATGAAGATTACAGAATTCAAACAGGAATTATTTTCGTGTCTTGTCACTAGATATGCTTGGGGGAGATGAGTGAGCATCAAATGAACTCACTCCCTTCTCTGTGATTGCAGCCAAATTTTCGAATGCAACAGATGAAAGAACAAAGGTGCATCACATCGGCAGGTCAGTTCTAACTCACGATAGTGTAGTTTCACTTTGATTCTCGCCATCTCCTAAAGTATTAGCTGAATGGGGAGATCAGGATCCTGAAGGTATGCTGAGACATTGCGCGAATTATTCCCACACTGTTGCCATCACTTTATATCATAAACCAGTTATGCAGCAGACTGTGCTAACCGGCTTCCCTCTAATGCTGAGCTAACACAAACAGCTCAGTTCTTTTACAATTTATAGAAGTTCACATAGAACAAGCTGCTAAAGCTTTCCTCAAAATCAGCTCATTCTACACTTAGTCGTGCTCAGTTGCAGGTGTTATGAGGCTTCTTTCCAATTAACGTTAACCAACTGGAGAGAGTGCACGTAACGTGTACCCATTCTGGCCGCCCAGACTCCCTGTCCCGATGAAATTCACTCCTTGTGTGTCTGCACATGTGCTAAAGCAACACAATAAGGGAATATGGAATGCCTACAGTTCAGAAATTATCTATACGATACAACAAATGCACACCAATCCTCCTGGGATTAACCCTCACAGAACAATTCCTTACCCTTTTTCTCTTCATTTGCTCCTGAATAAGGCAACTTACTGACAGTCGACCCAGTTGTCGGCAAATCATATCTCTGGCGCTGTGAGGCAGCAGTGATAACCAGTGAGCCACCTTGCGGCCCTGCCCAATTATGCAAGGCACATTCGGACGCGTTTGAAATGTCAAAGACGTTCGACTTGTGTTGTTGCCCTTATCAGGAACAATAAATCCAGAATCCCTGACCAAGAAATTAACCCAAACCACAGCGGTGAAAGCGCTTTATGGTAACCACTAGTCGACCAGGAATGACGGCATGTGCAATTGCGTCTTCTCTTAACAGCATATGTTTCTTTTCCTGCGATGAGAAATTCCTTCCAAAAAAGAGTGTTTGTGACACCGTGCTTTTAGAGCACAGAATAATACATTATGTCAGTGCCAGTCATAAAACATCCAAATATTCTCGTTTCCAATTTCCACTAATTGGCCCACAGCCTGACGTCTGAAGTGTTCATCTGAACGAGACTTTCCCTGCAAAGTTTTGATCTCCAATGAACCAGTGAATGAGTCTGAAGTCAGATACCGTCAAATTTGTTCATGAACTGCGGGAGAACTGAGCCTCATTTTGACCCATAGAGGGAACTATACAGACACATCTTTTGAAAGTGACAAAGGCCTCAGGAGAGCCCAACTTCCATAAAATGAGGGATTGACCCTTTTGGCCTCTTCTTTCTTCATGACTCGCTTTAAAACCGATTCTGTTTACATAAGCAAAGGGGTAAACAGGCGGGAGTCTATCCCTCAAGGACTGTCCCAATCGGTAATAATTGGTACCTGCTAAATGTTGACTTCTCCAAATCTGAGGCAGCCTGGCGAGCTGTGGTCTTCCAACTTCCTGCCTGTTTAAATGGATTCCAGCAGATTCCTGTCTCTACGTAATGAACAGAAGCATTCAACCGCATCCCTGTACGTTTTCGTCCCCCAATATTTCACCGTTACTTTTCTGCTTTTCATGAATCACGTTGTTCTTCCTGCCAAACGAAGGCATTCTTCGCATCAGAAGCTTGTCATCCTCATGTTCCTCGAAGGAAAAACACGTATGTGGACTTCCAAACTGAAACAAATGGGGCCTGGGGCGGGGGGGGGGGGGGGGGGGGGGGGGTTCTGTCTATAAAATGACTTACAGATATTCCTTCAAAAATAATACCTAACAACACGGAGAAAGCACCTTGCTGCAATAGTTGCAAGAAAATTCAGCAAGGCTGTAGTGTGAATCGAGGTTACAACCCCGAGCTCGAACCACTGAGCTATGGCAGCACTAACATATGAAGCGTTTTGAGACTGACAAAAGATGATGACCTCTAGCAGAAAAACTTCGGTCATCTCACTTTTGTGATACAAGCTTCGTTTTGTGTGACAAAATACGACTTGAAACCCACTTCTTTGATCATTTGTTTGATATAACACTTTGTCAGCTTCCCAATATCTCATAATGTGACAGGGATCAACATTTGTTTAAACTCACACAAAGTAAAAGCTTTGAAGCTTCTTTTATATAAAAGGCACAATGTAGTATTGATACCGGCTCATTACCCTTGATTTCAGCATGTATTGCAGGTTTTCTTAATCACTTGGTGAGTAATTCCTTTCCTTTTGCCTGGTGCAATTTACGTTGCCACGGGAATTCATAATTTATGGCCTTGGTAGGTGACTTTTAGGCACCAAACTTGAAACAGTTCAAATCGAACATGCTCCGGAGCTTGGAATTCGAGGGAATGCAGAATATCTGAGAGTGCACTTTAAAACATAATCTTGGGTGTCGTGTCCGCTGGCTGGGTTGGCATACTATTGACTAGCTCTATTTGCTCTTGAGTGGGCTGGAGGCTATGATAGTGATAGTTAGAGGGAAGACAGTCAAGAGATTTGTAGAAAATGATGAAAAATTTGAAATTTTGCCGCCCGGTGATGGGTGAGCAACCCTTGTTGTGAGTACTCCCACATGCTGGAGAGGTATTGGAAGACCTCAGGATTACATCATTGGGTGAATAACCTGCAACTCCTTCCCTTCCACCATGTGGGAGCCCTTGTGGAAAGATAAAGCTGCGAAGGCCGCAGTGCACGTTTGGGAAAATGGGCGTTCGTAAAAATGCCATTCAGATAATGCACAATGAAACTGTGAACAGAACACAAGTACACCTTTGAATAGAAGCAGTGGGAGTTAGACCATAGAACATAGAACATAGAACATTACAGCGCAGTACAGTCCCTTCGGCCCTCGATGTTGCGCCAACCTGTCATCCCAATCTGAAGTCCATCTAACCTACACTATTCCATGTACGTCCATATGTTTGTCCAATGACGACTTAAATGTACTTACAGTTGACGAATCTATTACCGTTGCAGGCAAAGCATTCCATACCCTTACTACTCTCTGAGTAAAGAAACTACCTCTGACATCTGTCCTATATCTATCACCCCTCAATTTAATTCTATGCCCCCTCGTGCTCGCCGTCACCATTCTTGGAACAGGGCTCTCCCTGTCCACCCTATCTAAACCCTCTGAGTATATGATATGTCTCTATTAAGTCACCTCTCAACCTTCTTCTGTCTGACGAAAACAACCACAAGTCCCTCACCCTTTCCTCGTAAGACCTTCCCTTCATGCCATGCAACATATGAGTAAATCTCCTCTGCACCTTTTCCAAAGCTTCATCATCCTTCTTATAATGTTGTGACCAGAACTGTATACAATAGTCCAAGTGCGGCCGCATTAGAGTTTTGTCCAGCTGTAGCATAACCTCATGGTTCCAGAACTCGATCCCTCAATTAATAAAAGCTGTATGCCTTCTTTACAAACTTGTCAACCTGGGTGACAAACTTCAAGGATCTCTCTACCTGAAAACCGAGATCTCTCTGCTCACCTACACTACCAAGAAACTTACTATAAGCACAATACTTTGCATTCCGGTTGTTCCGATCAAAAGGAATCACCTCTCACTTGTCCGCATTAAACTCCATTTGCCACCTCTCAGCCCAGCTCGGTAGCTTATCTATGTCTCTCTGTAAACGACAACATCCTTCATCACTATTCACAACTCCACTGACCTTAGTGTCGTCTGCAAATTTACTAACCCACCCTTCTACGCCCTCAATCAGGTCGCTTATAAAATATAACGAACAGCAGTGGACCCAACACCGACCCTGGCGGTATACCACTGGCAACTGGACTTCAGGATGAACATTTCCCATCAACCACCACCACTCTGTCTTCTTTCATACAAACTGCTACATCTCCCAAAATCCCATTCCTCCGCATTTTATGCAATAGCCTACTGTGGGGAACCTTATCGAACGCCTTGCTGAAATCCATATACACAACATCAACCGGTTTACTCTAATCGACCTGCTTGGTCACCTTCTCAAAGAAATCAGTTAGGTTTGTGAGGCACGACCTACCCTTCACAAAACCATGCTGACTATCCCTGAACAAATTATTCCTTTCCAGATGGTTATAAATCCTATCTCTTATAACCTTTTCCAACAATTCGGGCGGCACGGTGGCACAGTGGCACAGTGGTTAGCACTGCTGCCTCACAGCACCAGAGACCTGGGTTCAATTCCCGCCTCAGGCGACTGACTGTGTGGAGTTTGCACGTTCTCCCCGTGTCTGCGTGGGTTTCCTCCGGGTGCTCCGGTTTCCTCCCACCATCCAAAGATGTGCAGGGTCAGGTGAATTGGCCATACTAAATTGTCTGTAGTGTTGGGTAAGGGGTAAATGTAGGGGTAGCGGTATGGGTGGGTTTCGCTTCGGCGGGTCGGTGTGGACTTGTTGGGGCCGAAGGGCCTGTTTCCACACTGTAATCTAATCTAATCCAATCTAATTTACCAACAACTGAAGTGAGGCTCACTGATCTAAAATTAACAGGATTGTCCCTACTCCCCTTCTTGAACATGGGAACCATATTTGCTATCCTCAGGACTCATGGCACTATTCCTGTAGACAATGACGATTTAAAGTTCAATGCCAAACGCTCGGCAATCTCCCCCTGGCTTCCCAGAAGATCCTAGGATAAAGCTCATCCAGCCCAGGGGGCTTATCTATTTTCACACTCTGCAGGATTTCTAATACGTCCTCCTTGTGAACCTCAATCCCACCTAGTGAAGTAGCCTGTATCTCAGTAATCTCCTCGACATCATTGTCGTTTTTTAGACTGAATACTGTTGAAAAGTATTCATTTAGTGCTTCCCCCATCTCCTCTGACTCCACACATAAATTTCCACTGCTATTGCTGATTGGCCAAAATCTTACTCTCGTCATTCATTTATTCCTTAAATACCTATAGAAAGCCTCAGTGTTTACCCTGATCCTATCCACCAAAAACTTCTCATGTCTCCCCCTGACTCATCTGAGCTCTCTCTTTCGGTCTTTCCTGGCTACCTTGTAACCCTCAAGCGCCCTAACTGAGCCTTCGCCTCTCATCCTCACATAAGCCTTCTTCTTCCTCTTGACCAGACAGTCTACTTCCTTCGGAAAACACGGCTCCCGCTCTGGACAGCTTTCACTCTGCCTGACAGGTACATACTTATCTCGGAAACACAGTAGCGTTTCCTTGAATAAGCTCCACATTTCTAATGTGCCTATCCACTGCAATCTCCTTCTCCATCCAGTGCTTCCTAAGTCTGGCCTAATCGCATCATAATTGCCTTTCTCCCAGCTGGAACTCTTGTCCAGTGGTATACACCTATCAATTTCTATGTCAAATCCCCCGTAACAACTACCCTGTCATTCTCACTGCTATCGAGAATCATCTTTGCTATCCTTTCCTCGACATCTCTGGAACTATTCGGAGGCCTAGAGAAAACTACCAACAGGGTGACATCTCATTTCCGGTTTCTAACTTCAGCCCATATTACGTTTGTTGACGAGTCCCCAAACATCTTTTCTGCAACTGTAATACTGTCCTTGACCAACACTGCCACAGGTCCCCCCTCTTTTACCTTCTTCTCTGTTCTTACTGAAACATCTAAATCCTGGAATCTGCAGCAGCCATTCATGTCCCTGTTCTATTCATGTCTACGAACTTGCCACAACACCGAATTCCCAGGTACCAACCAATCCTGCAAGGTCATCGACCTTACTCCAGATGCTCTTGGCGTTGAAGTAGACATACTCCAAACCAACGTCTTGCTTACCGGTGCAATCTTGCGACCATAAGACTTGTTTTGGACCTCCCTACTCTCAAACTTTTCGATACTTGAACTACAACTTTGGTTCCCATCCCTCTGCTGGATTAGTTTAAACACACCCCAATAGTCTTACGAATTGCCCCCCAGGATATTGGCACCCCTCTGGTTCAGATGAAGACCATCCTGCTTGTACAGGTCCCACCTACCCCAGAAAGATCCCTAATTATCCAAGAATCCAAAACCCTCCCTCCTGCACCATCCCTGTAGCCACGTGTTCAACTCCACACTCTCCCTATTCCTTGCATCACGAGCACAACAGCAGGGAGGGAATTTGAAAGGACGGATGGAAGTGTATTATGACCGTGACTTCCAAACGAATGGATTAGAGTTTGAGCTGCAGAAGAGCAGAGACGTGGAAGAGTTAATGATGTTAATAAAGTGCAAGTCGGCTGACATGGTGATGTTGGGGATATGTGGTTAAAAACACATCAGAAATTGAAGTATGTCACCATGGTTATGACGTGCCTGTTCAGATCCAGACAATTTCCAGGGATGAGATTGAATCAGTGGCGAGGGATTTTCTCCTAGGACTTGGTCGATGATGCCTTCCAGCTCATCTCATCCACTTCCCTCAACTCCGCTCCCAAAACTCATCCCTCCAACTGAGACGAGGACGGAACTCCCTTCTACATCACTTTAAAATCCAGCACCCTCTGTAGACATCATGTCATCCTCCGGCATTTCCGTCAGTGCAAATGAAACCCACCAACTAAGATGTGTTTCCCTCCCCACCCCTACCCACTTTCTGTAAATATAATTCCCTCTTCGACTTCCTGGTGGTGCACGCCCCCACCAACCACCCTCCCATCCGCTCCCAGCAAACCTCTCATTCCAACACGGGATTTGCAAAACATCCATCCACACCTCCGCCCTCAACTCTGTCCAAGGCCCCAAAGAACCCCTCCATGTCCATCAGAGTTTCACCTGCATTTCCACGCATGTCATTTACTGTATCCATTGTTCCCTTTGCAGTCTCCTCGACATTGAGGAGATCGGATGCCTAATTATAGACCACTTCGGAAAACTTCTCTGAGACACCCGCACCAAACAACACCACTGGCCCCTGGCCGAACATGTCAACTCTCCCTCCCACACAGCCAAGTTCATTCAGGTCCTGGGCTTCTGCCGCTCTCATGAATTGTCCTGTCTGTCCATCTTCCTTCCCACCGATCTGCTCCACCCTGCGCTGCGACCTATAATCATTACCCCCACCTCCATCCTCCTATCACACTCTCAGTTACTTTGTCCCAGCCACACACGCTCCCATTTGTCTCTCTACCACCTCGCTTCACAAGCCTCTTTCCTGATGGTGCCCGAAACGTCGATTGTCTTGCTCATTGGATGCTGCCTGCCCTGCTGTGTTCTTCCAATATCACACTTCTAATTGAGTGGCGAGGCAGTGGATTTTGAGTTAGGGACAGAAGTCATATGCCTCAGTTTTGCAATGATTCAATTGTAAGAAATGTCTGCTCCATCAGGACTGGATGGCAGACAATTCAAGAACGTGTTTGACCTGGAGGGAACAGGGAGGTGATCGTGTTCATATCCACCTGCTGACCCGCTGGTCTCTGTGGTGGAGGCTGTGTGCATGAAAGATTCTGACAAAATTCTCTTCCAATTCTTCGTGTCGAAAATCCCTTACCTTCAGACCTTATCTTCAGACAGAATCTAGAGTCTTGTGAAAGACGGTTTCACACTCTCATTTTTGGATAACATCAGTTTCGCAGGATTTTAGAAGGGTAAGATTTACAAACCAACCTCTCCACCATAATCTGATGAAGCCGCACAGTTTATCCCGAATACAACTTGATCAGATTTCGAACATGAAATGAAAAAGCTCTGGTCACAGTGTGAGGTAAATCGTTCACTTATTGTGTGTGTGGACGAGGCTTCTACCTGTCATCAGACCTTACAAAGCTCAATTGCAATCAAACTGAGGAAAGACTGGGGAAACGTGGGGATCCACTCCCTGTCTGAGCTGAATTCCCGTGGACGCAATGATACCAGGAACAAGCCATTCACCTGCTCAGAGTGTGGGAAAGGATTCACTCTATCTCTGACCAGCTGCGACACCTACTCGTTCAAAATGATGAGAAACTATTTCAATGCCTGAACTGCGGAAAATGCTTTAAAACATCCAGCAATTGGAGAACTGAACACCTCGCTCATACTAATTAGGAACCTTTTATCTCTCCGGACTTTGGAAAATGTTATCAACCCTCTGTGTGCTTCATCTTTGAGAAATATGCTCACAGTTCATAGTTAGAACGAACAGAGTTGTTGTCTCTGGTTTGGTACCCGTGCCACGTGATCGAGAGTCGAGGAATAGGGAAAGAGAACACTTAAATGCGTGGCTACAGGGATGGTGCAGGAGGGAGGGATTCCGGTTTTTGGATAACTGGGGTTCTTTCTGGGGACGGTGGGACCTCTATAAACAGGATGGTCTACACCTGAACCTGAGGGGCACCAGTATCCTTGGGGGGAGGTTTGCTAGTGCTCTTGGGGGGGGGTTTAAACTAACTCTGCAGGGGCATGGGAACCCAGATTGTAGCTTCAGGGTGCAGGGCCTGGAGTGTAGGGAGGTTAGGAACATGGCATCAATTTCCAAGGAGGGTGTCTGTAAACAGGAAAGTGGCTTGAAGTGTGTATACTTCAATGCAAGGAGTATACGAAATAAGGTAGGTGAACTTGCAGCGTGGGTTGGTACCTGGGACTTCGATGTTGTGGCTATTACGGAGACATGGCTAGAACAGGGACAGGATTGGCTGTTGCAGGTTCCTGGATTTAAATGTTTTAGTAGGGTCAGAGGTGGGGGTAAAAGAGGGGGAGGTGTGGCATTGCTTGTCAAAGATAGTATTACAGTGGTGGAAAGGACGATGGATGAGGACTTGCCATCTGAGGTAGTTTGGGCTGAGGTTAGGAATAGGAAAGGTGAGGTCACCCTGTTAGGAGTCTTTTACAGGCCTCCTAATAGTCCTAGAATTATTGAAGAAAGGATAGGGAAAGTGATTCAGGAGATGAGTGACAGTAATAGGGTGGTTGTTATGGGGGACTTTAACTTTCCTGATATTGATTGGGAAAGCTATAGCTCAAGTTCGTTAGATGGGTCAGTGTTTGTTCAATGTGTGCAGGAGAGTTTCCTGACACAATATGTAGACAGGCCAACAAGAGGTGAGGCCATACTGGATTTGGTTCTGGGTAACGAACCAGGCCAGGTGTTAGAATTAGAGGTAGGTGAGCACTTTGGGGATAGTGACCATAATTCGGTGATTTTTACTCTCGTGATGGAGAGTGATAAGTGTGTACTACAGGGCAAGAGTTATAGCTGGGGTCTGGGAAATTATGATGCGGTGAGGCATGACTTAGGATGTGTTGCTTGGAAAAGTAGACTCCAAGGCAAGAGTGTAAATGATATGTGGAGCTTGTTCAAGGAGCAACTATTGAGTGTCCTTGATAATTATGTACCTGTCAGGCAGGGAGGAAAGGGTGGTGCGAGGGAGCCGTGGTTTAATAAGGAATTGGAATCCCTTGTTAAATGGAAGAGGGCGGCCTATCTCAAGATGAGACGTGAAGGTTCAATTGGGGCGATTGAGAGTTATAGGGTAGCCAGGAAGGACCTGAAGAGAGAGCTAAGAGCAGCAAGGAGGGGACATGAAAGGTCCTTAGTCGGTAGGGTTAGGAAAAACCCTAAGGCTTTCTATAGGTATGTTAAGAATAAAAGAATGACTAGGGTAGGAATAGGTCCAGTCAAGGATAGTAGTGGGAAGTTGCGTGTGGAGGCGGAAGAGATTGGGGAGACACTGAATGAATACTTTTCTTCAGTATTTACTCAGGAACAGGGCATTGTCGTCGATGTGAATGCTGAGACACAAATAAGTAGAATGGATGGCTTTGAGGTATGTCGGGAAGAAGTGTTGGAAATCCTGGAAAAGGTGAAAATAGATCAGTCCCCTGGGCCTGATGGCATTTATCCTAGGATTCTCTGGGAAGCAAGGGAGGAGATTGCAGAGCCATTGGCCTTGGTTTTTATGTCCTCTTTGTCTACAGGAGTAGTGCCAGAAGACTGGAGGATAGCAAATGTGGTTCCCTTGTTCAAAAAGGGGAGTAGGGATAACCCTAGTAACTATAGGCCGGTGAGTCTCACTTCTGTTGTGGGCAAAGTCTTAGAGAGAATTGTAAGGGATAGGATTTATGCACATCTGGATAGGAATAATGTGGTCAAGGATAGTCAGCATGGTTTTGTGAAGGGCAGGTCGTGACTCACAAACCTTATTGAATTCTTTGAAAAGGTGACGAAGGAGGTTGATGAGGGGAAAGCGGTAGATGTGGTATATATGGATTTTAGTAAGGCGTTTGATAAGGTTCCCCATGGTAGGCTACTGCAGAAAATACGGAGATATGGCATTGAGGGTGAGTTGGAGGTTTGGATTAGGAATTGGCTGGATGGAAGAAGACAGAGGGTAGTAGTTGATTGCAAAGTTTCTTCATGGAGTGCCGTCACTAGCGGTGTTCCGCAAGGATCTGTTTTGGGACCATTGCTGTTTGTCATTTTTATAAATGACCTGGAAGAGGGGTTAGAAGGTTGGGTGAGCAAGTTTGCGGATGATACGAAAGTCGGAGGAGTTGTTGACAGTGAGGAAGGATGTGGCAGGTTACAGCAGGATATAGAGAAGCTGCAGAGCTGGGCAGAAAGGTGGCAAATGGAATTCAATGTAGCTAAGTGTGAGGTGATTCACTTTGGGAAGAATAACAAAAAGATGGGGTACTGGGCTAATGGTCGGATACTTGGTAGTGTGGATGAGCAGAGGGATCTTGGTGTCCATGTACACAGATCTCTGAAAGTTGCCACCCAGGTAAATAGTGCGGTGAGGAAGGCATATGGCGTACTGGCTTTTATTGGTAGAGGAATTGAGTTCCGGAGTCCTGAGGTCATGATGCAGTTGTATAAGACTCTGGTGCGGCCGCATCTGGAATATTGTGTGCAGTTTTGGTCGCCATACTATAGGAAGGATGTGGAGGCACTGGAACGGGTGCAGAGGAGGTTTACCAGGATGTTGCCTGGTATGGAAGGAAGATCGTATGAGGAAAGACTGAGACACTTGGGGCTCTTTTCATTAGAGAAAAGAAGGTTTAGGGGTGACTTGATTGAGGTGTACAAGATGATTAGGGGGTTAGATAGGGTTGACAGTGTGAACCTTTTCCCGCGAATGGAGTCGGGTTTTACAAGTGGGCATAGCTTTAAATTAAGGGGGGGTAGATATAGGACTGAAGTTAGGGGTAGGTTCTTCACTCAGCGAGTCTTAAGTTCATGGAATGCCCTGCCAGTAGCAGTGGTGGACTCTCCCTTTTTATGGGCATTTAAGCGGGCATTGGATAGGTATATGGAGGATAGTGGGTTAGTATAGGTTAGGTGGGCTTGGATCGGCGCAACATCGAGGGCCAAAGGGCCTGTACTGCGCTGTATTCTTCTATGTTCTATGTTCTATAAACAAGAGTCCATTAAGAATCAAAGAGACCTGACGTGTGATCCACGTGCTCACCCGGAGGAGAGACATCTCCAGTTCCAAATCTGTGGGACGTGCTGTAACGTCCGAGCGACCGGATGGTTCATCACCTTTCACACAGTATTAACAGGTCTTTCTAAATGCCATGACTGCGGGAAGTGCTGCACTCTTTCCTGAATACTAACGTGTCATCAACGTGTTCACACTGAGGATAGACATTAATGACTATAAACGTTCCTGGGGACAGTATATCATGAACGTCTTCACATTGAGGAGAGACCTTTCAAACATGTAGTCTGTGGGATGTGCTCTCTAGTCTCTGTAGAACTGATGTCCCATCGATATTTTCGAATTGTGAGACACGTTTGAAGTGAATTTATTCCAGGAATAGGTTCAAACAATCATCTCAACTCTCAGCACACCATCTGTTTTGCAGTTGTCAGCAAGCATTTACCTGCTCCATGTGAGAAAAACAGTTAGGTCACTCATCGACCCTGCTGAGAGAGTAGAGGGATCCCACTGAAGGATGGAATTCACTCACTCATCGACCCTACTGAGACAGCGGAGAGTTTACATATCTCAACACCGATTGAACTTTGTTCTTCACATTCAGATCTCAAAGCAAAGTTTTAATATTCTAGATAACAACCAAAAAAATCTGCTTTGTGTTAAACACAGTATCGAAGGTCATTGGAAGGATGGGATTACAGAGTACGTGAAACATCAGCACAGGTTGTCAAGGAGAAATCACATTTGACAAATATATTAGAATGTTTTGAGGAGATAATGAGCAAGTGAGACGAAGTCAAGCCTGTGGAGGTGACCGGCTTGAATTTCCATAGACATATGTCAAGGTGCAGTATGGCAAACTGCTAAATAAGAGGCCATGGATTGAGGCTTGGCTGACTGGCAGAAGGCAGACAGTTGGGTAAAGAGGTCTCTTCCAGGATGGCAGCCCGTGACTAGTGGAGTTCAAAGGAGTCAGGGTTTGCACCACAGCTATTCACATTATGTATGAATGATCCATTCAAAGGAACTGAGGGTGTTGTTGCTCCATTTGAAGAAGACAGAATGATAGGTGGAAGGCCAGATCTTATTGATGAAGCGGGCATGCTGCAGAATGACTTTTAGATTAGATTACTTACAGTGTGGAAACAGGCCCTTCGGCCCAACAAGTCCACACCGCCCCGCCGAAGCGCAACCCACCCATACCCCTACATTTACCCTTTACCTAACACTAGAGGCAATTTAGCATGGCCAATTCACCTTACCTGCACATCTTTGGATTGTGGGAGGAAACCGGAGCACCCGGAGAAAACCCACGCAGACACGGGGAGAACGTGCAAGCTCCACACAGTCAGTCGCCTGAGGCGGGAATTGAACCCGGATCTCTGGCGCTGTGAGGCAGCAGTGCTAACCATTGTACCACCGTGCAGCCCACAAACGGAGTGAGTGCTTCGAAAAACGTTGTAGTTGCCATACTTTGTGGAAAATATGAGGTCATATGTTTGGAGGAAAGAGTAGAGGCATAGACAATTTTCTGAAAGCAGAAAGAATTCCAAGTTCAATTTTCTCTTATGTTTAGCATGCAGTTTGAGTTGGTGTTTAGGAAGGCAAATACAATGTCGGAGTTCTGTTCAAGCAAATTAAAAAGCACGGGCAGAGGTTTAGGCCTCAGTCAATAGGAGGCTCTGGACCATTGCATTTGGAACATTGGGAGTAGGTTTTGGCCCCATATCTAAGTGATGGTATGTTTTGCGTGGTGGATAGGAGGTTTATAATGGCTGACTCAGTGGTGAGTACTAATGTCTTGCAGTCTCCGCGATGTTTGTTCAATATCTACTTTGGACGAATGTGAATTTGGAGTTGGCACATCCTGTCCGTTTCAGCCTGCGTTTCCTCCCCAGACTAAAGATTTGTGGCTGACGTTCTTTCGTCATGGGAAATTCAGAGTTACAGGAATTGGGTAGAGGTGTGAGTTGGGTACGATTCCCTTCGCATGATTAGTGGGGGTTTCTTGGTCCAAATCTCCGTTTCGCACATTTTAGGTATTCCGTTAGAACAACGTTGATCGCAGGGATTTAGGCCTTGTCATAAGAAGTTTTTTAACCGAGGTGACACCTTCCACATAAACACATGGTTTCAAGTGAACGCCTTGAACGATATAAGGAGTGGAGGGACATTCTTGTGGAGGACATCATAAAGGTCAATGGAGAATATTAAATAGCCTCAGACCATAAAGTTAAGTATAATCTAAAGAGATCCTGCAAGTACATTAAGGAATTGAGACGAAATAGGACCACTTTAAGATGAAAAAGCTCACCTATGCCTTGATCCTCAGCAGATGGAGAAACATATAATGTTCATTTCGCATCAGTTTACACTGTGGAGAACGAAATGGCGGGTACACCTAAATACTGATGTTTTGAAAGTAGTTCACATTGAAAAAGGGAAGTGCTGGAGGACCTGGAAACTATAAAGTTGGATATTCCTCTGGGATCTGATCTCCTGTATCCAGGAAACGTGTGGGAAGTTAGGGAATGAAACTGTTGGGCCCTTCGTAGAAATATTTTTATCATCTATTATTACGAGTGAGGCGCTGAATGACTGGGGGATGGCTAATGTTGTGCCTTTGTTTAGAAAGGAATTCATGGAGAAGTTTGGGATCGATAGACCTGTGTGTCTGGTTATGGTCGTGGGTAAGTTGTTGGATGCAATTCTTACCGATAGGATTTATTTGAATTTTTAGATACAAAGAATGAATCGGTATAATCAGCATGGTTTTGCACAAAATTGATTGAGTCTTTTGAAGGCGTAACCAAGAAGATCAATGAGGACATAGTGGTAGAGTTTGCTCACTTGGGCTTTAATAAAAGCTTTTACACTGTTCCACATGGTTGACTAATTCATAAAGTTAAATCACATAAGTTAAATGTAAGGATTCCAATTAGATATAAAATTAGTTCGATAGCAGGATGCTGAGAATGGTGGTGGAAGGTAGTTTTCAGACTGGAGGACTGTTACTAATGGTATCCCATTGGCTGAGCGCACATTCATTTTATTTTTCATTTAAATAAATGATGTAGGTGGGAAGATAGAAAGCATGGTAAGTAAGTTTGCAAAATTGGTAGTAGAATGGACAATAATAAGTTTCTGGAAGGTTGTGAAGCGATTTTCTCGTCAGGTCAGTTTCTTTCTGGCCTCGAGTTTAAAAAGCTTGTGGGGGAGGAGTTGTGAAGGGCCATTCGTCCATCGTGAAGCGTACGTTATCAGGCATCCATCTATTCTCGTCCCAGTTTGCAGCAATGAGATTGTCTATGTGATCTGAAATGACATAACAATGGTACTGAAGGTTGACCTGGTCACACTGTTGTAACCCCTTTGAGGAACGTATTCTCATGTTCAAATACAGAGGTAGTCACGCAGCCACAGTCCCCGATAGTGACAGAGTCCTCAGGATTATACTCATTCCATGTGCTTTATGTCTACAAGTATCTCCGGAGAAAGGAGGCTTCAAGTGGAATACAAGGCACTTCGTCAGGAAATGTGCACCGTTGCTGTGAGCCGCGATATGAAATGGATACTGAGCTGAAATGGTCCCAAACGCTTCTCATGTGAAACTTTCAATAACACAAATCCCACCAAAACAAGCTCTCTGGCTCCTGGGACCTGACAGGTTAGCGCCCAGCAGACATCCCTCCCTAAAAACAACGGGCACACGGCAAAATCTAAACACTTTCATGTCTTGTCTTGTTCTGTTTCTGTTGCTGTCAGATCTCCCGCATCCGCTGAACGTCGAGTCCCAATGCCAATGAGCTGTTTGATATCAACACAGGCACATCGAGAAAGTAATCTTTATTTCAAAAGCAGAGCCAGGCATTGTAAGCTGCAAGGGTTTGCTCTCTGCTGGGTCATGAAACATCACGGTCTCGTTGTCCTCATTATCATATCGACTGATTCCACAAATATGCACCCCAACAGTTATTACCAATTGAAATGTCCCAATGAATACCGTGACGGACAGAAAGATCAGGGGAGAGTAGCTTCGACCCCTTCCTTGCCGAGGGACATTTTGCAAAGAATGTCCTGTTACTTGACAAAATGACCTCCTCGAAGCTGGCCATGGAAGTGTCGAGCACAATAATATCCTTTGGCCCATATGTCTGCACCAATCCAACACAATCCCCTGAACTGTTCTTATCTCATTTGGCGTCAATTGTTCAGAGGGGCAAATGTATTCACTCATGGAAGTGGACAACTAAATGGGTCTTACCTGCTCTGGAGTTATCTGTCTTTTCCATCCTGACAGGCAGTTGGTTGCAGATTCTTAACGTTCCTTATTTGAGTTTACGCATTTCACCTAATCTTGCGATTGAATTTCAAACAAGAAAGCAGAGAACAAGCACTCTTCAAGTTCACTCTCGGCTTACAATCACAGTCAGCAAAATGCTTAACTGAATGAGGAATCCACATTGCATTTAACGCCCATCGCCTAAACTACATGGCCACATCTGCAGAAGCGTGCTACTAAACTGGTTTCAAGTACTCCCTCCCTGTGGAGCTTTGGTTCGTTTTGTTCGGAGTTCGGTTTGTTTGAATTCAATCACCACAGTTTCGACAGGATTAAATGTCAGGACATGTTTGGTTGGTGTAATCAATCTCGGTGGTTTAAATGGTCATTCAGTTAAAAAGAAAGGTAGAGATTGCAGGAGAAACTAAACAGATCTGGCAGCATCTGGGGAGAGACAAATAGTGACAACGATTCAGAGCTTCTCCAGGAGTTTCTCCGAACTCTGTTTTCTCCGACAGGTCCTGGCAAACCTGCCGAGTTCCTTCATCAGTTTCTGTTTTTGTTTTAGATTCCGAATGTCCACAAACCTTCACTAGCCAGTCAACAATACAGTAACGCATTTGTGGCTCCTCACTGGATTTGCTTTCCGTTTGGGTGCATATCCTTGACCCTATTAAAAACCCGAAAGTGCACAGCAAAGGAGTCGGATGGATAAGAAGACCGGCCGCTCCATGCGTGTGTACACTTTCTCGGTTAAAAGCGAAACGAGAGGACTAATTGCTCCACAGAGACTTGGTTGTCCCCTGTAGTAGGCCCCTTGCAGGATCTCCTAAAGCAGACTGTCAGTGAATTCAAGCTTTTGCCTGCCCTTCGCAGAATGAAAATTGTCCTCAATTGGTTAAAGTTTCCAAAATGAATCCTGGGACATTCATTGTGGACAATAGGAACAGTCTGATCTCATGCTTTGCAAACACATCCATGTCACCGGGAAACAACTCTCCTAAAACGGGGAACTTCTCCCTTTGAGCCTTCTGAGGAACATTTTCCTGACCTTGGTAAAAACCCAAAACTGTGCGGACAAAGAAAAAAACAGATGGTGTGAGAACAGCTGTCGCTCTGTTCCTGGGGCGTAGGAGAACAGCAACCTGTCAGTGAAGAGCCGAACGCACTGACTAACATCGTCACAGAGACTAAGGAGCCAACGGCTTCAATGACCCCCGAATGCAAGCTACAGCCTGCCCCTCCCATATTGACAATCATCCTTAATTAGCATTTTTCCTAAATAAATCCAGGGAAATTCACGGTGAAGACATGGGAATAGTCTGATCCCACCCTGTATAGACGCACCCATGAAACCGGAACCAGTTATCCTCCAACCGGGATTGTCTTACTTCCAGCCTTTCAGTGTCCTATCTCTTCCCGCGTTTTCGAATTGCCCTGGAGCTGAGATGAGATTTGACATCCTGACGTGCAGGAACGAGAATCCTTCACTATCATAGATCATTTCATGTCCGGAGAATATCAGAGTCAAAGTACCGGCCTCCGAAAGAACGGAAAGATTTCTAAACCGTCTCTGCCCAGTCGGCCATTTCACCCTTCATTTTCCACTGAATCCGCGGCCCAAGGAATATCTAAACATTCCGAAAGCTCGAGTCTGGGATTTCTGTTTTGCTTGTTGTCAGTTTTCCCACTTGACAATTGGCAACAATTTCCCAGAATCTTTTCACAATTCTCTGCTTTGCACCATGTACAGAGATTCACGACCCTGGGAATGTTTTGATTGGAGCAAAGAAGATTAATGGGAAATTTCTTGGGGACGTTTAGAATGATGTGGGAGAAAGAGCTGTGGATAGGCGGATTAATCGTCAGGAGGAAGTGCTGCCTCTGACCAGGGTAATTGACCAGAGAACGAGGAGGGAAGACGTTTAATGGAAAAAGACAACTTGTTTCAAATAAACTCAGTGAAATCTACATATATCCCATGCGTTTTTTTATCATCTGTGGATAGAGAAACAGGTCCGTTTTGAGTCAGGTCCGTTTCTTGTTCAGAACGCAAGTTTCCTACATGTCAAGAAATGAGTAGACCTGAGAACATATCGAGTTGTTTCGGCGGGTTTTCTGGAGTTGCAGCGATAACTCTTCCAACAAGAAAACATTTAAAATCAACTGTGAGGGAAACATGCTCGGTATTGATGAGAGATAGAATGAATATGAAGGATCCCTTTTCATGAGCAGAGAGACTATTTACACGGCAATGTTCGAGGAATAAAGATGCACTTATTTCGCGCTTTTCAGCTCCACTTTAATCACAGGCACTGAAGCACCTGTGAAGCTAATGTGTCATTGTCAATAATAATGTGCTAATCAGGACAGTTTGTTCAAACAGAGGTCAAAAAAGAAACTCAGAACTGGCACTAGAAACGCCAGTGAGATTATGTTTTACTTTAAAAGTTTGTCCTGCTCTTGTTTATATCCAGAATTGTGCAGGACCAGTGATCCCAGTCACAGGGGAAGGCGTTACCCTCTTAAGAAACAAATGAGGAGGATGTTCTCACATTCAGTGTGTCACAAGTATGTAGAAGTATTTACATCCGAGGCTAGTCAAGACTGGGTATGTTCAAGTGTTCAATTATCTCTCTGTTAATAGCATGCAGCAAGTGCAGTGTGAAATGTGTCCAAATGTGCTGACAATACACACTCGTGGGAGCGCATGTTATGATAAGATCATGGCAATATGCATAGGCATATAGATAGATTGCGGGAGTGGGGACAAACTATTCAGGTGCAGTTTCATGTCCGGATTATGAGGTCATGCACTTTGGTCAGAAGAGTCAAAAGACAGATTACTATTAAAATCGAGAGAAAGTAGAAGAAACATGTGACGCAGAAGAATATTATACACGGCACAAAGTTTAGTATCATATTCTTTCCCAGACAAAAAGGATGGCTTCCTTTCCGAATGCTGACAATGAAAAAGATTGTTTCCCAGGAAAGATAAATAACTGAAACTAATAGCCTAATCGAAAATTTAGAAAAGACTTGGATCGTTCCAATGGACGACGTTGATGTTTATGGCTCGCTAACATTTGTTTACAATGGGGCTGGGAGTGGGAGTTAGGAACCTGGGGAGTGGAAGTCAGGTTACCCATGATTACTGTCAACCTTCATCTGTCTACGTCATTTTGTACGTTTTATTTCGCATTTTGGTTCCTGTGAGTGCCCTTATAAACTGTACCCGCTGGTGACTTATTTCCCTGGTTGTTCTTCATCACGACTCGAAAGAATTCAAAATTCTTTTCTCCTTGATTTCGGTGATCTCTAATCAAATGTCACCAGTACCTCGATACTTTCCACGCCTGTTAGCCTTCTTGCAATATCAGTTGATCCGTCACTGTGTTTCTGTTTCACAAATGAAGAACAAATCATACAGCACCAATAGCATCTAGGTTCCGAACGCAGATAACTGCAGCCGCTACCCAGAGCACTGCCAACTGTGCTATCACAGAAGCACACATTGAGCAGCCAGGAAACTCAAAACAACAGAAACACTCTTTTGGGTTACGTACCTGGCTGTATATCTCAATCAGCAAACGAATTTTACATTGGTGATCTCAACAGTTCCCTCACTCAAGGAACTAACTATTGCTGCAGACGGAGGAGAAAGTGAGGACTGTAGATACTGGAGGTCAGAATCGAGAGTGTGGTGCTGGAAAACACAGAAGGTCAGGCAGCATCAGAGGAGCATGATAATCGACGTTTTGGCCGAATGCCTGATGAAGTACTCATGTCAGAAACGTCCATTCTCCTGCTTCTTGGATGCAGGCTAACCTGCTGTACTTTTTCAGCAACGCACTCTCCATTGCTCAGACTGTCACACAACCGAACTTCGAGCCACGGAATCAGCGACACTCAGTGTCATGAGTCAACCGACTGAGGACACCTGGCAGTGGTGTTTTGTGTCAAGTTGATCTTCATGAGTGAGTTGTCAGTCCTTTATAATGTTTCCTGCAGTCACTACGTACAACATTGTTTGTCCAAATGTGTCCTGCAGACGATGGGTATTGGGCCATTTTTTGGTGAAATGTTGTCAAACGTGGCTTTCGGTTTATGTGTTCTCATAAATGCGAGTGGTCAGAGGAGTCTGGCTGTACGTGCCGAGACATTTTTAACCTATAATGTAGAGTGATTGGTGTGTTGGGTCATGGCATGTCCTCCACGCCTTGATTTTGGCAAGGGATCTGCGACAATATAGAACATAGAACATAGAAGAATACAGCGCAGTACAGGCCCTTTGGCCCTCGATGTTGCGCCGATCCAAGCCCACCTAACCTATACTAACCCACTATCCTCCATATACCTATCCAATGCCCGCTTAAATGCCCATAAAAAGGGAGAGTCCACCACTGCTACTGGCAGGGCATTCCATGAACTTACGACTCGCTGAGTGAAGAACCTACCCCTAACTTCAGTCCTATATCTACCCCCCCCTTAATTTAAAGCTATGCCCCCTTGTAATACCCGACTCCATACGCGGGAAAAGGTTCACACTGTCAACCCTATCTAACCCCCTAATCATCTTGTACACCTCAATCAAGTCACCCCTAAACCTTCTTTTCTCTAATGAAAACAGCCCCAAGTGTCTCAGTCTTTCCTCATACGATCTTCATATCTACTGTTGCAAAGTATTTCTGGAGGATCCAGTAAACAACACAACCAGCTGTTCCGAGTAGCAATGCACAGCGATGACGAGGACAACAAATTCGACTGGATCAACACAAAAATAATAGGACAAGCTAAATAAAGTGCAGCCAGAGAATTTCTAGAATGACGAGACTCATCCAATTACTCCATCAAAAAACAGTTGATCTGGACCCAACATACTGGGAAATGCAAAGGACGACAAGAACCAGCAACTGAAAGCTGTGGGAAGGAAATCAAACCAATTCAAAACGCTTCAGGACAGCAGTGCTTCACACGAGTTTCATCTGCCTTGAGGATATCACCGAGAAACTGGAGGAAACGGCCGCCAACCAACTTCCCAAAACCACTGAATATCCCCACACCATCTGCACCCTTCACTGGAACTGCAGATCTTTACACAAACCTTGAAACCCTGAAACAGTCAGAGCCGGCCCAGCGGGAAAATGAACCCTGGCCTCCCACGTGACAACTGAGGTTACCAAACGCCACACGGTGGATGTCAGAGCTAACTGAGCCTGCAAGCTACTTGCGCATGTTCTTGTCAATAACACCTGCTTGATTATCCTCATCCCATTTTCCATCATTTAACGTTGTATGCCTTAAGTATTACAAATTCACAGTTAAATATCTCTAAAAATTGTGAGAATTTCTGCCGCTCTGACACATACAAACAGTGATGTCCAGATTCCAACCACTCCCCCGCTGATAAAGTTTTCTATGTACAGCTACTCGAACATTTATGACCCTTATCTTAAATCTATGGCTACCGTTTGATTGATCCCTCCATCATAGGGAATGTTTTCGTTAAGTGTACCCAACCCATTCCACTCATTATTTCCTACATCTCAATACTGTCTCCTCTCAACCTCTACAGCTCTCAGAAAAACAAGGCCAGTCTAAATGAACTCTATCATAGCTGAAGTTCTTCAATCCAGACAATATATTGGCAAATCACTTCTGCACCGTTTCCACAGCTGTCATATCGCATCTTTTATGTGAATTTCAGCATTGTACATAATACTCTAGTGAGAGACGAATAAAGACTTGAAATAAATGTGGGGAATTCACAAACATTGGTCTTTTCCAAGAAAGTCTCTTTCCCTCGAAATTGTTCTGTATCCTTTCATGAACCCAGTGCTCCAATGAACTCTGGTCCATGCAAATCAAACACTGTACATGAGGATTGATAACCAACCACATTATCTGATTGCATAAAGTGGCTTAAAGGTCCTCATGGTGGTATTCGGGCATGTTCACCTAACAAGAGTGACAGCTGCAACACTAACCTACCGGTGTCAATGTGAAAGTGAATGTTAATTTGTGCAATGCCCCAGAGACATGGGAGGAGGGATGGAAAGAAAGAATAGTGATTGTGAAAGGGAGAAAATTCTCCGAGATTCGATGCAGATAAAGTTTGAAGCAAATAAATCATCACCTTGGATAGTATTTTCACATTAAAATTGATTGTTTCCTTTCTGCGTTTGTTTTGCAAGGGTTATGTGAAGTAACATGGAACAAATGCGCATTACTGATACTCGGATTTGAATGGAGGTTGCTTCGGCCACAATGCAGAGGAAGAACCACTATACGATCACATGAAAAACTCAACAGTAAAAGCAATAAATGCAATGGCTGAGATTGGCGAGGAACAGCACCACATGCACAAGAGGACAACGAACTGAGATTGGAATGAATCGTCATCTTCGATGCCCTCATTGGCTGTGGAGATTCCATCATTGAGAATGTTGAAGACTGAGTTCAATAGATTTCTAGCAAAGATTAAATGAACAGGCGATAGTACACACATTGTTGAAATGTAAGTCTCAAAAACAACGAAGTTTCACATCGTTACTTTATCAGTACAGAGGGACCACGTAGTAACAACTGTTGAACACTCACATCACACCGGTTCCCAGGTCTGGAATTAGAGAAATTTAGTGGTGCAGTGGCGAAGATCCGATCGGAAATTGGGAGTGGAATGAAGGCGTGGATCTCTACTCCATCTGCCAGTGACAAAGTCCGTGAGCATGCATTCCTTCTCTGAACGCAGAGAGGCGCGTGAAACGCCCAGGCTGGGAGCTCCAAACTCGGCTGGGGCAACTTCTGTTGACATGGAATAGGGAGCATTGGGAAAAGAGGCTGGAAGTTCTAACCTCATCTGGATACACTTCAATTGACATGGCGCAGGAAACATTGGGTTGATGGAAAGTACCCTGAGCCATTTCAATCTGAACTGAAATAGTTTTCAGCAGCATACATTTTTGTGGATTGAGGGAGGATCTTCCCCAGGGAATTGTCACAATTGTAAATAAACATTTTGCAAAGACTCAGCCCGTGTGGGAGTATCTGTGCATTATGAAATGGACTAAATATCATTGCACTCTGACATTTCTCATATTCTGACACTGCAGTCGGTTAATTTTCTGGAAGGATATTTTTAATTTTTTTTGTGTGTTATTCAATTTCCTGCAAGCTTGTTCTGGTCTGGTCATTGATGTAAAATAAACAACCAGAAATTAGCATGAAGTTAGGATTCGGTTCGAGGTTCCGTCGAATTACGGAAGAACAACAGGAGAGTAGAGGTGAAATTTATCAGAACAGCAGTGATCAAATTGAGTGGACGGGCAGACAAAGGGTCAAAGGAAGCTTCATGAAGATAAATGTGCTTTCTTTGCAAATGAAACGTACCGCGTCACAAAGTGGTGACAATTGAAGTCAAGCATTGTGGGTGATAATATTTGCTGGTTTTGTGAATGTCTCACCTGCACTGACAGGAATGGAGCTTTTAAGTACTTCTACACAGAGTGAGGCAGGGAGAATGTAAACACAGCAAGCTCCAAAAACACAGAAATATTTCTTCTTTTCTGAACTTCAGTCCCGGACTAAGATGACCTTTGCAAAATTATTTTACACCATGTCAGATGAGGATTTACAGATTCGAACACGGAAATCAAATTATGTATCAAGATTAAATCATGCCACTTGATTCGCAAAGACAAAAGCAACATGGAAGTTTTACCTTCTGACTCGCAGTAATTCTTGCACAATATCATAAATTTGTTTCCCATGAAACGGGAACAGCTGCTCTTCCTCTAACTTCCTAAACGTATTAAAACCTTTGTATGTTGAACAAATTACACCTGAATCGTTTTTGATCTCTGTAGAACAACTTCAACTTCTCCACCCTGAACTTAGATATAATATTCCGCATTTCTTTGACTGTTCTGATAAATCTCCTTTTCGATTTCTCCACAGACATTCACATTCTTTGTCGAGATCACCTGTTTGCGCAAACCCAAATGCTGTGTATTCATGTGGGTGATGTCATCACACACAGGCAATTGCTCAGTAACATCACCCTGATTCCCGGGTATTTCCTCAAGTGTGAACGTTTGCTTTGACCACAGTGCTTCTGATTTCGTTCGATCTGCCGGGTCCAACATTTGATTAGCAAGAGGAAATCAAATAAATCAAATACATTACTTCAGTAGCTTTTACTGATAATCTACTGTTACAATCTGACACAATCTTTTGTACTGTCCACTCTCCTACCAATCTTGATCTCATCTGCAAACTCACTGACCATGTTTTATACATTTTTATCTAAATCATTTGTATGAATGAAAAACGAAAGTGGGCTCAGTATTGAACCCTGTGGAACACAGCTGGTAACAGTCCTCCAGTCAGAACACTAACTTCCACCACCGTCATGCCTTCTACCATTAAATTAATTTTATATCTAATTGTAAAGCTTACGTTGAATTCTATGTTAAAAATTAATCAACCTTGTGGAACCTTTTAAAAGGATTTATTAAATTCCAACTGAACAATGCTTACCACTTAGTGCTCATCAATATTCTTGGTTACGTCCTCAAATAACCCAACCATGTTTGTGGGACAGAAATTCCCTCGCACAAAACCAAACTGATTAGCCCTATTCATTACTCGTCTCTCAAAATACATATAAATCCGATTGCTCAGAATTGCTTCCAACAACTTACCCACGACCTTAGCAAGCCTCACAGGTCTATCATTTTCAGTTTTCTCCATTCATCCCTTCCTCAACAAAACTACACTCTATTTATTGGGCACATCACTCGCAGTAATAGGTGATGCAAATATTTCTACCAAGGGTCCAACAGTTTATTTCCCTGTTTTCCCACAAAGCCCTTGCTGCACGAGATCAGATACCAGAGAAATATCCAACTTTATATTTTCCAAGTCTTCCGGAACTTCCTCTTTTCAATGTGAACTACTTTCAAAACATCAATGTTTGTAGCCTCCATTTCGTTCACTAATGTGAAATGAACATTTAGTGTCTCTCCCATCTGCTGAGGTACAAGACAAATGTTAGCTCTTGCATCTTCCTGGGATCCGATTTGGTCTCGAGCACTGAATGTACTTATAAAATATCTTTACTTTATCCTTAAAACGTATGTGCTAAGGCTATCTAATATGCTCGCTTTGCCTTCATGATTTCCTTTGAAGAATGCCCCTCCACTCCTCATATTGTTCATGAGATTGACTTGAGATCGCATGTTTACATGGAAACTGTGTTTTTTTTAAAAAATAAATTCTTCGACGACAAGTCATTCATCCCTGCGATCATCGTTGTTCTAATAGAATCCTGACAATGTGCGAAAAGGCAAATCAGCCCAAGAAGAACCCATGAAACATTCGAAGATCATTGCACATAAGCTCACACCTCTACCCGATTCCTCTAACTCTGCATTTCCCATGGCCAAATGACGTCAACAACGTATTTTCCTTCTGTGGAGAAAACTCATGTGGACACGACAAGAAGGTGCAAACTGCAGATAGTCGCCCGATGAAGAAATTGAACCAGCGTTGCTGAGGCTGGAAGACAGCAGTGCTACCACTGTGTCAGCCATTGTAAACCTCCTATCCACCACTCATAATATATCTCCCCTTAGACATGAGGGCAAAAGCTATTCCAGATAATCCAAATGCGTCTGACGTGAGCCTCTTCTCGCGTCAGTTGCAAACCTCTGCAGTTGGTTCTTAACTCGCTTGAATGAATGCCAACATTGCATTCACCCTCCTAACGGCCAACAGAACCTGCATGTTAAAGATAAGAGAAACCTCAGATGGATCTCTCAAGTGCCTTTAACCGAGGGATCTCTGAAGCCTTTCCCCATCACAAAATGGTCTATGCCTCTAATCATGCCATTACTTTATGACCTCTCTTTTTCACACAGTGTTCTAACTGCAACAATTCTTTATCCATGCATTCATTAAGTCCATGTCATTCTGCAGCCTGCCCACTTCCTCAAAACCATCTGTCCTTCCACCTGTTGTTGTGTATTCTGCTAAATATCAACAAAACTCTCAGGTCCTTTGACCCGATCATTCACGCATAACGGGAATAGTTGTGGTGCCAAAACTGACTCTTGTTGAACCCTACACGTCACGCGCTGCCATCCTGGAAAAGACCCTTTCACCGAACTGTTTTCAGCCAGTCAGCCAAAACTCAAGCCATGCCAGTACTTTGCCCCTGACACCATAGACCCTTATTTCGCAGCTTCCGATACTGCACCTTGACAAATGCCAGCTGCGAATTCAAGCTGATCACATTCACAGAATATACTGTTTCTCACTTGCTCATTACCTCCTCATAGAATTCTATTACGTTTGTCCTTAAGAACCTGTGTTGATGCTTCAAGTACTACGGAACCCCATCCTTATATTGACCTCTCGTATGCTATTGAATACAAAATTGATTTGTTTGACATTTATCTAAAATTTTAAAACTTTGCTTTCAGTCCTGAATGTCACGAACAACAAAGTCCAATTGCAGTTGAACTCTGCGCTCTGAGCTCTCTCAGCGGGCTCGATGAGTGAATTCCTTCCCCCAGTGGATCTCCCTGCGGTTTCAGCAGGGTCGATGAGTGAGCTAATCTCAAATGAAGCATGAAAATACATTCTGCCCACTGCAAACTCGCTGGTGTACTGAGAGTTGAGATGATCGCCCGAACCGAGTCCCACAGTGAAAACAATTGAAGTGTCTCTCAACTTCTGAAAATGTCGATGGAACAGCAGTCCTGCAGGGACTGGAGAGCACATCCCACACACCGGATATTTGATAGTCTCTCCACAATGTGAAGACGTTCATGTTTAAACGATCCGAAGGAACTGGTATAGTGATTACCACAATCTCAGCATTTGAAGGGTCTCTTCTTTGTGAATACGTTGATGCCATGTCAGTCCCCAGGAACATTTGCAACACTCGTCACGGCCTGGGCGTTGAAAAGACCAGTTAGTAATGTTGATGGGACTTCACGTCGATCGGACATTTGCAGCACGTCCCACAGTTGTGGAATTGAAGATGTCTGTCCTCTGGGTGAGCACGTGGATCGGACGCCAGGCCCCCAGAAGTTCTAAAGGACTTTCATTCGTGTGAGCACATTTCCCATGCATCAACTACACAGAGGTATGATAATATTTTCGAAAGTCTGGACAGATGAAAGGTTTCTCATGGGTATGAGCATGGTGTTGGATAATCCAATCACAGGACGTGTCATCGCATTTTCCGCAATCCAGACATTGAAATGATTTCTCGTCATTGTGATCGAGCAGGTGTCGCAGTGGGTCAGAGAAGGAGTGTATCACTTCCCACACATTGAGCTTGTTCCTGGTGTCATTGCTTTCATGGGGTTTCAGCTCAGATGGAGAAATGAATCATCACTTGTCTACAGTCTCACTTAAATATGACTACAATTGTAGTTTGTGAGCTGTGGTGGGTGCAGAAGCCTTGTCCACACACACAAGTGAACGATTCTCTCCCACCGTAACCGGAGCCTTTTCCTTTCATGTTCAAACTCTGATCAAGTTCTATTTCGGATAAAATGCGCGACTTCATCTTTCATGGTGGAGTGATTGTTTATTAAAACTTCCCCTTCTAATATGCTGTGAAACTGATGTTATAATTTTTTTTAAATCAAGAGAATGAGAAAGAGTCTGTCACAGACTGTGGATTGTGCCTGAAGTTAGGATTGCAGTTAAAGGATTTAGGAACCAACAATTTGACAGGAAATTTGCAAGAATCTTTCAGACACACAGCCTCCACTTCTGAGAAGGAGCAGGTCAACAGGTGGATGTGATCACCATCAAATCCCTGTTCGCTCGAGGTCAAACACTGTCCGGACTTCTCTGATATCATGTCCTGTTGGAGCAGACATTTCCTACAATTGAATCGTGCAAACGTGAGGCCTCTCTCTTCAGTCCCCAACACAAATCCACTGCCTCGCCACTGAGTAGAGATTGTGGACTTGGAAAGGCACAGCAGGGCAGGTAGCACCTGAGAAGCAAGAGAATCGACGTTTCAGACAAGAGCTCTTAATTTGGAATGAGGTTTGTGAACCGAGGCGGTACAGAGACAAATCGGAGAAGGCAAGGTATCTGAGAGTGTGATAGGTGGGTTGAGGTGTGGGTAATGTAAGATTGGTAAGATAACGAGTTTTTTTAATTCTTTGTTTTTTCAATAGTCTCTTTGGGAATTTAGAATCGTGGGAATGGAGGTGAGGGCATTTGAATGTTCCTCCTGCCGAATGTGGGATTTAAGCGTCATGACTACTGTCCCTGCTGACTACATCTGCCGGAAGTGCACCCAACTCCAGCTCCACGAAAACCGCGTTAGGGAATTAGAGCTAGAACTGTATGAACTTTGGATCATTCGGGAGGCAGAGAGGGTTATTTAGGGGAGTTACAGGGAGGTAGTCACTCCTCAGGTACAAGTAAAAGGCAAAATGGTTAGAGTCAGGTGACGGAAGTGGAATCGGCAGGCACTGGAGGGATCCCCTGTGGCCATTCCCCTCAATAATAAGTATACCGTTTTGAATACTATTGTGGGGGACGACTTACCAGGGGAAAGCAGTGGGACACAGGGCTATGGCACAGTGTCTGTCCTTGCTGGTTAGAAGGGAAGGGGGGAGAGGAGCAGAGCAGTAGTCATTGGGGGCTCCATAGTTAGGGGACAGATAGAAGGTTCTGTGGGGACGAAAGAGACTCACCGTTGGTGTGTTGCCTCCCAGGTGCCATGATTCGTAATGTCTCTGATCGTGTTTTTGGGATCCTTAAGTGGGAGCTGGAGCAGCCCCAGGTCATGGTCCATCGAGCACCACCGATATAGGTAGGAAGAGAGATGGGGATTTAAGGCAGAAATTCAGGGAGCTAGGATGGAAGCTGAGAGCTAGGACGAACAGAGTTGTTGTCTCTGTTTGTTTGTCCGTGCCACGTGCTAGTAAGGCGAGGAATAGGGAGAGATTGGAGTTCAACACGTGGCTACAGGGATGGTGCAGGCGGCAGGGTTTTGGATTCTTGGATAATTGGGGCTCTTTCTGGGGTAGGTGGGACCTGCACAAGCAGGATGGTCTTCGTCTGAACCAGAAGGGTACCAATATCCTGGGGGGGGGGGTGATATTCGCTAAGGCTATTGGGGGTGGGTTTAAACTAATCCAGCAGGGGGGTGGGAACCAAAATTGTAGTTCGAGTATAGAAAAGGTTGAGAGTATGGAGATCCGAAATCAAGTATCAGGGATGCAAGATGGCACCGGCAAGCAAGATGTAGGTTTGAAATATGTCTACTTCAACGCCAGGGGCATCCAGAATAAGGTGGATGAACTTGCAGCATGGGTTGGTACCTGGGACGTCGATGTTGTGGCCATTTCGGAGGCATGGATAGAGCAGGCACAGGAATGGTTGTTGCAGGTCCCAGGATTTAGATGTTTCAGTAAGAACAGTGGGCGCCACGGTGGCACAGTGGTTAGCACTGCTGCCTCACAGCGCCAGACGACCCAGGTTCAATTCCCACCTTGGGCGACTGTCTGTGTGAAGTTTGCACATTCTCCCCGTGCCTGCGTGGGTTTCCTCCGGGTGCTCCGGTTTCCTCCCACAGTCCAAAGTATGTGCAGGTTAGGTTAATTGGCCATGCTAAATTGCCCCTAGTGTTAGGTGTAGGGGAATGGGTCTGGGTGGGTTGCTCTTCGGAGGGTCGGTGTGGACTTGTTGGGCCAAAGGGCCTGTTGCCACACCGTAAGTAATCTAATCTAATCTAAACAGAGAAGATGGTAAAAGAGGCATTCTTGGTCAAGGGACAGCATTGCAGTTACAGAAAGGATGTTTGGGGACTCGTCAACTGGGGTAGTATGGGCTGAGGTTATAAACAGGAAAGGAGAGGTCACCCTGTTGGGAGTTTTCTATAGGCCTCCGAATACTTCCAGAGATATTGGGGAAAGGATAGCAAAGATGTGTGCAGGAGGGCATCCTGACACAGTATGTAGACAGGCCAACACGGGGTGAAACCACATTAGATTTGGTACTGTGTAATGAGCCCGGCCAGGAGTTATATTTGGAAATAGGTGAGCACTTTGGTGATAGCGATCACAATTCTGTTATGTTTACTTTCGTGATAGAAACGGACAGCTGCATACCACTGGGCAATATCTTCAGCTTGGGAAAAGGCAATTACGTTACGATTCGGCACGATTTAGAAAGCATCATATGGGGAAGGAAACTGCAGGTTTTGGGCACATTAGAAATGTGGAGCTTAATCAAGGAAAAGCTCCTGAGTGTCTAACATAAGTATGCACCTGCCAGGCATGGAGGAAGCTGTAGAGCGCGGGAGCTGTAGTATATGAAGGAAGTTGAATCTCTGGTCACGAGGAAGAAAAAGGCTTATGTTCAGATGAGATGTGAAGCCGCTTGAGGATTACAAGACAGCCAGGAAAAACCTAAAGGGTGACTCAGAAGAACCAGGAGGAGACATGAGACGTTGTTGGTGGATAGGGTCAGCATAAACCCTAAGGCTTTCTACAGGTATTTAAAGAATAAAAGAATGACAAGAGTAAGATTAGCGCCAATCAATGATAGTCGTGGGAAGTTGTGTGTGGAGAAGAGGGCATAGGGGAAGCACTAAATGAATATCTTTCGACAGTATTCTCCTAGAAAACGACCATGTTGTCGAGGAGAATGTTGAGATACAGGCTATTAGACTAAGTGGGATTGAGGTTCACAAGAAAGGAGTATTAGAAATCCTGCAGAGTGTGAAAATAGATAAGACCCCTGGTCCGGACGGGATTTATCCTAGGATCCTCTGTGGAGCCAGAGAGGAGTTTGCCGGCCTTTGACATTGATCTTTAAACCGTCATTGTCCACAGGAAGAGTGCCAGAAACTGGAGGACAGCAAATGTGGTTCACCTGTTCAAGAAGGGGAGTAGAGACAACCGGGTAATTACAGACCAGTTAGCCTTACTTCAGTTGTTCGTAAAGTGTTGGAAAAGGTTATAAGAGACAGGAGTTATAATCATCTGGAAAAGAATAACTTGATTAGAGATAGTCAGCACAGTTTTGTGAAGGGTAGGTCGTGCCTCACAACCTTTATTGAGTTCTTTGAGAAGGTGACCAAACAGGTAGATGAGAGTAAACCGGTTGATTTAGTGTATCTGGTTTTCAGCAAGGCGTTCGATAAGGTTCCCCAGAGTAGGCTGTTGTACAAAATGCGGAGGAATGGGATTACGGGACATATAGCAGTTTGCATCAGTAATTGGTTTGCTGAAAGAAGACAGAAGGCGGTGGTTGATGGGAAATGTTCATCCTGGACACCAGTTCCCAGTGGTGTACCGCAACGGTCGGTGTTGGGTCCACTGCTGCTCCTCATTTTAATAAACGATCTGGATGAGGGCGTAGAAGGGTGGGTTAGTAAATTTGCAGACGACACTAAGGTCGGTGGAGTTGTGGATAGTGACGACGGATGTTATAGTTTACAGAGAGACATAGATAAGCTACAGAGCTGTGCTGAGAGGTGGCAAATGGAGTTTAATGCGGACAAGTGTGAGGTGATTCTTGTTGGTCGGAGTAACCGGAGTGCAAAGTATTGTGCTAATGGTAAGTATCTTGGAAGTGGAGATGTGCAGAGAGATCTCGGTGTTCAGGAACAGAGATCCTTGAAATTTGCTACCCAGGTTAACAGGGTTGTTAAAAAGGCATACGGTGATTTAGCTTTCATTAATAGAGGGATCGAGTTTCGGAACCATGAGGTTATGAAACAGCTGTAAAAAAACTCTGGTGCGGCCGCACTTGAAATATTGTATACAGTTCTGTTCACCACATTATAAGAAGGATGTGGAAACTTTGGAAAGCGTGCCGATTTCCTCGGATGTTGCCTGGAATGAAGGGAAGATCTTACGAGGAAAGGCTGAGGGACTTGACGCTGTTTACGTGGGCGAGAAGAATGTTGAGAGGTGACTTAATAGAGACATATAAGATAATCATAGGGTGGTAATTATTTCTGATGAAAAATCGTGAAGTAGTTTTCTCCAGGACTAATCTGTTTGAGTTTGGAATTCCACTTCTGTGTTTCTCCTTCGAGGAACATGTGGATAACAAGCAGCTGACGCGAAGAATGCTACAGTTTGGCAGGACGAGCAACATGAGAGAATAGAAGCCATAGAGTAACGGGGAAACAGTTGGGGAGGAGACGTACGGGAAGCAGCTTAATGCTTCTCTTCCTATGTAACGACAACACAACTAGAGGAATCCAAAGTAAACAGGCAGGAGGATGGGAGATTACAGGAAACCAGGCTGCCTCAGGAGGTATACGTTCAACGTGTATCAATTCTTAATGGCTGGGCCTGTTCTCGAATGGCAGCCTGCTGCCTGTTTACCTCTTTGCTTACGTAAACAGGCTCTGGTTTTCAAGTCTAAAGTGAAGGAAGAAGTAGCCAAATGGATAAATTCCTAATTTTCTGAGGCATTTGTCACTCTCACAAGATGTGTCTGTGGTAATAGAAAGAACTAAAATTCCACCGAATCGGTCAAAAGAATTGACGTCTTCATTGGAAGCATCTTGCAAAACAAGTTGTTTATCTTCTTATACTCGGTTTTCCTAAATATCTATCAAAAATGAGCTGTTTCTGAGTACGTTGTAGCCAGAACATTTGAAAGAATTTCATTCTGTTTGAATTATTTGTGGCCCTTCTTAATATACCGATTAATGTCTCCGATCGATGAATGCAACGGAGAATATCAGAATCAATCTCAGACCGCTGTCAGAGGAGGGGAAGATAGGAGCGTCTCGCACGGTGCTCTTGTGCACATTATCAATTTCAAACCAATCCAATACCTGCAACCCGTGGGAGTTTTAAGGAAACAATTTAAAAGAGCCCCGTTTCAACTCTGTGAATCTTTATGGGAATGAAGGATGAACTGACCGAATGAGCAGAGACTGTCAAGGTACCTTCCCCTTCTTGAAGGAGCAGGGACATGATCTCTGATGTTCTAGAGGCATGAACTGATCTGAGATATTGAAGCATTCCCATCAGAGCTGCTCCACTGTCGTTGTTGTCACTCTCAGCAACAATATAATCTGATTCCCTGACCACGCACCCAACCCTGGCCGCAGTGAAGAAAACACCGACTCTTAACCAATACACCACCAGTGCTGCCTCGCAATCTGTTGAACTGCTTCTTAATGCCAAAGCATACGGCGTTTAATTTATCAGTACATAATTTTGAGCAAGTCATCGACTGTTTACAGAATGGAAAGAGGCCCATCATCCAAGTTTTCAGCTCTTGGACTCTGCCCTTGTGGTCTCAAATGTTTCAAGCACTCGTCGCAATGCTATCATCCAGGCACGTTTTACAATGTATGCGACTGAAGTTTAAGATGGATAACCTGTGTTCACACCCCCTCGGTGATCTCAACCCCATTTCACTTACAGAGGCAAACACACAGACACGTTCTGGCGAAGTGACTGTGGCCTTTGGAGAGATCAGCCAGAAAATAGGACTGCACTCAATTGGCTTATTTTGTCCCATTTCAAATTTCAACACCAGAGTTTGGTTGCAGCAAAGAAAGGAAGCATTCAGCCATTCCCCTGTCCGTATTCCTCCCCTATCTAAGCATTGAGCTACGGAGGCAGTGTGCTCTGAAAGAAGGATTCTCACGCTTTAGAAAAAGCAACATAATACATGATTGGATAGCCCGTGCATTAGAAACCAGTCGAAACAAAACCAAGACAGAACTGAAGGCATCATGAGCAGAAGGATGGGAGACTGTAATGCCGAATCAGACAGTGTCCATGTTGATAGACACAGCGACTGTCCCTGGAATCCAGTCATTTGGATTCCGTGCTCTCACAGCCATGGCCTGCGAATCGTTAGCATTTATTGTTACCAGTATGAAATGCTGCTTTCCCCTCAAAAGTAGAATTATGACCTGGACATGCACACATAAATTGTGAAATTGATATAAATTGATGTTTTTTTCTTCCATATTTGGGCTGGAAGTGTAACATGTAAACACTTAGATTATCATTAAAATCCAATAATCAAGTCAGTTCGTGTTGTCACAAAATTACAAAACCAGAGGAAGAGCTGGGAGTTGCATGACTGAAGGAGGTGACTGCTCGTGGTTCCGACCCACTTTTCATCCCTTTTGTCCCAAAAACAAGTGCAGAAGCAAAATACTGGCAATCTGATATATATTTAAAAAAAAAAAAAAAAATGCTGGAAGTATTCAGCTTGTCAGGCAGCTTCTGAAAGTGTGGTAGAGGTCAACACCATCACAACTTGATTGTCTTTACTTTGTATTCACGATAACTAATGTCCAAGTCTCAACTCATTCAGACACATTTCCTCATCTTTAAAATGTATGCACGCTTTGCCATGAGAAACGTTTTGTCAATTAATTCAGTACTGACAGAATAACCGTTTAAAGCTGTATGAAACATGTTGCAAAGAGTCATACCAGACAAAATGAGATGCCACGTGAAGAAATATGTGCTTCATTCAGGATAGTTAAAATAGAATTGTTCATAGAAAATTGTGGTGAACTTTCTGGCGATTTTTTTTATGAGGTAAGAAGAAGTCTTGATGATGATAATCCAAAGTGATTAGCTCGGGTACTCGTTGCTGTGGTTCTGTTCGCCGAGCTGGACGTTTTTGTTGCAAACGTTTCGTCCCCTGCCTAGGTGACATTCTCAGTGCTTGGGAGCCTCCTGTGAAGCGCTTCTGTGGTTTTTCCTCCGGCATTTATAGTGGTCTGTCCCTGCCGCTTCCGGTTGTCAGTTTCAGCTGTCCGCTGTAGTGGCCGGTATATTGGGTCCAGGTCGATGTGTTTGTTGATGGAGTTTGTGGATGAGTGCCATGCTTCTAGGAATTCCCTGGCTGTTCTTTGTTTGGCTTGCCCTATAATGGTAGTGTTGTCCCAATCGAATTCATGTTGCTTGTCGTCTGCGTGTGTGGCTACTAGGGATAGCTGGTCATGTCGTTTCGTGGCTAGTTGGTGTTCAAGGATGCGGATCGTTAGCTGTCTTCCTGTTTGTCCTATATAGTCTTTTGTGCAGTCCTTGCATGGGAATTTGTACACTACATTAGTTTTGCTCATGCTGGGTATCCGGTCCTTCGTTCTGGTGAGTTGTTGTCTGAGTGTGGCTGTTGGTTTGTGTGCTGTTATAAATCCTAGTGGTCGCAGTAGTCTGGCTGTCAGTTCAGAGATGTTGTTGATGTATGGTAGTGTGGCTAGTCCTTTGGGTTGCGGCATGTCCTCGTTCCGTTGTTTTTCCCTTAGGCATCTATTGATGAAATTACGTTTTTTGGCAAATACCTTTTATAGGTGTTCCTCTTCCCCTTTTTGCAGTTCTGGTGTGCTGCAGTGTGTTGTGGCCCTTTTGAATAGTGTCTTGATGCAACTTCGTTTGTGTGTATTGGGGTGGTTGCTTTCGTAGTTGAGGACTTGGTCTGTGTGTGTGGCTTTCCTGTGTACCTTTGTGGTGAATTTTCCGTTTGGTGTTCTCTGTACCATCACGTCTAGGAATGGGAGTTGGTTGTCCTTTTCTTCCTCTCTCCTGAATCGGATTCCTGTGAGCGTGGAGTTGATGATCCGGTGTGTTTTCCCTATTTCCATGTTTTTAATGATTACAAAGGTGTCCTCCATTTGTGTCCTTAATGTAGCGACTCAGAAAACCATCTCATACATACACCACGTAAGTCTCCTCCATAGTATTGTTACTGATCTAACTTACTCAGTCTATGGGCAGATTAAAGTCACACGCAATAGCGAGAAGGCCACAAAAATAAAAGAGTAGAATTAGGTCATTCAACCTATCGAGACCTCTCCAATATTTGGTCATGGTTGATATGTTTCTCAACCTCATTCTTCGGCTTTCTGCCATCTCCTGTAACTGTTGATCCTCTCATCAATCAGGGACCTATCTATGTCTGTTTTGAAAAATTGCAATGACTTGACCACTAAGCCCTCTACGGGAAAGGGTTCTAAAGAATGACTAGCCTCTTGCTGAAGAAATTCCTCCGCATCTCACTTCAAAATGGTCATCCTTTCTCTATATACTGTGCAGTCGGCTCCTGGTCTCTCGTGCGAGTTGAAAATCTTCTCCACAGCCACTTTAATTGCCCCTCTCTGTATTGTTTAAGTTTCAATCTGATTCTCCTCAAATTTCTAAATTGCATCAAGTACAGCCTCCGAGTTTTCAACATTTTATGACAAGCATTTCTTACCCCCAGGATCATTCTTTTAAACCTTCTTCGGACCCTCTCCAATGTCATCATATCTTCTGGAGTATTGTGTGCAGTTCTTGTTTCTTCGTTACGAGAAGGATTTTATTATATTGGAGAGGGTTCAGAAAGTATTTACCAGGATGATGTCATGAATGGAAGTCTTCTGTTATAAAAATAGGTTGCGGTTTCTTTTTCACTGGAGCAGAGGACTTCGACGTTTGGCCTTATAGAGATTTGTAAGATCACGAGGAGCATAAATAAGATTACTATCAAAGGTGAGGGAGTTCGAATCCAGGAGCATATGTTTAAAGTACGAGAAGGAAGTTTTATAAAGGACATGAGTGGCAGCTTTTGCTTTACACCCGTTGGTCACTGTGTGCAATAAACCGCTAGAGGAAGTGATGGATGCAACTACAGTTAAATTATTTAAAGGTCTTTTGGATAAGTAACTGATTAGGAATGTATTGGATGTTTTTAGGCCAACGGCAGGCAGGCGGGTCTATTTTAATTTGGCAATGAGTTCTGCATGGTATATATGGAGTGAATGGTCTGCTAAACTGCTGTAGGACTCTGAAATACCCTTAGATATCGGGACTAACTTCCTGCAATATTCCAAATGCAGTCTGACCGCGACTATGTAAATGCTCAACTGGACAACTCTGCTCTTGTATACGAGGCCCGTTGATATGAATTATAAAATTGAATTTTCCTTCCTTAATTCCAACTGAACCTGCCTGATCCAGGGCTCCCAAGTCACTTTGTGCTTCGGATTTCTAAAGGCTTTCCGTGAACAGAAATTAGTCGAAGCCTGCCTTCTTCCTCTCATACCGCATAACCTGACACATCCCATTTTGTATTGCATTTGCCACTTATTTGCCCACTCTCTGCGTCTGCCTCGCATCTTATAAAGTTTCCCAGCTTTCTTGGCACGACCTGTCTCTCCAACTACGTGTAACGTGAATAGTTATGCTCTCAACACCGATGGGTGTGCAAGTCTTAAAAAATCAGTAGCTGCCATCCTGTAAAAGACCCCTCTGTTCTCACTCAGCCAGTCAGCCAATCCCCTCCTTGTCACTAACAGCATGCTTTTACCTTATTTAGCAGTCTGCTGTATGGCACTTTATCACATGACATATGAGTATTGAATTAGATCACGTCCACCGGCTCTGCTTTGCCTAACTTACTTGATACTTCCTCAAAGAGATCTAGCATAGCTGTCAAACATGACGGTGACTTGATGAAGACATGCAGACTTTGCTGTACTTTACCATTCATTTCCAAATACTGTGCAACACTGTCGTTCACATGGCCAAAAGTAGTCTGTGTCTGCCTCTCCCCTTTCTTTCAGCAGGGGTGTTGCATTTAAAAATTTCCACTCATCTTGGACCCACCCTGACGCCGATGACTCCTGAATGATCACGACCAATGCCTCCATAATCTCCTCAGCAATCTCCTTCAGAAATCAGGAATGCAGTCCATCTGGTCTCAGTGACGTAATCCCTTCAGACCTTGCAGCTTCCCAGGCATCTTCTGGTTATCGTTGGCATTTCATTCAATTCTTCCCTACGTGTCTATTAATTCACATATTTTGTTGTTGTCTTCCACTGTGAAAACTGATGCAAAGTACTTGTTAAACTGCACCATTTCGTTGTTCCCCATTACGTCTTCTCCAGTGCACCAATTTGCACTCTTCTCTCTGTTGTCTCTCCATCATTCAGGCGCTCTGCCTGAATTGCTGAATTTCTGATGACGGGCTTTTGCCCGAAACGTCGGATTTTCCAATTCCTCGGAAGATGCCTGAACTGCTGTGCTTTTCCAGCACCACTCTACTCCAGAATCTGGTTTCCAGCATCTGCAGTAATTGTTTTTACCTAGTTGACTTTAACCCTACTGCGAATCCTCTTGCAAGGATGCCTGCCTTGAAGAAATTTTCCACCTGTCTGTACAACAATCTCTTCCACTGGAACTCCCAGGTCATTTCCTCTGCCCTGAAGCTACCTTTCCCCACTCTCCTCACTGACCTGTCACCTTCATCCCCACCCACACTCACCTATTGTATTCTATTCTACTTTCTCCCCACCCCCACCCTCCTCACATTTATCTCTCCACCCTTCAGGCTCTCTGCCTGTACTCCTGATGAAGGGCTTTTGCCCGAAAAGTCGGAATTTCCTGCTACTCGGATGCAGCCTGAACTGCTGTGCTTTTCCATCACCACTCTACTCAAGGATCTGGTTTCCAGCATCTGCAGTCATTGTTTTACCTTACTATTCTCTCTGTAACCTTTTAAATATGTGAACAAACTCTTGCACCATTCTTCATATTTCAAGTTCACACACTTGCGTACTAAATCTTAATAACTCATCTTGCCATTTCGGTTGTTCTCTGCTCGTTATTGAACCCTTCCAAATGCTCTAGGTTTCACTAATCTACATCAGATGGTAAGTTTTTTCTTTTGTTTCTGTGCTCTCCCTGACATCTCTTGTCAGTCATGTTTGCTTTATCCTCTCTTAAGCATGTTCAGGTGGCGAGAACAATGGATCCGGTGTTCCTTGGAGCTGACGGAGTGCCATTTGTACTTGGGATAAAGCCTGCCAACTTTACAGTACAGCAGAGTACATGGAACAAGACTGTGACCAGGACACAATGATTGTGAATTTCTCTTCTGGACTGTTAGAGAAGGGTTTATGAAACTGCATTTTAGTGAGTTCAAAGGAGAGCATTTACACACACCAAACCCAAACTAAGGTATATTTGTGTCTTCTGAATTTCTTACCTGGATTGACAGTGATGAATTTTAGATAGCCCTTTTTGTTATTTTACCATAACTCATGTCGACTGTGTCTTCATGAGTTTTCCACCAATTACCATCCCCAGAGCCTGTGACTGTCACAAATCAACTCCATTTTCCTTCTGCTTCTCAGATCATAAGGATGTAGAAAATCTGCTTCATTTTTATTTCCTGATGTCTGTCTGCGCACGCTAAAACATTCATCGACCTTCTTTCCCTGCACATAAAACCCGACCAGCTTAGTTATTCCAGCATAGCCTGTTTTATTAAAAAGTATTTCAGCTGCTGCAGTATTTTGCTATTATTTTCTTGAAGGTGTTTCTCACAGCACTGAGTCTAAAAGAACAGGTGTTCCAACGATTAGCTGCTTTCTTACTGAGTGGTGGATACAGAAACAGATCCATGGCCTCCTGTGTGAGTCTTTTTTTCTTTAATTTTAGTCACAATTACCGAATGATTGCAACAAAATGGAATTTGGCACATCGTGCTCATGCTGGTTTCCTGAGCAGATTAGTTCACCCACTCTCCAGCCCTTTCATGAGCAAGACTGGCTGATATTGTCAATCTCCAATTGCCTGTGTAGACGTCGATAAATGATCTTCTTGAACTGCTGTAGTCCACGTAGTGCACGTGGCGGCAGATTACTGGCAGGTGAGGAGTTACAGGTTAAACACTTGGAAATGATGAAGGAATTGCAAGGGATATCCAAATCAACAACATAAGATTATAATTCTACCCCGTCTTCCATCTGTCAAAATGTCCAAAATGATTCCCAGGAATGTGAAAAGGCAACACTTGACACTAAGCCACATAAAGAGTTGTTTAGGCACTTGACAGAGCATGTTTGAATGGGTTCTCTCACAATTATATGCTTCAAATCAATTTTACACGGTATTAGAAGGATTGATTTGCACTAAGCAAATTTGGATCAATGATCACAGCAGAGTCTGACTGAGCCACATCATTTATCCGAACCTGAACAGTATGGTGTTCTGAACAGGAAAGGTACAAACTTCGTTGGAAGTCGGGAGAAACAGAGCACGTGTGTGTGGGCGAGGCTTCAGCTGATCATCTGGCCTGGCAAGACGCAAAGCGAATCAGCACAGTGAGAAACTTTGCAAATGTCAGGATTGTGGAAAAGGAGAAAGTGAGGATCGCAAATGCTTGCAATCAGTGTCGAAGAATGTGGTACTGGAAAAACACAGGCCGTCAGTCAACATCCAATCAGAAGCCCTTCATCAGGAGATTAAATGTCCCAAAAATATGAAACAAGGGGCAAAACAAATAAGAACAGTAAAGAGGTCGTACTTCAAAAGTTAAGTGGACTAAAGTTTGAGTCAATTAGACCAGACAGGCTTTATCCCAAAATGTTGAAGAAAGAGGAAGACAATGAGAGAATGTGGATGCGCTGGGAGTCATCTTTCAAGTTATGTGATCTCTGCAACGTCTCCTGTGGAGTGGAATTCACATTGGTACCCCACTGTTTTGCTTGTTCAGGAGGCTTCTTATCCGGTCCCATACAACTTCACGAAATACAATGTGGTTGTTGTAAACGTACCAGCATTCATTAAGGATTGTTTACCAGCTGGAAAGCATAGAGTAGAATAAGCGCACTTTTCTCAGGTTCGTGTTCTGTTACTGGTGGAGTACCACAAGGATCAGTGACAGCACTGCTGCCTCACAGTGCTGGAGACCGGGGTTCAATTCCACCGTCACGCGATTGCCAACATGAAGTGTACACATTCTCAGTGTCTGCGTGGGATTCCTGCGGATGCTGCTATTTCTGCACACAGTACAAACATTCACGGTTCAGATGAATTGCCCATTATATCCAGGAATGTACAGGCTAAGTGGATTGAGCATGCTAAATGCAGCATTATAGGGAGAGAGTAGGGCCTCATTGCCGTGACTGCAGGGATTCTATGATTCAATGCTTGAACCAAATTGTTCCCAACCATTATACATGATTTGGACATTTGGACATCTTGTAATTTTTCCAAACTTGTTGATGACACCAACTGGATCGGAATGGATATTGTGAGGAGGATGGTGGGAGCCTTCAAGTGAAGTTTGACAGCCTCACGAATGGGTCAGTAAATGGCAGTTTATCCATAGCACACGATAGCTCCACAAAGAACTTCAATAATCTGGTAAAATCTGACTACACTTTCGCAAAGTATCTTGAATTTTCGTCATACCCTTGATTTTCTTTCTCCAAGTGCCTTGCTCAACAACTTTATTAAAAAAAAATTGAGAAGCTTTCATGTGACAGATGTTAAGCTAACTGCTTGTCATTTCCTCCTTGACTTCCCTTCTGTTCTGACTAAATAAAACTCACTGATCTGCATTGGTTCACAGGATGACTCTCCACTGATTTTATAATTCTCAGATTTGTTTTCAAATCCATCCATGGTCTTACACCCCATTAATCCACCACTGCTTCCAGCCCAACATTCCTCTGTGCTCTTCCCACTCCTCTACTTCTGCTCTCTGTATTCAAACGCTCCTTCCGCCCCCCCCCCCCCCCCCCTCCACTGCCAAATATGGATTTTACACTGAATGAGAGAGTCTGAAACAGTCTTGCATTTCATTAAATACTACAGGCTACTGCTCTTGGCGTTAATATAAAGTTCTACTACATCACCATGTTATCTAAAAAAAATAGATCACTTCATTCTCATGGCTATGATGTAGATTCCTGCAAAATACTTGACTATTTTCTGTGTGCTGGCAAGTCCAGTATCTTTCTCTATCCCCTGTTTCACTTTGATTGTGACATGGCACATTTTACTTCTCCTTTATTCACTTATAACTGTCCTTTGTTTGAGGTCTGTATTTCTGGTTTTGTGTGTGGTGGGGCAGTGACAGCCTGATGTGGAATTGCAGAGAGTGATGAAGTTGAAAGTGTGTGCTGTACCTTGAAGAGAGGTAGAATGTTGTTCTACACTGACAGCTTACGAGAGCAGTCTCAGAGTTTACTGGAAAATTGAAAATATATAACATATGGCTGTGAAATAGGTGCCTGAGATGGTTGCCATTTTGACGACAATTCAACTTTAACCATCGAGATTCAATTACGTCTCTGTAAACTAAAAGCCAATCGATTTCGAATTTATTATTCTGCCAACATCGAACCAATGAGATAATCTGATTTTGGGGTATAAGAATGGTAGGCATTTTGAACGTCAGACAGAGTTACTGCCATCAAGGGAGAACTACAGGAGGAAAAGAAAAGCCAAAAACAAAAAGACAGATTGCGAAATTAAGGGAAATGACTCTGGCAATTTGTGCAGCTAACACCAAACAAATATTAGCATGAAAGCTGCTGGGTTGCGCTGTTGGATATTATCATCACCATGATCACATGTGCCCCACACGCTGACATTGATAACTCGTCCGAATCTCATTTCGTCTGCTGCTGAAACTCTCATTTTTCACCCTTTGATATCATTAGAGGGGACTTTAAATGAAAAGGCTGGCTATTTTGCTCCATTGAAAAATTGCAGTTCTGAGGAACGATGTTTTAAATGAATATCAAACGCGACTGTAAAAATTCAGCGAAGGAACAAAAAATGCAGTGACAGTGCTGGAAGAGTGCCACAGAGACCAGAACAACTTAGCGGTATAGTGGAGCTAATGACAGTTAATCTCTCAATAATGATCAAATAAAAGGGTAGAAATAACAGTGGATTTTCACAACTCAAATGTAGTGTGTCATTGTAATGCGAAATGATTTTTGAAGTGATTTCAAGAGCACTGTTTTGATCAGTCATGTCAAGACCAACAGGAGGAGCGCAATAGGAGGAATGGCGTCGGGAGAGCATCATCGTAGTAGAGATCACAAACCAGTCAGCTTAACATCAGACTGAAAGCCACCTAGCTCAAGAATTAGACTAGTATGGTTGACCTGGTGTGTGTTTATTTTACCATGGCAAACTGGTTAAAAGCTGAAAATGTGTTGCTGGTAAAGGGCAGCAGGTCAGGCAGCATCCAAGGAGCAGGGGAATCGACGTTTCTGACCTGCTGAAACGTCGATTCTCCTGCTCCTTGGATGCTGCCTGACTTGCTGCGCTTTTCCAGCAACACACTTTAAGCTCTGATCTCCAGCATCTGCAGTCCTCACTTTCTCCTCGAAAACTGGTTAAACGATCAACGTCTGTGGCATTAATGGAAACGTAAAGAGTGAGGTGCCATACTGGCTTAGTGGCAGGAAGTCAAGACAAATTGGTAGCAGGTCATCTCTGGTCTATGACAGTAAAGGCTCCAACCTGATGATTGATTTCACAACCACCGGGATTGAAATGGATCGAGTGGTTTCATGTTCCTGATGATGGGATCGGACACGTTTACCCATCAAGAGTGACAGCAGCAGCACAGATAGAACGGTGCCAATGTACGCGTTAGATTATGGAATGCCTCAGTGAAATGGACGGAGCGATGTAAAGGAGGGTTAGTGACCATGGAAGTGAGGCAAATCTCTGAAAATGCGTGGGCGTGAATTCTGATTTATGAAATGGAGAATTGTGATATTCCACATAAGTAACTAATGTTGTGGAATATCATATAATCTCGTGTTCCCAGGGCTAAACTAAGAGAGACTGAGTGGCGCAGCAGCGAAGATCAAACTGGAAATGGGCATGAGGATGAGCCCGCTGTGACGGTGTAAAGATGCATGAAATGCCGGGGTTGGGACTCCACACTCACCTGTAGGAACTTCTGTTGACATGGAGCAAGGAGCATTGTGATATCAGATTGGGACCTCCAACTTATATGGAGTAGCTTCTGTTGGCATAAAGCAGGGGGCATTGTGGCAGCAGGCTGGAAGTTCCAACCTCCCCTGGAGCAGATTGTATTGATAAGCAGCACGGAGCAATGAGACATCAAGTTGGGAGAAAGGATACTCAGTTATTTTAATCTGAATTAAATTAGTATTTAGCAGGAACCATGTTTGTAGATTCAGTAAATACCTGTCCCAAGGAAATCTCCCAAAAATAAGGGAAAATGTGGGAAAGATACAGCTCGTGGAGGAGAATCTGTGCAGAAAGAAATGCAGGCAATATTTTCTTTTTCTGACTTTTATCATAAGACTGACTGCGTATTTGTTTAAATTGCAGCAAGCGATTTTCAGCTCGTGTCATGATATTACATTTCCTGAAAACGCACGCACGTCATTCCAGCAAACTAAACTTCAAATAATTAAGGGTATATAACTAGCTCAAAGGGGGAGGACCGAGTTTAGTGCTGGAGGGTTGTTTTTCAGACTGGAGTCCCGTGACCAGTGGAGTGCTACAAGGATCGGTGCTGGGTCCTCTACTTTTTGTCATTTATTTGGAGGTGTAGTGGACAGCAAAGAAAGTTACCATAGATTAGAACAGGATCTTGACCAGTTCGGCCAATCGGCTGAGAAGTGGCAGATGGAGTTTAATTGAGATAAATGTGAAGTGCTGCATTTTGGGAAAGCAAATCATAACGGGACTTCAACACTTAATGGTAATGTCCGTGGGAGTGTTACTGAACAAAGAGACCTTGGAGTGCAGGTTCATAGAATTCTGATATTTGAAATTTAACTTGAAAGTGGAGTCGCAGGTAGATAGGATAGTGAAGACGGCGTTTAGTACGCTTTCCTTTTTGGTCAGAGTATTGAATACATGAGTTGGGTGGTAATGTTGCGGCTGTACAAGACATTGGTTAGGCCACTGTTGGAATATTGCGTGCTTATCTGGTCTCCTTCCCATCGGAAAGAAGTTACAAAATTTGAAAGGGGTCAGACAACAAATATGAGGATTTTGCCAGGGTTGGAGGATTTGCAATAAAGGGAGAGGCTTAACAGGCTGGGGCTGTTTTCCCTGGAGTGTCGGAGGCTGAGGGGTGACTTATTAGAGGTTTTCAAAATTATGAGGGTCAAAGATAGGATAAATAGAAAAAAGGCTTTTCCCTGGGGTCTGTGAGTCCAAAATTAGAGTGCATAGTTTTAGGGTGAAAGGGGAAAGATATAAATGAGACCGACGGGGCAACGTTATCACGCAGAGAGTGATAAGTGCATGGAATGTGCTGCCAAAGGAAGTGGTGGAGGCTGGTACACTTGCAATATTTAAGAGGCATTTGGATGGATATACGAATAGAAAGGGTTTGGAGGGATATGGACGGGGTGATGGCAGATGGGACTAGATTGGGTTGGGATATCTGGTCAAAATGGACGAGTAGGACCAAAAGGTCTGTTTCCATGCTGTACATCTCTATGACTCTATTTGATGTTGCCATTATGCTCGAGTTTATCTTGATTTATGGAGGAAAAGCAGGAAACTGATGTTGAAATTTACAGAATCACCGATGATCCCATTCAATGGCTGAACAGAAAAGAGGCTGAATGGAAGCTTCATCGTGACAGATATGTTTTCATTATGAATCGCGCTGAAACACGAAGTGGGGAGGATTGGACTGAAGCAGTGGTGGTGATTTTCTTTCCTGGTTAAATTTTTGAATGTGACTGCTATTTCTCCTGTCCATGTTAACATCACAACTCTGAAGCATGAAAGCGTGAAGAACACGTGGGACACGTGGCGCAAAGTCTAACGTGCCTGACTCCAGATCTGAACATTGTAGGTTTCACTCCTCCCGAGCTCGAGGTTAATGCAGGTATTTATGACACTTACAACCTAATCTTCCTCATTGTTATGAAACCGAGATGAAGTTTGAGCTCCTGATATGCAGACACGAGAATCTCTTTCAGTACACGTCCCGGAGAACATCACAGTCAATGTTGCCGCGTCATCACAAGTGAGGAAGACCAAATAGTCCCACACACTGCGAATTGGCACTTTTCAATTTCACAGAGCCATCGACCCAATCGCTGCGGCTCCTCGAAATGGCAAGGAAACGAAATAAATATCTCAGTCTCATGTTGGTTCATGGAGTGCCGAGGCACCTTCTCCTACTTTAAGAGGCTGGAACATTGACTCTGATGTTCGTGGAGACATTGATTGATTCGAAGCATTGAAGGGAATCCTATCACAGATGCCCACGCTGTTGATGCTGAACAAAACAGCCCTGACTGGGAATTGAACCCGGGCTGCAGTGGTAAAAGTGCCAATTCAGAACCACGACACGACCAGGGACGAGTACAGCGGTCAGACGCACATAGAGTGACAGCTCTCAAATGTGTTGGACGCGTTCTTTACAGAAACAACTGCTTCATTATCCTCATTCCATTTTCCATCTCTTTGCCTTGTATGACTTAGCATGATAAATACAGACTGAATACCTCAGAAGGTTGTGATGATTTCATCACAATGAGTTGCAGATTTATCCACCACCACTGGTGGATATAGTTTCTACTGCTTATATACTGAAAACTTTCTGTATCTTCCATTTAGTCTACGCCACATGGCGTTTGACCGAGAGATACCATTTCTTTCATCCGAACATGCCTTTATCTCTCATTGTTTTGCACAATTCAATCATGTTTCATCACAATCTCCTCTTCTCCATTGAAATTAGATCAGAGAAACTGATCGTTTCCAAAAAAAACACCCTTTGCTGAATACTGCATTGTGTCCTTTTTCTGAGCATGATGTTCTAGTGATATCCGGTACATGTCAGTAAAAATTGCTACATGAGCACTGATCTCACAACAGCAGTATGTAAATGGATCGATTGGTTTTAAGGTCCTAATTGTGGGATTGGGTCACGTTCGCCCAACAACATTGACAGCAGCTGCACAGACTGAACAATGTCAGTGCGAGTAATTGATTGCCAAATGCCTCAGGGAAATTGGAGGAGCGACCTAAAGCAGGGTTACTGATCGTGGAATGGGGAGAAATCTCCCAGAATTGGTGGGTATGAATCCTGAGACATAGACAGCAGAGATGTGAAAGGGCGAGGGTTTGAAGGAGCAAAATCATCACCTCGACGAATATTTTCATGTCAAAAAAGATTGATTCGCTCCTGCTTTTGTTAAGCATGTCTTACTCTGCATAAAACAGTAAAAAGTGACAATACTGGAAGTCAAATTGGAGATGATCTTTCTGCTGCCAGTACGCAAAGTGCTAACTTTGCATGATACCGGCACCACATGGAATAGCATGATGCAAAAAGCAGGAAAGATAGTGGCAGAGGATATGTTAGGAACAGGACAACATGAACAGTAGTAATACTTGACAAACAGTGACTGAGACATGCAAACTCATGGTGGGCTGAATGGTTAACTTTAGTATCTCCAGAGCCGATGGATATTTCATCGCTTAGTTTGTTGAAGGCGAAGATTGATATAGTTCTCCAGAAAATGAAAGCCTCAGGGAATAGTGCAGGGAATTGCTGGAACGTATTTCTGCAAAAGAAATGTAGTTTACCTTCGGTTTCTTAACCAATTTCGTCATGCAAGCAAGTGACCACTGCTGTGGAATATCATATAGTGCCAGGTTTCAAGCCTGGAATACGAAAAACTGTATGGTGCAACAGCGAAGATCAAACTGGAAATGGGGATGGGATGAGCCAGCAGATATGGGTTCAGTAATGAAATCAGTGAGTGTGAAGTATTTCACTGAAAGTATAGAGTGAATTGAAATGCCGGGAACTGGGAGTTCCAACATTGCGTGGAGCAGATTCTATTGACGTGGTATACGTCGCATCAGGCTGGGAGCTCCAACGTGAACCGCAGCAGCCTCCATTGACACGAAGCTGGGAGCACTGGGACATCAAGCCGGTAGTTCCAACTTTACCTGGAGCGGCTTCTATTGATATCTGCACAGAGAGAAACGGAGGTAATGTTTTCGCTCTCTGACCTTTCTCATATGGCTAACTCTGCTCTGGCAGGAGGGTTTTTTTTTTGCTCATTTCATTTTATCGAATTTCTTGTAAACTCGCACAGGTCGTTAAAGTACTTTCAAACTTCGAAAATTAGCTTGAATGCGATGTTGTGATTAGGCATTGGTTTATCAAAAGTGATGGAGCAAAATCAGTAAAGTGAATTTGAAATTCATCAGATGAGCGGAGATAGCATTGAATGGCTGAGTAGACACAAAGTGAATGGAAGTTTCATGAGGATGAATGTCTTTTCGTTACAAAACCTCCCACTGCGCAATGAATGGATGATTGGATTGAAGCAGTAACGGTGGTTATCTTTCCTGGTTATTCAACTTGTGAACATGAGTACGATTGGTCATGTCCGTGTTTAGATCACAACTCTGCAGAATACCAACCTCAAGCACGCGCAAGCGCAGTGTCACAATGGATAATACGCTTGGTTACGGTCCAAAAATCGTAGTTAAGGTTTCGACTTGGTTCAAGAGCAAGACTGGCAGGCTTCAAATTCACATACAAGCTAATCTCCCGCACAATGTAGCACATACAACGGGCCAGTGACACAATGGATAACGTGCCTAACTACAGATCTGCTGAGTGGAGTTTCGATTCCAACCTGGCTTGCGGGCAGCGCTGACTTTATTGCACTGAAAACTGACTGTTCTGAAGCCCAATTGAAGTTTGCACCTTGAACTGCAGAGTCAAGAGTCCCTTCACTAAACGCCCCTGCGACCGTCAGAGTCAATATCCCAGAGTCATCACTGGGGGGGGGGGGGGGGGGGGGGGGGAGCGGGGGGGGGGGGGGAGGTAGCTGAATTCGTCACTCACGCTGCCCTTTACACCTGTCAACTTTCCGAGGTTCACTGTGGCACCTGCGATTGTGAAGGAAACAAGACACAGAGCCAAGTCTCAGCTTTGACAATTTTGGGAAAATCGTTAGGAATCAGAATCAGAGGAGAATGGAGAGTGAACTGTCTGAATGAGCAGAGACTGCCGAGGCACCGTCCCCCTTCTTTAAGAGACTGGGATATCGTCTCTCATTTCTCGATGTCATTAATTGATCCGAGGTACTAAAAACACTCCACTTGCAGGTGGTCTGCTTTTGCTGATGTCGTTGTCAGAATCGAAACAAACCCCAACTCCCGGACTGAGAATCAAAGCCGGGTCACAGCGAAGGAAGCAAAAAAAAAGGAACTTCTCGCCACCACGGACAGCTACACGAATACCACGTATGTGGTGAATGACAGCCCTCAAGGTCGTTATACATGCTTTCGTCAGATGCAATCGCTTGACTCTCTTTATTCATTTTCATCACTTGCCCTTGTTTGCATTCACAACTCAAGTTCAGATCCGTGTATTTCTGAAGGTGATGTGAGTTCGCCTCTGTGCATCACTTCATACAGTGAATCCAGATTCAACCATACGCTTGCTGATGAGATTTTTCTGCATAGCTCCTCAACCCTTTCCACCTCTTAGCTTCAGTCTTTGCCCCTGATGATCGGTCAAGAGGAAACGTTTCTTTTAGCTTGCATTGTCCATGTCGCTCATTACTTAGTGCAAATGAAACAAATATCGTCACAGTTTCCTCTGCCTTAAGAAAACAACCCCAGTCAAAACAATCTGTTTTCATAACCTAAACTTTTCAACTTGGTCAATTTCTGCACGGTTTCCAGTGCGATCACATGACTACTGTAATGTGAGTTGCAGAACTGCACGCAATATTTCGGGGGAACCGAATGAACAAATGAAATAAATGACTGGAGAAAGCCACAGAAACTTGTCGTTTCCAATAAAACATCTTTTGCTCAATCCTGCGCTGTGCACTCATCCTGAGCCCGATGCTCCAGTAATCTCTTGTCCGTGTCAGTAAAAGCTGCTCCACGAGGATTATTTATAGAACAGCTGCATCTAAATGGATTGAATTGCTTGAAGATGCCGACCATGGGATTGAGCATTTTCATCCAAAACAGTGACCGCAGCAGTACAGAATGAACAGTGTAAATGTGAGTATTATATTGCGCAATACCTCAGTGAAATGGGAGGGTGGATGTTTTGGCGAGTTAGTTCTTGTGGGAGGGAGAGATTTCTCCGATAAAGGGTGGTTATGATATGTGAAACGCAAAGATGTGAGACAGCGGGTGTTTGAAGAAGGAAACTTATCAGCACGAAGAATATTTTTATGTAAAAAAAAAAGATTGATTTTCACAGCGTTAGCTAAGCACATATTACATGGAGTAAAATGGGAAAAATTCCGATTGGTGTCACAGTGATTCGAGTGGAACTTGCTGTGTTGACAATGCCAAGGAAGAACCATTTCATGATCCTGGCGCCACATGGAAAAGCACGATGCAAAAAGCAATAAGGATCGTGGCAGAGGTTATGCCAGGAACAGAACCACTCGCACAATGGAATACTAGTCAAACAGTGACTGAGATGTGGGAACTCAGATTCGGTTGAATCTTTAGCTTCTATGTCCCGAGAGACTGTAGAGTTTGCAACACTGAGGTTGTCGGAGATCACGTTTGCGAGATATCTACAAAACTTCAAAGGGTCATGGGATACTGCAGGGTATTGCTGAAATGTATTTCTCAATAACACTGTATTTTAACATCGGTTACTTCACCAATTTCCTCACTCATTGATGTGATCATGTCATGGCATATCATATCATCCCAGTTCAAGGGCGTGGAATCAGAGAATTTGAGTCGCACTGCACCCAATACGAATTGGAAATTGTGATGGCGTTGAGCGCGAGCATGTGGATGCGAAAATTCAATTGGTCAGCGGAATGCCATTCTCTGATGATACAAAGACACGTGAAGTATCGAGGATAAAAGCTCCCGCTTTAACGACAGCGGCTTCAATTCCCACGCATCAAGAAGCAGTGGGACATCAGGCTGGGAGCTCCAATTTCACCTGCAAGAACTTGTATTGACATAGAACAGGGAACATTGGGACAACATTAGTACCTCGGATCAATTAATGACATCGAGAAATGAGAGTCACCTATTTTAATCTTGAGTGAAGTAGTTTTCAGCAGGATACTTGTTTGTGGATTGGGGGAATATCTGCAACTGGGAAAGTCTAAATTACAATGAAGAATTCTTCAAAGCGTCAATTCTTGGAGAAACATCTGTGCAGAGAGAAGCAGAGGAATATTGTACGTCATCTGCCCGTCCTTATATGGTTGACTTTGCACTGGATTAATTTCCATGAAGGGATTTTTTTGCTCGGTTCACAGTATTCACTTTCCTGCATACTCGCAAAGGTCGTTACTGTAATCGCAATCTCTGAAAGTTAACTGGTATATACAATGTGGTGATTAGGTTCACGTTCACGTCAGTTATGCTGAAGAAGTAGATTCGAAATTCATCAGATCAGCATTGACTGACTGAGCAGACAGAGCGTGAATGGAAGCTTCATGAGGACATTTTTTGGAAAATTCGCTGCTTTGAAAGGTGAAGAAGATTGGACTGAAGCAGTGACAATGATTATCTTTTTCGCTTGTTCAACTGGTGAACATGACTGCTATTAACTATGTACGTGTTAACATCATGGCTCTTAAGGTCAGCTGTAGGCATCGGGCCAGTGGCGCAATGGATAACGCGCCTGGCTCGGGGATAGTGCAAACTTATAATAAGCATAAAAACCGATTTTTCCGAAGCCAAAATAAGGTATGAGTTCCTCATCGGCAGGACCGAGAATGCCTTCATTAAATGTCCCCGAGAACATGAGAGTCAATGTTCCAGCGTCATCACAGGAGGGAAGCCGAATAGTCGTACACGTTGCTCATGGCACCTTTCCATTTCATAAAGCCACCGATCGAATAACTGTTGCTCCCGAGAATGCTCGGCTTTGAGAACTTTTCGAAACTCTTTGGCCAGTGGAATCAGAGAAGAATTAAGGGTTAACTGTCCAAATGATCTTTATAGAGAGTCAGTTCCAGACTCTACCACCTGCTGACTGATTTTTTTCCTACCAGTCTATTCAAAGCTTTCTGCATCTTATCTGAAATCTACAAACCCTGGTGATCGATCAAGAGCAAATGTATCCTTCAATCTGTCATTCCATGCTCCTCATTATTTCGTACACGTCGATCATGTCTCCTCACAATCAGCTCTGCTCTGAGAAAAACAACCCCCGTTTTTCCTAGGCCACACCACTCAAAACATTCTTATGCAGGCAATCCAGAGCGTAACGTCGTTATTTGTTTTGGTGAATATATAGTAAAATTTACTCGGAATACTTTAGCTAGGTTGACTGCCAGTTTTTAAAACAGAGAGATAATTATTCACAATATTAAGGGATGAAACACAGTGAACAGAATATAGAATACCCACAGAACTCGGCTACCCAAAATAGACTTAATTATGCTTTTCCAAAATACACAACAGTCCTGATAATTAAACCCCATAAACACAGAGGAAACATGAAACAGGTTTACAGGTCGAAATTAGAGGGGCAGAAGAAGAGAGACACGCACATCACTGGCATGGATAGGCACCTGGAAAGCCTTCGTGTAATTAGATGTTGCTGATACTTTAGCAATGGTTATCAAAGTATTTAGGTTGTCAAATACATTTTGAAAGTCTTGTGTTCACTGAAATTTCTTGCCTGTTTTTAACAATTCGGTGAGTGGAACAGTTCCATTGCTAACATTCAGCACAACCTTTCAGTAAAAGCCACTCAATCGTAGTACTGCTCTTTTCGTCAACAATGTGTAAAAGTCCCCTGTAACTTACGATTTCGCATCCCGTGGGGGTATGTGTCCGTCTTCAATGACATATCCCAGGAAGGTGACTTTGGCTTTGGCAGATTCACTTTCAGCTAGGTTTACAAACCGGTTTGACTTCCGAATTCGATCAAACAAGCCCGATAAATGCTGTAAATATTCAATCCATGAGAGACTCTTAGTCACCAGGCACAATATACACCACACAGTTGCGTATTCGGCAATTACCCTCTCAGTTAACCTCTGAAATGTGGCTGAAGTGTTTTCTGTACAAACGGCATTAGTTTAAATTTCTGCAGGCCAGTTGGCGTTACAAAATTGCCTTTGATCTTTCTGACAAAGTTCACTGCCAGTAACCTTTGAGGAAGTCCAACTTGGAAATGCAAGTTGCTCCTCCAATCCTTTCCACACAGTCTTCCAGCTGCATATATGTATATGCATCAGTCTTTCTAACAACATTGATTTTGTGATAGTCCACACATAACTGTTGGGTTTTTTCTGGCTTTGGCACCATGATGGTGGGTGAACTCCATTCATTGAGACTCACTTCGGTTATGCAATTTTGGAGCACACGTGACATCTCCTTATGAACTTGTACAACTTTAGAGAGTTATACCTGCAAGGATGTTACAAAGTCAGAACAACATCTCCTATATTTACATCATCTACAATTAGATTATTAATACCCAGTATATTTCAGCAGATCTCCCCATGCAAGAGTAATAACTTTCGATTTTCTTCTGGAAGATAACTGAATAACTTTACCAATATTGGACAACTTTTGCATTGTCCAATTTTATTTCAGGAACGTCCAATGCAGAATTCCATGACATTGGTTCTTCCCAGTGTGTCGTAGTCAATAACACATTCTCCTTTTGTGTTCGTTCTCTGCCAAAATACCGTTAGAGCATAATCCCATCGCACATCCTGTGAGATTCCTTCATGCCTGGAGTCGCTATCAAGTAGCTAACCTCACTCAATTTCCTCTCAATTAAATAAGGTCTTCTAAACCTTACTTTAAAGTTTCACTGATTAATGAAATTTAAATAAATACATTATTCCGAGGGGCAAAATTGTGATTTTTTGATTTCTCATACACTTCCTGCTTCACCATTTGCTGCGATACTTTTAAATACTGTCCTGACAACTCCCCAACATGATTTAGTCCAACTCTAAAATTCGACACATCGTCCAAATGCGTGGTCTCTCTAATCTGACTTACTAATTTTGCCTTAATAAATTTTAATGGTCCTCTTGCTTTATGCCCACAATTGGTTTCAGACGGACTTAGTTTGGTGGATTCTTTTGGTACATCTCAGATCACAAACAGCACTGACGCAACTCCCTTATGGAAATAATCTGGCTACTCCAAACCATAAAACCTCAAAATAGTCTTTAATAATTGACGTCACCTTTCCAGTGCACCCTGTGATTCTTGATGGTACACAGTAGATTTGAATCGTTTTATTTCCAAGCTATCTATATATTCCTTGAAAAGTTCAGATGTGAAGTTTGACCCTTGAGCTCATTGTATCTCTGATCGTAGTCTTAATCTCATTTGTCAAAAAATCGTACCTCTTCCACAGTCCTTTTAGATGTCATATTGCACGATTGAACAACATTTGGAAATCTCGTCAATACATCCATTACTGTTAATTAATACTTATTCCCATCGCTTATTGGATGTAGGGAACCTACACAATGAATGAAGCCACTTAAGAAAGATTCCTCGAACACTGGAATAGGTATTAAAGGTGCAGGATTTGCTATTTCCCAAGGTTTTCCTATTAGCCGAAATGTATGACACGTCTGGCAAAATTCAAATGTATTCCCCTGCAATCCAGGCCAGTAAAAAATGTCTTTGTATTTTAGCCTCCGTTTTCCTAACGCCTAGGTAACCTCCAATTTGTGGCACATGCGGTACTCGCAGCACCACTTTTCTGCACCCTACAGGAAAAACATTCTGCCCATTTCTCACTTGCTTGAATATGTGTTGCTCTCCATTTCCTCCTTAACATATCATTTGCTACGTAATATCACACGGGGATGCATTCACTCTCCTTCCAGGTACAGGTCTTCTGATCCAACTGCTTTAATTTTTCATCTTTCTGCTGTAAGTCAGCAGCACAGCAGAGCTGAACATACTTGCATTCTTAACGCTTGTCCCCTGCTGTGTCCCACTGATCTGATTTTAAAAATATTTTGTAATCATATTTCAGCTTCCTTATCCCTGCCTTTTGATTTCCCCTGCTTCAGCTTGTGACTCTGTGATCGCGTTAAGACACAATCTGGAAAAATTCCTTGATAAACTTCCTGCATTGCTGCACTTGCGAACATCTCGACTGGTTTTTCAACTGGATTAGGCAGCACGCTTACCGGTGATTGAGCTACATCATTTGCAAGCACAAATTGTATTCTTGGAGCTGAGAGTTTTTCTAGAACTCCCACCACAAATTCTCCACTCTTGTTTGCCCACTCTAGCCTCACTGTACATAACTGAGCAATGTTTCGTCCCACCATGAATTCCCGTGCACATAGTGCTTCAGGACTACATATTTTCCCCTCCTTCTGCATCACAGACAGGCACGATCCTGTGTCCCTGAATATTGTTATCTCTCTATCTGCTATTCTTGGCCAAGGTAAATAAACTTTACCTTTGCAGGTATATTTTTAAAGCAGATGTGGCACTTCCCCCTTTCCAACCTCTGATCGACTTGTGCACTCTGATGCAGCTTTCCACCCTCCACTGTGCTTTCTATTGCCATGCCAACAAAACATCCAGGCTTGTTTCGTTTTCCTACATCTGACTTTCCAGTGCTTTCCCTAGTTCTCCAAAACTGATTTCATGTGGCCTACTTTGTTGTAATGAAATCCTCAGATCTTGTTCCTTTCAAGAGTTCCCTATTTACCCTGTGAGAAGTTATCCTAATGACGTTCACAGAGATTTAACTTTCCCGTTCCACGTGAGGATTTCTCTTTGCCCCAATTTCGATCCCTCAGACTTAAAATGATTCTGGAAACCCATCCTTATTTTATTGACCACTTCATAACAATCAGCCATTTCAGCTGCTAACCTTGTCGTTTCAATAATATGCTCTTCCAGATTAAACTTATCTTCAGCCTTTCTCTCCAGCCTTTTAAGGTGAATTCCTTTAATAATTGCCAATTTCTGAAGTTCAAACCCTGTCTCCCTTTCTCTCTGCTCTGCTGCTTTCTCTTCTTCCCTCTCTCTACTTCGAATCGTATCTGAAACTGCTTCAAATCTGGTGTCCTTTCCTTATCTCTCGCGTCTAACTCAAGCTGCTTCATTTTCAAATAAATTTTAACCATCTCTACAGATTCTTAGGAATTTTCCAGCTTAGTTAAATTCTGAGCTATTGCGGGAATGATCTCTCCTTTCCTCACAGAAAGAGGCAAATACAACCCCAGCATGTCTGCTAATTCCTTAAGCCAGGCCTGAATTATTTAATGTAAGATTACGAACTTTACATCGTCCATAGCCATACAACTCTTTGTATCTAAATGAGACATTGCTTTCTCAAGCATTGTCTACCCCAATCCAAATCAACACCCGAAATAAAGACGCAAGCACCTATCAGTTGTTCTTTTAATGCATCAACTACCTCTCAATTTGTTATGGACGAGGTTAAACCATTCAAAATGTTATTAAGCAGACAACCCAGACCGTAACGTTATATTTTTTTCGTTAAGTGTATAGTGAAAATTACCCGAGGAAGCTAGTTACAAAAATTATTCACATAATGATGGATTGAAAAACGAAAACCAGAATATAGAATACCCACAGAACCTAGTCTATCCAAAGTAGACTGACTTATGCTGTTCTGAAAATACACAACAATCCGAAATAAACAAGAACCTTAAACACAGTAAAAATGAAACAGAAGCTTATAGGTAAAAATTAGAAGGGCAGAAGGAGAAAGGTTATTAGTTAGTGCACAACTGCTGAAGGATCTCAAAACCAGAATTCAGCTTTCCAGAATGACCACTCCTATTCCATTATACAGTTCATTTCTAAAACATAAAATCTTTGGCCTTAAGCCTCAGCTGTTTACGGAGAAACGAAAGGTCTCTCAGCGAACACTTTTATCTCTGTAATACTTAATCCGATTCGGAGCCTGAATTGTTTTACAACGCCTTTGATAAAAAAGATATCAAGACACAACAGCTCCTTTTTTTTTGTATAAAAGAGAACATCTTTGTGAGAGCCCAGTCCGTCCAAACTATCTTCATAAGTGAAACTCTTCGAACAGACAATATCCTGGTAAATCTGTTCTGCACCGTTACCAATGCAATCACACCCCTGTTGTAATAAGTGCAGAAAGCCACACAATACTCCAGCTAGAGCCGATTGGGCAAATGAAATTAACAACTTAGAAAACCACAGAAACTGCACTTTTCCAATAATATGACTTTTACACAATACTGCCCCGTGGAGAAAGTGAGAACTGCAGATGTTAGAACTCAGAGTCGACAGTGTGGTGACAGAAAACACAATAGGTCAGGCAGCATGCGAGGAGCGGGAGAGTTGATGATTTGGGCATAAACCCTTCATCAGGAATGAGGTTCGTGGCCGTGGGGGCTGAGAGATAAATGGGCGGTTTAGGGAGTTTGGGCGCGTGATAGCTGAGAATGTGATGAGAAGATAAATGTGAAGAATAAGATACAGGTTCTGACACGAGGTGGAGCGAATAGGTTGGAATGGTGATGTGCAGGTCATGAGTGCAATGCTGAGTTGGAATCATGAAAGTAGAATAATATGAGTGAAGGGCGAATGAGGAACCTGGTGATCCCATGTGGCATCAAGGTCCCAAGGGGAAGATGAGGCCTTCTTCTTTCAGTCGTCAGGTGTTTAGGGAATGTCAATGAAGGAGGTGCAGGGCCTGCATGTGCTTGGCAGATTGGGAGGGGGAGAATGAATTGCATCAATGATGAGCTTCCAACCGCATATCAAACCTATCATTACGAACATGTTGTTACATCTCAGGAACAATATCCAACACTACCACACCTGAGGAGAAGGCGAGGATTGCAGATGCGAGAGATTAGAGTCAGGAAGGATGGCGCTAGAAAGCACAGTGGTTAGGCAATATCTGAGGACCAGGAGTGTCAATGTTTCCAACATTCCTGACGAAGAACTTATGCTCGAAACATCGACTTTCCTACTCCATGGATGCTGCCTTACCTGGTATACTTTTCCGGATCCACACTTTTAACTCGACACCACCTCAGCTCAACTGCATAGGAACATTAAGATGCACTTGTCACCACTCAGTTGATTCTTCTGTCGCATGCGAGACAAACTGCAATATTCATTTCCCCATAAATATCAGGTCATTCAGATCACTAAAGAAAAGAAAACTGCAGAGGCTGAATGTCTGAGAGAAAAGAAATAATTGTTGCAGAATTCAGCATTATGTCAGTTCAACTGAATGTTTGAATATTAATCTTGGTAAAGGGAAAGAGAAAGCTGCAGTTCAATAACTGCTACATTCTGATTCTGAAAAGAAACACGAGTTTAATGAACTGGAATGTTTCGATCAGGCAATGCATGCTCACCTTGTCAAGTGCTGATAGGAATGGAGAAATATATATTAATATATATTGTCTTCACCACTGCTGAACAGATGAAACTATCATTTTGCCTTCCGAATCAGTTGATGTTCCTGCAGAAAAGTCAATGTGACTCATATCCCAGCTCAGCCAGTTCGGTGTGTATTTCAGAGTCCTGCAACATCACATTTAATTTAAATGATCTTTATTGATTGTTCCTTATAAATATGGCATTCTCCATTTCAAAGTGCATTGGACAGTATTGTACACACTCACTTATTCATCAGTACATCACTCAATTTTGGTACCACTAACGTTCAATTCACGACTTCACTAACAAACGACTTTCACGAAAAAAAATGTTTATTTTTCAAACCGTAGACTTAGCTGAAGCAATGCCTGTTGGAAATCAACCATCATTCTCTCACTCTCTATACCTTTTTTAGTGTGTCTCAGTGTCTGTCACCATAAACCTGTGCCCTTAGTTTTGAACTTCATCATTCTGTGCAAACGATTTAGTACAGTTGCCTATCCATACCCGTCAAGATTTTATAAACGGTGAGATTGTGAAGCGCTGCCTGGAACATACCAGCTAAAAACCTCCTGCCTACCCCATCTCCACGCTTAAATCCAGCTCTCAGGTCCCCGCAACATCCTCGTAAATCATTCGTGGACAGTTTAAATTTTCACAAAATCCTTCCTGCAGAAGTTGACCATAATTGCAATCAGTATTCTAAATGTGATCTCACCAATGCTCTATATCGTCACAACATGACATTCCAACTTGGATAATAGACTTTCTGACGAATGACAAAAAGCTTGCCAAGTACTTTCTTCACCATCTTGTCTACTTGTGACACCACTTTATCTGCTTTTATAAATTTTGCCTTGACTGATAAAGTTGTGATTGTCACGATGTTCTGCTGCCAAAACGGACATGTGGCTCAACATGCAAAATCTCTCTGTTCCTCTGGGTTTCTGCGTGTCCTGCCATTCATTGAATCATCCGTTCATGTGTTACTTCCAATGTGCATCACCTCACGTTTTTCATGGTTAGTTTCAACATCCCCTATCTGAATTTGACATTTGACAATCCATCTCTGAGCTCCTCCATCCTCTGACCTTCTTCCTCACTATTAACCACTTTGCTAATATTCGTATCATGGACAACTCAGCTTCTCATTTCCCGCTAACTTGTTCTATATTCTTTACATACATTCACAAACGACATGTGACCCAGCATTCATCCTTGTGTTACACCATTGAATACCAGTTCCAATCACACAAACAGCTTTCATCACCATCCTGTGTCTCCTACCACCACCAAATTAAGTTTGGCTCCAACTTGCCAGGGGACCTTAAATCCCTTTTCACTTTTATCCTCTTACCAGTCTCCAGTGTGGTGTCGTGTTAAAGGCGATGTTGAAATCCACACAAACAACATCAACTTTACTGCCCTCGTTAAAAAACCTGATCACTTGCCAATCAAATATATGTAATCCAATCTGTTAGGCATGACATTCTGTAACAAAACCGTGATGACTCTTCCTGATGAAACCTTGCCTGGACAAGTGGCAGTTAACTCTCTCCTTCAGGGTTTGCTCCACAAGGTTCCCTCCGACTGATGTGAGACTCAATGCTGTGTGATTCTCTGGTTTATCTCTCCCAATCTTGCTGAAAATGGAACTGCATTAGTCCAGTCCACAACAAACCCAAAGAGGAAAGTTAAACATTGCTCAGAACACCTGTAATTTCCTCCCTTGTCACAGAGAGGAACATAAGGTGCAAGTGCGTCCTGAATTGGGAATATGCCCACTTCAATCCGGTCAGAACCACGAACACTTCCTCAGTCCCCGTGCCAAACTTCTTCAGAACCTTTCCATCCCTCTTCCATTAATCTGCCCCTATATCTTCCCACAAGAGGAATGTTTGCTAGCTGAAAAAAGTAGAGTGATTCACTCAGTTATCCCATTTGCTGACATTTCTGTACTGTCACACTGGAAGGTGATCATTCAGATATTTTAACTCGAAAACGCTGTATTCAGCCTTTGTGGTTATAAAACACTTTGCTTGATAGCCACAGGCTATTACAGTGAGAAATGGTTTGAATTTTCTCTAACTGAAAAACATTCTTTTTATTACACCTCTTGCGGAGATTCCTATCTGTTCACATCCAACATGACCGAGATTTTGCTCTCAGTTGTTTATCATATCCAGAACAGAACTCCGGCACAAATCCAAGCACATGATTTCTATATTTATTGACCGACGAAATCGATGCCAATGCCTCACATTGTAATGGGATTCATCAACAAGAGAACTTTTCAGGATTAACATAGTTGTGTCTTATGTGCAGGGGGTCATTACACAAGCACAGTATCAAGCTTCCTCAGGGGCAAGACCAAAAGATGCTGGAAAGAGAAATCGGAGTTAACATTTTCGGTCCAGTGACGCCGTCCTTAGCACTGATGGTTTCCAGTAAAATTTTCGTATACATGCAGAAGATATGTGGGGGCGCAGTAATTATGAGGAAACAAGATGTTGGGATAGAGCCGAAAGAGAGAAACTAACAGTTGGGCATAGGAATTGATAATGATTTGTTTGGAGCATTAACAACTGTTCACGGAGACTGTTTATGACTAACCATAGATATTGTGTAATGGCTGCTTTGCTATGACTAGGCCTGGGGGTGTGTCAGGGGCCAGGACATGGGAGACTTCAGGCCTCAAAAATGACTGAAATTGATATGGAGGGTTGCGGGGTCCTCAAGCAGAAAATCGTCGTTGCTTTTACAGCATGCGCTGAGCTATGGTTGGACACTGCAGTAATCCTGAGATAGAGACGTTGGCTAGGAAACATGGTTCTCTGCGAAAGGAGCAGTCAACTTGAAGCTCAGGGACATATTTGGCAATCGAACTTTGTATTCTGCAAAACGGTCATTCAGTCCACACTTCATTTCCCAGGGTAGTGACGACCACAATAAGAGCAGTGAATCTATTAGACTGGATTGTGCAAAGTGTAGGGCAAGTGTTGCTTCACCTGGAAGGTTTATTTGAGCACTTGTGTACTAAGCAGGGAGGTCAGAAATTGACAAGTGAGGAGAAGCAAGAAGCAAGAAGAAAGGATAGCGTAGAAGATATTATTAGAGATGTTGTTAATCAATGGGTAAGAAAGCGACCATAAAGGCACTATACCTGAATGCTCGTACATTTCTGAAGAAGGTTGGGGATATATCGGCATAAATTATCACGAACAAATGCGATTTAGTAGACATTGCAGAGGCATGGAGACAGCATAGTCAAGACTAGGAGGTAAATATTCACGGGCATTAGACAATTTGGAAGGACAGAAAGGATGGTAAGGAAGGTGGTGTAACTCAAACATTCAAGGACAACCTCAGACCGATGCTGACAGATGATATACGTTCTATGGAGAATAGGTTTGAATCCATTTGAGAGGAAATTAGAAGTTCTAAGAAGAAAATGTCACTGATTATCGGAGTCTATCCGCCTCCATATTTTCAGATCACGTTGGGGAGGGCAGTAAACAAAGGCATAAATAATACCTGAAAAAATGGTATGGCAATTATCAAGCAGGATTTTAAACAACATGTCAATCGGTCGAAGCAGCTCAGTCAGGGTAGCCATGACGAGGAGAGTACTGAGTATCTGCGATAGATTCCTCAAACACTGTGCAATGGAACAGGTCAACAAGGGGAGAGGCCAAATTAGATTTGATACTGGGTAATGAACACAGCAAGGTGTTAGATTTGGCGGTAGGTGAGCACTTTGGTAATAGTTACCAAAATTCAGTTATGTTTACTTGAGCTTTTCAATGGGATACTAATACAGCGGAGGGCAAGCGTTACTGCTGGGGGAAAGAAAATTGCAATGCGATTAGATAAAGATTACGCATGCACTGGTTGAGCAAGGAAATGGCAGTGAATAGGCAGAATAGAAATGTGGAGCTGATTCAAGGAGCAGGTTCTGTGTGTCTTTGATAAGTATGTACCTGTCAGAGAGGGAGGAAATTGTCAAGCGCAGGAGTCATGATTTCTGAGGAAGTCGAATCTCTTAAGATGAAGAAGGCGTGTGTTAGCATGATATGTGAAGGCTCAGTTCGGGCCATTCAGAGTTACAAGTTAAACAGAAAAGTCCTGAGGAGAGACTGAAGATGAGCCAAGAGAGGAGCTGAGAATTTGTTAACAGATAGGATAAGGGAAAATCCTAAAGCTTTCCATAGGTATGTAAGGATTAAAACAATGAATGGAATAAAATATGGCCAATGAAGGACAGTCTTGGTAAGTAGTACGTGGAGTCAGAAGTCATGGCGGAAGCGCAAAAGCAATATCTTTCGTCAGAATTCGCACTGGAAAAACAAAATGTTGTCGAGAACAATACTGAGAAACAGGCTCCGAGACAAGATCGGATTGAAGTCCCCAAGGACGAGGTGTTACAAACTCTGAAAATGTGAAAATATATATATTCCCGTGGGCTGGATGGGATTTATCCTTGCATTCTCTGGGAAACCAAGAATCTGATTTCCGAGCCTTCAACTTTGATCTTTATTTTGTCATTGTCCAAAGGTATAGTACCAGAACACTACAGGATAGCAAAAGTTGTTCCCTCATTCAAGAAGGGAAGTAGAGAAAACCATGGAAATTATAGACCATTGACTCTTCCGTCGGTTGTGGTTAATGTGTTGGAAAAGTTCTAAGAGATAAGACTTGTAATCATCTCGATTGGAATTAGTTTATATGGGAAAGTCAAGCCGGTTTTGTGAATGTGAGGTCGAGACTCACAAATATTATTAAGTTCTTTGAGTAGGTCATTAAACTAGATGTCGGTTTGCTCACTGAATTGGAAAGTTCATTTCCAGACGATTCATCATCCTACTAGCTAACATTTTCAGTGGGTCTCCAGGCGAAGCACTGTTCATGATTCCTGCTTTCTATGTATATGTTTGGGTTTCTTTGCGTTGATGATGTAATTTCCGTTGGTGATGTCATTCCTGTTCTTTTTCCGCAGGGGGTCGTCGATGGCGTCGAGTTCGAAGTGTTTGTTGGTAGAGTTCTTGTCGGAATGCCATGCTTTGAGGAATTCTTCTGGATGTATCTGTTTGGCTTGTCCTCGGATGGATATTTTGGCTCAGTCCACTGTCGTGTTTGTCTAATGTAGTGTTTGTTACAGTTCTTGCACGGTATCGTGTAAATGTCACCATATTTTGCATGTGGACAAATAGGCAGAACACAAGACACCAGGATATATGAACATCAAGTAGCCACAAAATAACGTGACCCTCTCTCACTGGTATCCTTACATACAGATATGGAAAGGCACCACTTTGACTTGGACAACGCATCCATCCGAGCACAAGTGAAACAGAGACAGACACGAGAATTCCGAGAAGCATGGCATTCCAACCGGAAATCTATCAAAACGCACATCGAGGTAGACCCCATCTACAACCCCCTGAGAAAAAGAACAGGAAATGAAATCACTACAGGAAATGACATGACCAACCCAAAGAACCCCAAACATGTAAATGGAAAGCAGAAGTCATGAACAGTACGTCGCCCGAAGGCCCACTGAAGATGTTACCCAGGAGGTTAACGAAACGTCTGGAAATGAGCCTTCCAGCTCAGCGAGCAAATCTTCATTTGGAAGCTAAACCTGAGCTACAAATCTTGTCAAAACGCACCAGATGACTAAACAGGTAGATGAGGAAAAAGTCGTTCATGTAATGCACGTTTGAATTTCAGTTAGCCGTTTGATAAATTCCGCACAAAATCCTGAGGTATGGGCTTGAGGAGTATTTCGTGCTTTGGATCAGAAATTAGCCAGCTGAAAGAAGACAGAGGGTGTTATTGGATGGGAAAACGTCATCCTGGAATTCAGTTGCTTTTAGTGTACTGCAACGATCTGTTTTGGGTTCACAGCGTTTTGTCATTTTTTATAAACGACCAGGATGGGGGCGTAGAAGGATGGGTTCGTAAATTTGCGGACAACACTAAGTTCGGTACAGTTGTGCATAGTGCTGAAGGATATTTTAGGTTACACAGGGACACAGGTATGCTGCAGAGCTGGGTTGAGAGTTGGCAAATGGAATTTAATGCAGAAAAAATGTGAGAAAGAACATGGCATTAAAAATTAGCACAGAATATAAAGATCGATAGCAGAAGTTTCTATTAAAATATTTTTAAAAAGTGGAAAAAGTAAACGTTGACACTTTCGTGGATAAGAAGGGGCATTTACTTATGGGATATGCGGAAATAGCCGTGACATTGAACAGGCATTTGTGTCGGTCTTCACAGTGGAGGATATTAATAACATGCCAATAGTTGACAAAGAGATGACGATTGGTGACGACCTGGGAACAGTCATTATCACAAGAGAGCTAGTGTTGGATTGTTGGAGCTAATTTAGCAAAGGATGGTTACATCTCCAGGCCGTGATGGAATGCATCGCAGGGTATAAAACATGATGGTGTGTTAAAAAGAAGTGCGCTGGCGGTATTTTTACAAAATTCGGTGTTCTGTGGGGCAGTCCCAGCTGATTGGAAAACAAAAATATGACATCACTGTTTAAAAAGGGAGGCAGACAAAATATGAGGAATTAGATCAGATTACTTACAGTTTCGAAACAGGCCCTTCTCCCCAACAAGTCCACACCGACCGCCGAAGCGCAACCCACCCAGACCATTCCCCAATATTATAGAAGTATGTTTAACCTCTGTAGTGCAGACATTTCTTGAGTCTATTATTGCGGAAGAATGTAGCATGGGTTAATGAAGGGCAGGTCATGCCTTCAAATCTTTTCTAATTCTATGATGGCATTACGAGCATGGTGTATAACGGGGCCCAGTGAATTGGTGTACCTAGATATTCAAAATGCCCTTGACAAGGAGCCGTTCAGGGGCTGACAGCAAACGGATGCGTGCAGTTAAGGGTAAAGTATGAGAATGGATTCAGGATTGTTTGTCCAACAGGAAGCGCAGAGCGGGAATAAATCAGTGCAATTCTATTGACTATCAACAGTGTGCCTCAGGGAGTGGTACTGAGACCGCAATTACTTTCAACTTATATGAATGGTTTGGATATTGGAGCCATGTGCATCGTATCAATGTCTGCAGTTGACACAAAGGTGAGTAGCTGAGCAAAGTGTGCGGAGAACCGTGAAACTTTGCAGAGGAACATTGAAATATTGGGTCAATGGGCAATATTCTGGCGGATGGAATTCCGGATTTGAAGGTGTTCGCTGATGACAGGAGATTATGTAGAATAGAATTATATCGAAAATTCAGAAGAATGAGGCCGGATCTTATGTAAACATATAAAATTATGAAGGGCTTGTGTGAGATAGAAGTAGAGAGCATGCTTCCATTGGCGGATGAAACTCGGCCAAGAGGGCACAGCCTCAAGATTAGAAGGAGCCGATTTAGGACTGAATTGAGAAGGAATTCCTTCAACCAGAGGGCTGTTACTATATGGAACTGCTTGCCCAACGAAGTAATTGATGCTGCATCAATAAATGTTTTTTTAAGCTAGGGCTGATTTTGTTTGAACAATAAAGGAAGTAATGATTATCTTCAGAGGTTGGTTAAGTGGATGTATGTCCGTGGAAAGATCAGGCATGATCTTCTTGAACGACGAAGCAGTCTGTAAGGCCCGCATGACATAGTCTTGCTCCTCGTTCTCATGTTCTATGAATGGAAGAGTCACATATTCCGCGATTTTAGGGAAAGGTTCCATGGGGCTGTTGGGGGAGGTGTTGAGAGAGAAGGCACAGTGCACCACGGTGCCCCGGAGGGAATGGTTCCTGGAGAAGGTGGACAAGGGCGGGGAGGAGAATATATGTTTGGTAATAGTATTTCGCTGGAGGTGGTGAAATTAGGAAAATATTTCGTTGATCACTTGGAGTACCACAGCGCTTAAGGATCCAGACCAAGTTCTGAAAAACACGGGATGAGGATGGATCGTTGCTTCATGACAGACATTTGCAAGATGTGCCGAAAGTCCTTCTTTGGTGCAATGAGAAGCTAACTTTAGCAGCCATATAGCATTGTGGCCACAAGAGTGGGTCATAGTCAGGGATTTTCTTGACTCCCTAAAGCCTGTCTAACACATAGCCTGTGATTAAACGCCACCTATGATTTGTCACCGACAGTCTCCACTAACAGCTGTTCACTCTCCGAGCGAGAGCGTTATTCACCTCATTGACCAAATGTTCTTCTCTTTCTTTTGTTCTTTCCCGACTAACTGTTTACTCCTTTACAAAACAGAATGAGACATGATGGGATAGTTCCTGTTCGCCTGGATGATTGCAGTGTTAAAGAAACAATGCACAGGAGAAGCACAGCAGATTAGTCAGCATCTGAGTTGCAAGAGACATTTAAATCACAACCTTCTTGACGATTCCTTACTTCAGTTGCAACAATACTGAAAAGCTCAACACCGTCCAGAACAGAGCAGCTGAATTGAGCAGCAACACACAACTAATAAAACATCGACAAACATCCATTCCCTCCACAACCAAACGCTCAGACATGCAGTCTGCACGATCCATAAGATGCACTACAGATATTCACCAAGGGTCCTTAAACAGTACATTACAAACTCACAACTACATCCATCTAAAAGGAAAAGGGTAGTAGATAGATAGAAAAGATCTACAACCCACTTACCATCCTGCTCTGGAAATATCTTGCTGTTCCTCCAGAATCACTGGGTCAAAATTATGAATTTCACTCCCCTATAATTTGGGTCTACCGAGAGCACACGGAAACGATGGTTCAAAAAGGCAGCTCATCATCACCTTGTCCAGTCAAATCATAAATGAACAATAAATGCTGACCAGTTCTGGAATACCCACATCCGACGAAGAATGAAAATCATATGCTTTGGTGTTCTGAGGAGTTCTCTCTTATTGAGATATTTCTGGATTTATTTGACGGGTATCAAAGATGAGGATTTGCAGTTGGGAAACTGAAACGAAGCATCACATCAGAATTTGATGGAGTTGCTTTGTTCCATGTAGGCTGAACCTCACCGGCCTTTGAAAATGAAAGCAGAAATTTACATTCACAGTGGAGTGAAAGCATTCACTGTCTGAACTATCGAGACATAATTGGAGGGGCGCTGGAGAGAAACTGCGGTAATGTGGTGACGATTCAATTACTTGTCTGTCCTGAATATTCATCAGTGCAACCACACCGGGGAAAAGCCATTCAACTGTTCTGAGTATGGAAAGGGAGTTACTCAGTTTTCTAACCCGCTGACTCACCAGTGGGTTCACACGGAGAAGAAATCATTTAATTGTCCAGAGTATGGAAAAGCCTTTAAAAGTTTTGACGAACTGCTGTACCATCAATGTGTTCACGTTGATGAGAAACCAGTCAAGTGTTCTCACAGAGGGTGTGGGTTCAGGCCGTCATTTGATCTCACTTTACATCAGCGAACCCAGTGGACAGAGAGCGTTCGCCTGTTCGAAGAATGGGAAAGGATTCATTCAGTCATTCAGTCTGCTGAGACACCAGTGAGTTCACACAGCGTAGAGATCATTCGTCAATGTGATTTGAAGTAATTAATTGATTCAGGCAATCTGCTGAAATACAAGAGAGTTCACACTGGAAAGAGACCATTCACCTGCTATTTCATTTCTCAAACTTACTGAAAGACGAGCGAATTCATATTGGCGAGAGGCCATTCACATGTTCTGAATTGGGGAAAGGATGCACTTCAGCCATCCATCCTCCTGATACACCAACGGGTTCACTGTGACAATAATTTGTTTTAATGACGCAGTGTGGGAAATGCTTTATAAGGTTCCATTAATTGAGGTACCATAAACATGTTCACGCGGATGAGAACACAATCTTGTGCTCTCATTATAGGACTGTTGTTTCTCGGATATAAGTGAATACACTTCACAAGGTCTTCATTTCGATGTGAAGAGCATTCAGAAATGCTGAATGCATCGAAATATTTTAAGTACAAATCCACACTTAACAATAAAGAAAAGTGTCAAGAACAGGGCAGTTACTGGATATCTACCAGTCTCCTCTAATTGCACCGAAATCAGGGGAAAAAGTCTTTGAATTTGATGTGATTGAAAACTGAACAATTAAACACCAGATCAATTAAAGAGATTAAACACATCCAATGCAGTAAACCCCGGCTGACACAATGAACACAGTTCAATTCTCGATGCAATAACACTCTATCGCATTGACATGCGACTTCACTGGATTGTTTGCACTATTACCATCTTTCCAGACCGTAGAGGCTGCTGCCTTCATTCGAGAAAGAAGGGGCTGTTGGTGATTTAACCAGAGCACCACCAGCCCACAGGTCAGAAAATATTTAGTGATGAACAACCTTTAATTTAACCTCAAACCAGTGATAGGAATTGGAACCACATTGCGAGCATCACACTGCTTTATAAGCCAACAAAGCAGGCAACTGAGCGAAACAGATTCCACCTGAATGGGCTGTCACGCGTGCGAATGAGTAATTGAATCCCTTGCTACCCACGGTGCAAATTAACTGCCTCTCCACGCACGGTGGCTCAGTGTTTAGCACTGCTGCCTCAGAGCATGAGGGGCTGGCGTCGATTCCAGCCTCGGAGGCCTCTCTGTGTGGAGTTTGCATGTTCTCCACGTGTCTGCGTGAGTTTCCTCCAGGTCCTCAAATTTCATCCCACAAGACAAAACTGTACGCCTGTTAGGTGAATTGGACATGATATATTACCCATACCGTAGGTTAATAGTTGGGGTAAATATAAGGGAGGGTAATGGGTTTGAGTGTTCTTTGGAGGGATTGTGTGGACTTGATGGGCCGAAGGGCCTGTTGTTGCACTGCCGGGATTCTTATGTGTTTTCTGGTGTTCCATCTACTCCTTCAGCTCTTTTCAAAGTCAGACCATTAAAATTTTCTCTCATTTGTGGGAACAAGTCCATATCTGCTGAGATTGTAGACACGAGTGAATCACATCCCAGGCAAGGAGCAAGTAAATGTTTCTCGCTAGTGTGAATGTGCTCGTGCTCACTGAATAGAGATGACCAGGTGAATCTCTTTCCACGCTCACTGCAGGCCTCTCTACAGTGTGCCCATTCTTCTTTATCTGAAGCTTTGCTGATTTAATAAATTCCTTTTCATAGACAGAGCAGAAGAATGGTGTCTTTCCAGTGTGATGTCGATTGGGTGACATTAGGCGGGGTTGTGAAGATAATCACTTACCAAACAGAGCAGACATATTTTCTCTACCTTTGTTGAAGTCGTTTGCGTGCCATTAGGATTGATCCCCGAGTGAATACCTTCCCGTCCATGGAACAGCTGAGTGGCTTGTCCCCATATGAACAGGTTGATGTTGAATTAAGGTTTTCAATTTAAAAACTTTGAAGATCTTAAAGTTTATTTTTCAACAGTATGGGAAATGACTTGCAAACCTGCCTACAGACAGCATGGCCAATAAGAACACAGAAAATCAAGCCTGTCCAAGCCTTACAAGGAACACCCAAAATGCCTCAGTATTGACCAAACAGGCTGACAAGGGAAACCATACATGACCACAGTCATTCACAAACCAGGGAATACACTTCCCAAGACAAACTACCAATAAGCTTCCTCGACCCGATAAACATAGGTGTCCCAAAGGCCGAAGTGTAATCTAATACCCCAGTGATATCAAAGCCACATGAAGCTCAGGTCAGCCAAGGATGCACCAGAATACCTTGCTCATCTCTGGAGAGCAACAATGGTATCACCTCACAGCCAAGGAAAGGGACATTCTCAAATACCCACAAAGAGAGCTGGAACCCCCTGATCCCATTTTCGAACTGATTAATGCTGCTGGATGCTTGATTGTGTCTTGATTGTATTAATCACGTCCAGAGCTTGTGCCGTCATCTGGATCCAGCCAGGGGAGAACTGGACGTGCAAGGGAAGCCTGGCAAAATAGAAGGAGAGACTGTTGATTAAATTTTTCGCTTCAATCCTAAGAAATTCCTCAGCTCGAAGGAAATTGACAGGGGCTCCATCAGTTCACTTTTGTTTCTGATCATTTGCATTGGATGTGTCTGTTTGTTTTTCGGTTGCTGACGGCATGTATTGTCAGTTTCAGGTGTCTCGTCTCAGTGTGTTTATCCACCAGACAAGTGTGTGTTCACAGTGCGGTGAGCGATTGTGCGCTCAGTAATCCTTTATTGCTTGACCTGTCAATCACTCACTGCTTGTGTGTTCTGTGAGTACTCCCTCTGTCTTTCCTCGAAAGCCGAAGTGCAATGCTAAGCAGTCAACGCAGGACGTCCATTACGCCATGGGGGGAGGGAATTCCACCCACTGCTGGGATGTGCGAGCTGGGCAACCCCAACTATGTGGTGAGAACGGCCCAGGACCGAAATTGTCCAAGACGATATTGAGGAGGCATGTAAGTTTCGATTCCCTACAGTGTAGAAACAGGCCCGTCGATCCAACCAGTCCACACCGACCCTCAGAAGAGTAAGCCACGCAGACCCATTTCCCTCCCACTAATGCCCCTGACACTATGGGCAATTTAGCACGGCCATTTCACCTGACGTGCACATCTTTGTGATTGTGTGACGAAACCGGAGCACACAGAGGAGTCCCACGCAGACATGGGGAGAATGTGCAAACTGCACACAGACAGTCGCCCAAGGCTAAAATCGAACCTGGGACCCTGGCGCTGTGAGGTAGCAGTGATAACCACGTCGCCCTGCAAATACGTGAAAATCAAAATAAAGATAGGAGATTCTCTTGTAATGCCTGGTTCACTGGCAGACACTGGGCTGAAAGAGACAGCGGATGGCGGTTACATTATCCACTTTACAGGAAAAGCGCAGCAGGTCAGGCAGCATCCAAGGAGCAGGATAATCGACGTTTCGGGCATGATCCCTTCTTCAGGAATGAGGAAAGTGTGCCCTGCAGGCTAACATAAAAGGTAGGGAAGAGGAACTTGGGGGAGGGGTGTTGGAAATGCGATAGGTGGAAGGAGGTTAAGGTGAGGGTGATAGGCCAGAGTGGGGGTGGGGTCGGAGAGGTGAGGAAGAAGATTGCAGGTTAGGAAGGCGGTGCTGACTTCAAGGGTTGGGACTGAGACAAGGTGGAGGGAGGGGAAATGAGGAAACTGGAGAAATCTGAATTCATCCCTTGTGGTTGGAGGTTCCTAGGTGGAAGATGAGGCGCTCTTCCTCCAGCCGTCGTGTTGCTATGGTCTGGCGATGGAGGAGTCCAAGGACCTGCATGGAGTGGGAGGGGGAGTTAAAGTGTTGGGCTACGGATGGTTGGGTTGGTTGGTCCGGTGTCCCAGAGGTGTTCTCTGAAATGTTCTGCAAGTACGCGGCCTGTCCTCTTTGGATGCTGCCTGATCTGCTGCGCTTTTCCAGCAACACATTTTCTGCTCTGATCTCCAACATCGGCAGTCCTCACTTTCTCCACTTTACAGGAGACTTTTATACATGGCCACAAGGAAATTGGCCATATGGGGCGGGGGGGGGGCCCTTTAAATTCGATAAGCTTGATTATTGGACCACAGCCATTATGGGAGGGCATGACGACCCCTCCTGTGACCCTCTATACATGCTGAAGTGTCTTGCAAAGTTTCGACAGGTTGCCCAGCAGTATCAGGCCGCGAAGGCGAAAGGCTTTTGCAATAAAATCGACACTGAGACCCCAATAATTCCAGATCCGGCCACACCTCCGTATGCCCCGCAGTATCCAAAATTTCCCATACTGTCCTCAAAGCCATACCCGTTGGGCCTGAATGAAGTGGCTCAATTTTTTTGCCATGCATTACATAGCAAGACCGCGATGGGACACATTACCGGTGGGCAGTATGAATTACCACTGCTGCCCAAAACAAACGATAACTCCAAACTCACAAGAAGCCCGACTGTTTGCCGAAATTACCAGGGCACCAACTGTCAGTTTCCCCGCATCATGATTGGGTCCACTCCCCTGTATAAGACCTGGATCCAAGCAGAGGTCTGGGCCATGCGACAAGATGCCCCAGACCCGTTGAATTGACTGCTCCCGTTCTCCAATTGAGTCATCGAAATTTCCGGTATATACAACTGTCTGTCCCAAGATGTGCAGACCATATTGCAGCTTGCACATATAACCCACTGGGTGACCGTTAGCCCTGTTATTGACATCCCCATCCAACCCTGGGACACCGATTCAGACTGGGAAAAAATGGCTGGACAGCACCGTGAAGGATGCAATAACGGCCAGTGCTAGGCTGCACGCCGAATTTGGGCTGTTACCCAGTGTCTGCAGAGCAGCCAAGCACTTACTCGATGTCATTGTCCGCTTTACCGTGGTCGGGGATTCCTCGTCGGGCATTCCATTAGCAGAGAACGAAAAGCTTGCCGTGCAGACATTACTTATGGTCACGTTTTCACGTTGCACAATCAAACGACGAGCTGGACGGACACTTTAATTTAACGTGGTAACTTGGACGGGAATGGGCTGTTCACTACACCAAAACGGACGGGGGCATTCGACTGCCTCGCGCAACCTGACAACCACAGGGACACCGCCAGGCCAGTACAGCAAGCGAGGGCAATTTAAAGAAGGCAGTGCTGGAACAGTGGGAAATTGGAACACTGAGTGAGACAGTGCTCATACACGCAATGTCGCCCAGGGCCATCTAGATTCTTGTGAAATCTAAGGTCTTCAAGGTGACCTTCTTAACAAATGCGGGTACTATGATGTTGTTGTACCTCTGCACTGACAGCTGAAGTGACGTCAAGCTGCTATCTGTTTTCTCCATTGGTTTTGATCATTCTGGCTCTCCTCTGATTGCCTGAGGACGAGAGAGTGCCTACAACCTGGGAGCTTTCTGCGTGGTTTCTGGTGTACTTTTCAGAGGGGATGAGGAGCTGCTGTTGGTCACGGGAAGTGACTGTGAGGCCACCAACCCCCACTCTCCCGAAACCCCACACCTCCCCATAATGCAATTACTGCAGTCAGCAGCTGATCTACCCTGTCAGGGTACACTGGATCCTCCTTACCCTGACCTTTTGGAAGGACAGTCTGCTGCCATGAATTTGGCAATGGCTAGATATGATGTGTTTTGATTTCAATGTCACTTTCATCTCTGGCCACATGTAAGTTCTTCAGTTTAACCTTGTAACCCTTCCAGAAAATGTCCGCTCGCAGATTCCTTTTTGTCAACTTAACCAGGTTCCCCACACGAACTCACCACCTCAGCAATCTCTACTTGAACTTGCCCACATTGACTTATTGATCTTCTCCAGCCTTGATAGAACAGGGACTGTTCCTGTGCCCAAACACCCTGCAGGAACTTTAATGAATTAGGGAGCAATCTGAATCTAATTGATGTTAAATGTTTGTTAGTAGCCAATGTCTCTCCAGAGCTGTTGTTTGAAAGTATAGGTAACAGCCTTTAAATATGATTGCTGCATTCTCTGAACCGGAACATCCTCTGCCCACATAGTTTGAACGACGCCCCCTGCTGACCGACCGTTAATTGACCAGTTCTGACAATGTTGCATTCAAGACTTTTCTTACCCTGCCCACGTGGCTACACCTCCTGATTCCAATCCTGGTCCCAGTATTTCATAGCTTCCAGTAATACTTTGGCACTTTTGCTCAATTCCACCACAAACTCCATTCCCGATCTATTTCTTTCTGCAATTTTGGGCAAGAAAGTTGGGATGCAGCGGTTCTGTTTTGCACCCTTATCATTTTGTTGTCTCATCATTCCTGCACTTCCATTTTGTTTTCATTCCCTCCGGTTCCCCTCTTTTTCCTTTGTCACTAAATCCTTTTAATTGCTGCATTTTTAATTTCTGACGAAAGCAGATGGAACTCAGATAAAACAAGAGTCTACAGCAGATTGTGAGCATTTGTTAATTGGCAATATAATAAGGAACGTATGATTAGGATTCATTAAAATTTACGCTTAACACTTATTGATGTTGAAATGTAAAGTCCACTTTCCCCCTTATGGACACGAAGTATGTTCCTCGATTTAATTTTCATATTTCAGAATCAGTTCAGTTCAAATGGGAAAAGACAGCGAGAGTCGCTGTCGTCACTGCACTCCAACCTGATTTTGGACACGTGAGAACTTCAGTTTCTCTCCCCAGTACTCTCTCAATCTGAGCAACTTTCTCTGATTTCCTTTCCTTCACGTTTAAGCTGCCATGCTCCAGGGAGCAATACTATTGGCAGTTGTTGAATCTCCAGCTCGAGTTGAGAGAGGGTTATCTGCCATTGTGGGGTCAGAGACCCAGCCACAGGGTGATGAGACTCAGGGGACAGGCCCAACAGCGCAGCCTCTGTAGAATCTCCATGTCTCAGTGTTCCCCAAGGGGCAAGGCACGACCAGGAAGGAGTCATTGTAGGCCTCACTATAGTATGAAAAAAGGACACTGACAATAACACACAGAGCTTGTACAGCCAGTTCCAAGGGAACCGATGTAACAACTGTGCCCAGTGACTTTGCTTGGGAATTGAACCTGCGTGTGTTTAGGACAGGAACTCTTCCACTGGGTTAAATCCAGCCATTCAAATGGGTCGAATATCTACTGTACGAATATCTGACATACTGCGTAACACCTAATGGAGAGTATCATTTACAGCAGATTCTAGTCGATTGTACAACCAGAGAATTACAATGAAAAGCATCAATATTTCTCTGCATTAACTCATTCAGAACGGAATCATTCCATTGGTAAAGTATTTGTTGGAGAAGCACAGGCTGGCTGTGCATGTCAGGCCCCTGCAAAAACCTGGACATAGACTCTGTGGTAATCAACTGGGGACCTGAAAACTCTGATGGGGAGGCCTTCCGAAAGAATGTGGCCTTCACTGTCTGTGCTGTCACTTATTCCTCCCGAGAAGGTGGTAGAGAGTGTGCTCACTTCGTTAACCACTACAGATTCCTGGAATATTTGTCCCTGGGTCAGCACTTTCAATCATGGGGATGGATTGGAAAGAATGAAACTTTTCAGATTGGGAATCTGATGGGACTTTCAAAAATCATGAGACCCCTGGGAGATACTGCTCCCCAAATATAAGGTTCAAAAATGAGACAACACAGGCTAAGATTATCTGCAAAAGTAACAGATGTGTAGTAAAAAATGTTTTGTGTTGACACAACGCTTGGTGTTTGTGTGGGGGGCCCTGCTGGAGTTCTGATGGAGGCGGATCCAACCGACCCTTCTAACAGGGAACTAGGTCATTATTTGAATTTCACTGAGGGGTGGAGAGTCAATGGTCAGAACAGAGTGTCACAGTTATTTAGTTTCTGAATCTCAAACTCCCACTTTGTCAATGAGTACTTGGTCACTGGCATCAAGAGATGTCAGCATGCTGACGCTTGGCTTGGGAGTCTTTGTTGTGGACATCGAAATGTACTCACTGTCAACCTCCAGAAACCAGGACATGTCTTCAGAATTTGCAGATGACACAAATTGAAAATGCAGGAAACAGGGAAGAGAAGAGTAGCAGGAGTTAGGAGGACACATGCAGAAGCTATTTCTATTCGGTCTGAGGATGAAAGTGGTCCATAGGATTCCTTATATCCTCATAATGAACTCGTCAGAGCCAGACTTCCTTATTTTTAGTGGCCAATTAATATGAAGCACAGAATTCCAGTGAAATTGACACGAGAGAGGCGAGAGCTTTCTGTTTGTCATAAAGAGCAAAACAGTCACGTAATGACCGTGGGGGAGAGATATTTCCTATATTTAATCAAAATCACAATCTGAGATGGGAATCCCTCCAGCTACCTGAGGGATTGTGATTTCTTAATCAAATTCCACGTGAAGCTTGTTCAGAATCAGTCACAGATTTTTTTTAAAATCTGCAATCTGACTAGATTGATCCTGAAGGCAGAAGTTTTAGAGACGTTGCAGAAAAGATTTAGCACCATGCTTCCTCGACTGGAGGGCATTTCTTATGAAGTAAGATTGAGGGGCCGAGGGCTTTTCTCATTAGAGTGAAGAAGGATGCGGGGTGAATTGATAAGGGTGTATATGATGATAAGAGCCACAGATAGAGTGAACAGCCAGAGACTTCTTCCCAGTACAGAAATATCTTCATAAGGGGCCATAATTTAAAAGTGATTGCAGGAAGGTTTCGGGGAGATGAGAAGTAAGTTCTTTCTATGCACCGACCAGACTCTGTGGCGGTGGTAGTTCAATCAGATGCATTATGGATGTTTACATGACTCTTGGATAGGCACATGGAAGATAGGTTATGCAGATTAGTTTGATATTAAAGTAGATTAACCGATCAGCACATCATCGAGGGCTGAAGGACCTGCACTGTACTCTTCTGTATCAATTGTCCTCCACATTATTGACCCCACTGTCAGTTAAATTTCTGACACCATATATCCCCCAGAATGATAATATTTAATAATTTCTCACCATTTTCAACGGGATCATTCAATTTCTGATCGATTCCTCCGACAAACGTGAACCAATTGTTGTAATTGTACCATTCTCCACCACGACCTCTGGAGAGCAAGTAGGAATATAGCGTTGAGATTGGGAATCAGGCATGATCACATTGAATGGAGAGCAGGCTGTAGGGGCTGAATGGCTTCGTCCTGCTCCTTGCTTCCGTCAGCTAAATGTCCTCCTGAAAATCTCATCCTAAAAAGTATCAGTGATTACATTGGGGAAGCACATCAGTAGTTGTTTTCGTTGAGACTTTCCTGCATCTTGAAAATTTATTTTTTTCTTTGCAGTGACGATGAACAGTCAGTCTGAGAATCAAAGTGGTCCTCAGGACTCCTGATGGCGTCTCAATGAAAAAAAACATTATAGGAACGCTTCCTTACTGTTAATGGCCAATCGCATAGTATAAAGAGAGACACTTCATGGAACTTCCGGATTGTTAATTTCCTTTGTGAATTACGGACCATATAAATGTAGTGGAATTAGACTGGATATCCGCAAGTAACGTGAGGATGTATATTTATCAACACTGCAAAAAAATCTTTAGTGTATCCTAAAATGTTTTAAAGATAATTGAACGGTTTTGAAATTTATTCAGCATTGTCGAGGGAATGGGAGCTAATTTCAGAAACCGAGAGAGACTTAAAGACACAGATAGAGAGCCACAGACACAGGTACAGGATAAGATTGTCCTGGAGATGTTTCGGAGCTCACTCTGTGACTCACACAAGGCAAGGCAGCAGCAGATGGAATGCTGTCATTTTCTGGTTATATGAACGATGTTTTGTTTACTATCTGGCACAGTATTGTCCCTGTCCTGGGAGAGTTTGATGTGGAAAATGTAAAGGGAGCTATATCCTTTCTCTAACTCAGTGCTGTTCCTATCCTGGGAGTGGTTGATGGGAACAGTGTAATTGGGCTTTAATCTGTACTTAACCCTATGCCTGTGCTTTTCTGTGAGAGATTGCTGGGGACAGTGTCGGCTGATTTAAACAAAACCTAGCCTCATGCTCAACGTGGCCTGAGATTTCAAAGGGTTCCAGTCTATTGTTAGATTACTCGACATTGAACCTAGTTATAGACTACAGAAGCAACAACGATATTTTCTCCCTATCTAATCCTGCAGTTCCTGTCATTGACTCTCAAAATTTCACGTTTTTGAAGCATTCAAAATTCCAGGGACATAGCCCTGGGCTTGGGTCATTTCCCTGGCCATTGAAACCGTGCCGTCCAACTATAGTTCTGTGAATCAACGCTGCATTCCTTTGCACATGGACTCCCAAGTCCCCAACCCGTTCTTGCCTTTCCCTGTTTGTAAAGTCGCTGTCAGCGCTGTGCTGACATGAAATGGCTACCTGAAACAAACCTATAATGGCTACTGACACTTTTGGAATCATTTGTCCTGCTTTGGCAGATTAAAACACATCGTACACTTTATATATTTTCATCTCTCGGCTTCCTGCAGATGAAAAAAACGGGGATGTGAATCGATGCAATTTCGATGTAAGAGGAGGGATAATCTAAACCAAATGGTACAATAGTAAACTGGATGCAGGAGCAGAGAATCTTCAGTTTGAGTCTGAATTCTGTCAGCACAGGTGAGGGGCAAATGTGTGAAAAGCTTTTTTTTCCCATTGATACATTCCTATATTGTAGAAATGTAAATTTATAAATTAAACTGTAAAAGCAGGATATGGAGAACTCTGTAACAAAGTTTCCATTGATTAAGATGCAGCTTCCAGAATCCTTTTAAGTTCCGTGCCCTGATATTTTTAAAAGTCTGTCTAACTTTCCAAACTTCAAGAGGAAAATACGACAGTAATATGACAGGTCAGCTACTGAATTGTAGGTGCGTGGTCTTGTTCAGAATCTGTCAGAGATTTAGAACGGAGTAAGATGTATTTTATCCAGATAACAGGCATTTATCAAGGACCGGCCTGACGTAATTTGTCTTCAAATTTTGTGTTCTCTAAAAATAAAGAAATTGATTTACCATTAAGAAAGCCTCTCGGATTGTGAATTATTAGTATATATTTGTGAAAGAGTAACTGTGTATGTGAATGAGCGAGTGTGGCTTTGAGGTGTCTGTGACTGATTGACTGAGGGTTGGTGGCTGAGATTGGCTGAGTGAGAGGTTGTGTTTGAGTGTGAGATTCTGAGATCGGGAGTTTGCAATGCTCTACTGTGTGTGTGATTGAACATGTGTGACTGCATGACAGTGTGTCTGTGCGTATTAGCTATGTAAGAGTTTGTGATAGACACTGTAGAGGCAGCTTTACTCTGTAATCTAACACAGAGCTTCCCATGACACGGGAATGTTTGTGGACATATCTGTACATTGCATGTAACCCTATTTTTCCCGGACCCTGGGAGGTTTAGTTGGAGAAAGTGTACAGGGAAATGTATTCTGCCTATAAGCCAGTGATATAACTATGCTAAGTGCATTTGATAGGGACAGTGTGGGGATAGGGGTTGACTTCGTCATTATCTAATTCCACGATGAACATGGTCTGGGAGTTAGAAAAGCTGAAGTGCAGAAACAGCTTTACTCTGAACTTAATCCCATTCACTACCTAAATACAATCTGAAAGAACTGCAGATGCTGTCAATCAGAAACAAAACCAAAAGTTACTGAAAAGCCTCAGAAGGTCTGGCAGCATCTTTGAAGAGAAATCAGCGTTAACGTTTCAGGTCTAGCTCAGATAAACGGTGACCGGATACGACGTGGTAACTCTGGTTTCTCTGTTCAGATGTTGCCAGGACTGCTGAGCTTTTATCAGCAATTTATTTTTTTCCCTATTCTCTCCCTGTTCTACGAATTGCTCGCCTCAATTAGCTTAGAGACTTTGTTCTGCTGTACATCAGCTTGCTGACAACACATGGAATTCCAGTCTCTCACTCAGACTAGAGTAAATGAATATATAATCCCAGAGGTGTGAAATTCCCCTGCCCTATCACTGTACATTTCCCTGACTAATGCACCTAACCTTCACATGTCTGATCACTATGGGCAATTTAGCATGGCCAATATTACTGAACCCGCACATGTCGAAGCAAACCAGACCATCCGAAAGAACCCTTCGCAAACACGGGGAGAACTTACAAACTCCATTTACAGTCGCACGATACTGGAATCAAACACGAGTCCCTGGAACTCTGAGGCAGCAATGCTAACCACTGAATCACTGTGCCACCCAAACAGTTATGTTTAAAATTGGGACTGGGAACACAAAAAGCTGCAGTTTTATTTCTGTGACATTCAGTTTCTCCACAAATAAAGTTATGGAGTACATCAGTTCAATAAGGCAGTTCACTACCATCTTCTCAAGGGGTGATGGGAATGAGGGATAAATGCTGAGCCCAGCCAGTGATGCTCATGTACGATGAACAAACGAAAACTTCATCCCTTTGCCTTGCTAAAACCTTGCTGCCCTTGCAGATTAACTCAATGTGTTTTAATATCCCAGGACACACAGATCCCTCTCTACGTCAGAGTCCTATAACATTGCCCCATTTAAACTAAAGTCTCTGTCGATTCTCCCTGACAGTCTCCACTTTGTATTGTAATGGACAGGGCTTTTCCCATTCACTTACCATCGCTACATCGATCTGTTTGACAGCAGCTTACTTCCACTTCACAATTTACTTGTAAACTAGTTTCACCAATAACATACTCAGTTTTTAGATCAAGACTAACTTGAGCAGATGCCTTTTGGAAATCTCAAAATCCTTCTGTCACTCTCTGTTCCTTATTCAGTGTGTCTGCCTGTTTCGCTCTGCCCGCCCAGAATATCTGTGAATTGCCACATTCATCCGTTATCATTTTGGAGATGCTTCATGGTGTCCATACCTCCTGTACGATCACAGTAAAACGTCTTCACCTCCCTAGGCCCAAGTCCTGGTCATAATTGCCAAACTGTCCAAATATTTGGTGACGCCATCACTTTAACTCTCCCGATTTGTGTCCAAGTTTGTGGACAATGATGTTGAATCAATTAATAAGCTCCAGATTAAAGGAGTACTTGACTGAAAATAAATACAGTTCTACTAAAGGACTGTAAAAAAATGACATCGGGATTTCCAAACATCGAAGCTTCATTAAACAATCCTGGATGTCAGATAAACAGGACATTCACACACCTGGGTCGGACTCAAGACTCAATTCCGCCGACACAGAAAGATTCCTGTATCAAACAACATACGGTATTGGAATCAAATGCAGTTTTTGTGAGCAGGACACAGCACATGGGTTGAGGAAAATTGTCCATGGGGATGTTTCGAATCAGGAATCTAATTTAGAATCCAAACTGAACAGAAACAATCCAGTAAAGAACTCTGTGATGAAGTTCTGGAATACATCTATTTTCGTTCAAAATGGGGACCCTCTTGGATAACAATCGAGAATTACTGCGTATGTGTGTGTGTGCCCGCGCTCGCGCGCGCGTATGCTCGTGTGTTTCTGTGGTGATAGTTGAGTGTGAGTTAAATCTCTATCACTTCTCAGACTATACATATCTTCAAAATGTTTGGTTAGGCATCATCGAGGGAACTTTACTCTGTATTTAACCCTGTGTTGTCAATTAATCTCACAGCTTCCTATGTACTGTTTTCAAGGCTCCAACCGTTGCCATATCTTATATTTGCTGTATCCTTTTCAGACTGCCCTTCAGCCACTCATTGACATCCCAGACTCAGGGAGGCAGCGTGCTACCTGGTGTCGCATCTGCACTGTCACAGACATCTGCCTGATGCCCGAACAATGCAATGCCTTTATCACTATTGCTCACCACTTATTTTGTTTTCCTTCATTAAATTCAGAGAAGGTTCATTTAAACTTGGCAGCAACAAATGTAACTTCTCGATTTGAAAATGGAGGGAGGCAGAAAACAGGACCAATGCTGAAATTCTGTCCAAGCAACAATGTTAAACCTTTTCATCGATCTGTGGTTCCTAACATTTATACATTTCCTGTACTTTCGCATTGAAGTATTTCAGGGGGTGGGTGCTGCCTTGTTACGGAATGATGAAATGAGAATAAACGATATAGTTCTCCAAAAATATATAGTTGCTTTCATTCAGAAAGTGGTTGCTGGTTCCTCTCGTAGCGGCCAGAGGGGATCGCTCTCCCTCACCCCACGGCCCTGGCACGAGTCACCTGTTGCCTCCTCTCGCTTCCTCGGTGTCAGACTTTCCCCGCTGGTTGTGGCCAACCTTTTTGTGACGTCACTGCGCAGCCGCTTGCGCCTTTGCGTCATTCAGGGCATTGTGAGACTGTCAGCACCTTCCTCTGCAACCGCAAGAAATGCAAAACTTGCGCCCACACCTCCCCCTCACTTCTCTCGGAGGCCCCAAGGAATCCTCCCATATCCGTCACAAATTCACCTGCACCTCCACACACACAACATTTACTGCATCCACTGCACCCGATGTGGCCTCCTCTACATTGGGGAGACAGGCCGCTTACTTGCAGAACATTTCAGAGAATACCTCTGGGAAACCCGCACCAAACAACCCAGCCGCGTTGTGACGGAACACTTTAAATCCCCCTCCCACTCCGACAAGGCCATGCAGATCTTTGGCCTTCTCCATCGCCAGACGATGGCAACAGACGCCTGGAGGAAGAGCACCTCATCTTCCGCCGAGGAACCCTCCAACCACAAGAGATGAATGCAGATTTCTCCAGCTTCCTCATTTCCCCTCCCCCCACCTTATCTCAGTGCCAACCCTCGGACTCAGAACCGCCTTCTTGACCTGCAATCTTCTTCCTGACCTCTCCGCCTCCCCCCCCCACTCCGGCCTATCACCCTTAGCTTAACTTCCTTCCATCTACGCAGTCCCAACGCCCCTCCCCCAAGTACCTCCTCCCTACCTTTTATCTTAGCCTGCTTGGCACACCCTCCTCATTCATGAAGAAGGGCTTATTCCCGAAACGTCGATTCTCCTGCTTCTTGGATACTGCCTGACCTGCTGCGCTTTTCCAGCAACACATTTTTCAGCTCTGATCTCCAGCATCTGCAGTCCTCACTTTCTCCTACAATAAATAGAGCTTAGTGACATGGTGTAAAGACAACAATTTTTCCCTCAATGTCAGCAAAACAAGAGACCTGGCCATTGACTTCAGGAACTGGACTGAAGGACACACACTGGTCTCTGTCATTGGTGCTGATTTGGAGGTGATGGACAGCTTCAAGTTCCGAGTAATAAATATCACAAACAATCAGTCTATCCATGTCAACTCTACAGCCAAGAAAGTAAATCAATTCCTCTACTACCTCAGACGGGGAAGAAAATTTAGCATTTTGGCAAAGACTCTGATCAATTTTAATATTGCACTGCAGAAAACATTCTATCCAGACGCTTCGTATGGTAACTGCTCTGTTCGTACTGCAAGAAATTGCAGAGATGCACGTACCTTAACAAAATCCATCACACAAATCATATTTCCTTCCATTGACTCAATCTTGAATTCCCACTGCTTCAGGAATGCAGCCAACACAATCAAAGGCCCCTCCCACCACCCGTCTTTCCCAACCTCTTCCATCGGACAGAAGATGCAAATGTTTGAAAATACGCACCAATGGATTCAGGAACAATTTCTTCCGTGCTGTTATCAAACTTATGAATGGACCTGTCATATATAGAGTTGATCCTTTTCTGCACCTTTTCAAAAGCTGTGAAACTATATTAAACTGATGTTCTTATGTAAGGTATGATTTGTACTGGAGAGAATGCAACACAATATTCTTCACTGTTTCTCTGAATGTATGACTATCATAAAACAAGCAAAATCAATCTGCATACCATACATCTGGGTCTGGTCTGCTCGATAACACTTTAAACCTATGTCTCCTGAGGTCTGTGTAAAAGACTTCCATTATCCAGTACTTCCATGCCTGTTATAATTTCGAAAGGATCTATTTCCGGTCCCTCAGCCTCGACGTTCATGTGAAAGAAATGATTTATTATATTGTCCCGCATCATTTGTGATGGGAGGTGGCAGGACTGCAGACATTATGTCTGATCCGTGAGTGATAAAGTCAATTAGCCTTGTCTATCCTTTGCTTCTTATGGTTTCTGGCATGCAACTATTTCTGTGTCGTAGCTTCACCAGGTTGACACCTTACGTTTAGATATACCAAGTGTACGCACTCATAGAACATAGAACATAGAAAAGTACAACACAAAACAGGCCCTTTGGCCCACGAGATTTAATCCTAATGTCAAATATAGTAACTTAACCTACGCACCCCTGAACTCACTGCTATCCATGTGCATGTCCAGGAGTCGCACCAATGTCCCCAATGATTCTGCTTCCATGACCACAGCTGGCAACCGATTCAATGTATTCACAACTCTCTGCATAAATAACCTACCTCTGACATTTCCTTTAAACCTTCCTCCTAATATCTTCAAACTATGACTTCTCATACCAGTCAATCCTGTCCGCGGGAAAAGTCTCTTCCTATTGATTGTATGTATTCCACACATTATTTTCTATACCTCGATCAGGTCTCTTCTCTTCCTCCTTCTCTCCGGAGAGAAAAGTCCGAACTTATTCCAACTTTCTTCAAAAGGCAAGCCCTCCAGTCCAGGCAGCATCCTGGTAAAACTTCTTTGCGCTTTCTCCGAAGCCTCTGCATTTTCCTATAATATTGTGTCTACCAGAAGTAGACACAATATTCAAAGAGTGGTTTCACCTGGGACTTGTAGAGCTGCAGCAAAACCTCGCAGCTCTTAACATCGATCCCCCTGATTGAAAGCCAATACTCCATATGCTTTCTTAACAACCCTATCCACTTGGGTGGCAACTTTGAGAGATCTATGTACTTGCATACCCAGATCCCTCTGCTCATCCACACTGCCAAGGATCCTGTCTTTAATCTTATATTCAGCATTCGTGTTCCTCCTTCCAAAATGCATCACTTCGCGTTTATCCAGTTTGAACTCCATCTGCCATGCCCAGATCTGCATCCTATCTATGTCGTGCTGCAGCCTGAAGTAGCCGTTTATACTGTAGACAATACCTGCAACCTTAGCGCCATCTGCAAACTTACTAACACACTCTTCAACCTCCTCATCCAAGTCATTTATAAGAACTACAAAGAGCAGAGGCCCAAGAACAGAGCCCTGTGGGACCCCAATCAACACTGTCCTCCAGGCAGAATATTTTCCATCTACAACCACTCTCTGCCTTCTGTCAGCCAGCCAATTCTGAATCCAGATCGCCAAATATCACTGTATCCCAAACTTCCTGACGTTATCTACTCTACTCTTCATTTCTCTTCATCTACTCTTCATTTAACCAGGTTTGATCACTGGCTCCAAGTCATAACCCTCCCATTCATCTGCTTCCCCTGCCCTTCCATTTCTTCGTTGTCATGTCTTTGGAATGCAGTTTGTTTAGAGCCTTGGTAAATTTGTACAGTGCACCTTGGAGGCTGTCATTGAGTTACACCATGCAGAAGGACTGGTTAATACTTGCAAACAGTCTTTAACTCACTCATTAAAAGACAGAACGCATAGGAACAGCTGAAACAAAAATAAACCAGGTTTCTTCAGGATTAAAGCACCTATCACTGCCGCGAACAGAGAGAGCTCCTGAGCAGTTGAAGACTTCCCTGTATCTTGTTCAGAGTCCCAAGCTGTTTAGTTGCCTGAGAACCAATCACATCGTTGCTGGTAGGAGAAAGCCTTTGTCAGTGGTGAACTAGTGGCCAATCATCAATGAGCTCCTTGTCACAAACAAAGGCTGCATCTGTGTATTACTCCGTTCATCTCCAATCACATTTCAATAATTGGGTCACTCTCAGGTGAATTACTGTCAAATCTTGCAGCTATCCTCCACTTTCGATCTGTATGTAAAGTCGCTCTTTTCACATTTTAGTCCACAATTACACTCAATTCTTTTTTTTAAAAAAAATGTTTTTATATGTATTCGCCCTGAGAAAACTAAAATGCCATTTCAAAAGCGCATTTACTTGCAAAATACATGATGCACATTTTTTATAAAAAGTGCAGTCTATTTATTATTTCTCCCTTCTTGCAATGTTATGCAACCTTCGCATTTCTTAAAGTTTTTACATATTTCACCATTTGTATTTTAGGACAATATATCTGAATTCACATTAGGTTTTCTAGTGATGTGTATAATAAAATGGTTACAACAAACAACACTATCAAAATATGTTGCATTGTTAATTTGAAACTTTTAAAGAAGACCATTGGATTACAATCTGTGTAATTTTGTATTTCATTTTTCTTTGTTGGGTGGTCTTCGAAGTGCTGAAGATCTAACAGTAATCCCAAAGTCCTATGGAAGAGGACTTTTCCAATGATCGGTATTGATTCTAATAGAAATATCCTCCAGGTTCTCAATTCCTAATTCATCATCCTGGAACAAGAATACACTTCGACCCAATTCAGAATCATCAGCGGCCATTTTGAAAAGACTGGAAAACGCAGGGATGGTAAAATAGGTTCATCAATTCAAATTGCTTTCATCCTTTCAACATTAACCTCGCACTCTATTGACTAAACCACCTTTCTCTTATTTTGTTCAAAAACTTGTTAAAGGCGCAGCTGTCCAGACAAAATGATGGACAAATTTCCTGTTAAATCAAACAATCCGAAAATCTATTAATTTCTCATTTAGTTTTAGTATCACTTTTGCTGTCTCCATCAACACGTGTGCGCTTGTGTGTGTATGTCTGTGTGACTGTATGTGCACATGTGTCTCTTCAAGTCGATATGTGTGCTTCTGTCTGTAGGAGTCTCTGCACATCTCTCTGTATATGTGATTGTGTCTGAGTATTTGTACGTATTTCCGTCTGTCACACACACACAGAGACAGGCACAAAACATACACACACACACAGAGAGAGAGACAGAGACAGGCACAAAACACACACACACACACACAGAGACAGGCACAAAACACACACACACACAGACACACAGAGACAGGCACAAAACACACACACACACGTTCAAACATAACAAAAAGCAATGTATCACTTCACGCCCAAGAGGAATAGTCAGAGGTACAGATATATTGGGGTTTAAACCACATTTCAATTGTTACAATCCCGAAAATAACAGAGAGCCTGCTGCACAGAGGTACCGACCCAAAGATACATATACATGGAGACACACACTAATACACACAATTAGACACAAACACACTCACATAAGCACAGATAGTCAGGCAGAGATAGATGGGTAGGCACACACAGAATCACAGAGACAGGAACACACGATAATGCACACACACATTCAAAGAAACACATGCATAAAGCCAAACAGAATCAGTGTGCAGTAACTGACACTGCGCTGTGTCTAACCATCTGTAGCACAATCTGTGTCCCATCAACTCGTTCCCAGTTTTTTACAGTTGAAATGTTGATGAGAAAGTGGAACAGTCGCGTGAGATCTCTCAGCATAATACCCGTGAAAAGGTGAATCAAGTTAAAAGATCATGGTTATTTGAGCAACTAACAGACTTCTACACCACATCCGTGTAATCACTGGATGTCTAGCTGTGAAATGGATTGATGATGATGGCAAGTAGTTATGTTCTCCATAATTAGGTAGAATTAACTTGCAGTGCAGCTTGCTCAGCACCACAGTCACAAACATTCTCTGTCTCCACCATCCACACTCAGTTGCAGTGGAATACACCACTGACAAGATGCACTGTAGAAATTGCACAAAGTTCCTGACAGAGCAGCTTCCAGAACCACAGCATTATCGCGTGGAACACTGAGCACAGCAGATACACGGGACACCAGTTGACAATTCCACATCAAGACACTCGTCACCCTGGCTCGGAAAAACGTCTCAGTTCCACAAGTGCCAATCGTTGGAAATCCTCGAACTCCCTCCCTTACATCATTATGGGTTTATCTGGACAAAATGAATGGCAGCAGTTCAAGACGCTAACTCATCGTCAACTTTGCCAGAACAATTATATCTGAGTAATACGCGGTAACCCAGCGACAATGAGCCAAACACGTTAATGAACCACAAAATAAAGGTCACTGTTTGAAACCCACGTGCTCCAATGTTGAGCTTTTGAATAAATTGTGTCCATATTCGAGAAAATTGAAATACGATTTCATTTGAAAGCATCAAATTCTGAACAGGCTTCAGAGGGTAGATGGTGAGAAACTGATCCTGTGGGTCTGGGTATCTGAAACACGATAACACAGTCTCAGGAGTTGCGGAAAAGCTCAGCAGGTCTAACAGAATCTGTGAAGAGAAGTCAGTGTTAAAGTTACACCATTTATAGATCTTTTGGTTATTATTGACAGCACCCTCAGGGTAAGGGCAGGTTATTTGGGAATGAGATGAGGAGAGAGCGATTAACTCACAGGCCTCTGAGTCTTTAATATTCTCTGTCCCTGACGATTGTTGATGCACCCTCACTGAGTGCATTTCAGATTGTAAGGCACAGATTGCTGGTTTCTCAGGGAGTCACGGGATATGTGGATTGCACAGGAAACTGAATATGAAATCTAATTCTAGCTTTGATTGGATTGACTACTAGAACAGACTGAACATTGTTACCAGGCTGTATAGACCTCTCATTCGTTCTTCAGGGTTATCCCCGTTCCAATTGTTCAGTAATTATTACTTTTCTAACTTCCTACCGCTCTGCTGAATTCCCCTACTCTCATAACACATGAGCTAACCTTTCCCTTCCCTCGACAGATGTTGCATGACCTTATCAGATTCCTCTGAATGGCCTGTGTTTATTTCAGAGAGAATTACATCTTCCTATTCCTGTTTCTGTGAGAGGAAACATTCTCCAAACCGACTCCTTTAGTTCTGTTTGTTCACAGGGAAAGGAGACATTGTTCTGTCCAAATGTATTACATGCTCATGAGGGCATCAAGATATTGTGATGATATTTAAAATAAAATATATTAAACATAATGAAATTCATGATGAAAACACGAGACCCAGTTCGATCTGTAAGGGGCCGGAATTCAGTCATGCGAGGTGAAAGTGAGGACTGCAGATGCTGGAGATCAGTGTCAAGGTTAGAGTAATACAGGAAAAGCACAGCAGGTCAGGTAGCATCAGAGGAGCAGGAGAGTCGACATTTCGGGCAAAACACCATCATGGGGAATGAGGCTCGGAGCGTCCATCCTCGTCAGATAAATGGGAGAGAGTGGGGCTGCGGAGAAGGGAGCGGAGAGCGCAATTGATGGATGTGGGTGGGTGTAAGGGTGATTGGTCGGAGAGGACGTTGGAGCGGATAGGTGGGAAGGAAGATTGGCAGGTCGGACAGGCCATGAGGATGGTGCCGAGCTGGCAGGATGGAACGGGGATAAGGTGGTCGGAGGGGCAAATCAGGCAAATGGTAAAGGCCACATTGATACCCTGGGGTTGGAGGTACCTGAGGAGGAAGATCAGGCGTTCTTCCACCAGGCGCCGGGTGGTGAGTGAGTGGTGAGAGAGAAGTTCCTGGTCCTGCATGTCCTCGGCAGATTCGGAGGGGGAATTCAATTCTCTCTCCACCAGTTGTTATTTTGTATGTTGCTCCTGACCCATCACAACACAGATCTGAGTGAATGCACAAACAACCTCTCTCTATACATTTCACTCTGAATAATGTCAATAACAGGACGGATTAAAACAAAATGCAAACTGTGTTGAATGCTGGATGTATGGAATCATGTTACTGTAGAGCCTTTACAGCACTGAGATCAGGCTTTCGGCCCATCATTCACACACCAGTCTGCACTCCCTCTTGAAACCTCTCCAATTATCCAGAACCCTGTCTGTTTGAAGACTGTCTGGGTGGAGTTTGCACATTCTCCCCGTGTCTGCGCGAGTTTCCTCCGGGTGCTCCAGTTTCCTCGCACAGTGCAAAGATGCGCAGGTTAGGGTGGGTTTGCAACACTCAATAGTCAATAGTGTCCAGGTGAGCGTTGGTTATATGGTTAGCCATGAGAAATGCGGGGTTACAGGAATAGCGTAGAGGGTGAGACTTGGTGGGATGCATGATGAGCCGAATAGCCTGTTTCTACGCTGTCAGAATTTTATGATCCTATACTCCATCCCATCTATATCTGTGGATGAAGAGGACTATCACATGATCAAATATCCCCTTCAATGGGTCAACGTTTGTTTTCTATCTGACAAAGAACTGCAGATGTTGCAGATCTGAGAGACAGCACAAAAATTGCTGGGAAACTCATCAGGTCCGGCAGCATTTGTGGGGAGTGAACCTTTTGGCTCCAGTGATTGTTCTTAAGGGCTGAAGGCTTCTGATTCTGGTGTTTTCAGACCTGTTGACGTTTTACAAGCGATTTCTTGTTTTGCTTTCCGCCCCAGTTCAGTTGGTGACTATCACGGCTTTGTTATGTGTGTTTGGGAAAAGGGACAGCTTAGCTGCTAGTGCGGTGGTGTTGTAGTGGTGAGCATAGCTGTCTTCTAAGCCGTTGATCTGTGTTCGATTCCCAGACATCGCAGCGTTGTGGCTTTTCCTGTGGTTTTGCAAGGAAACGTCTTGAGCACCAACGTTGCATTCTGTGGCGAAATGCATTTATCAGGTTGCTTTAGGGTTTTCATGGCGATGGTTCCTGTTAATTGCCGTGACAATCCGGGCAGCGTTCCTCGAAAGCTTTCCTCTCTGCGGCCCATTGCTTATTTGAATATTGTTCGCAACATAAGGTTCGTTTTGTTTTGTTCGAAAAGTGAGAGATTGCTATCGTCAGAAACCTTAAATAATTACAGAAGCCGCTGGAAATTCGGAACAGATCCAATAGCTTCTATCGTGGACAGGAAGGAGGTTTAAATGCGTCAAATTTCTTCAAGGTTAAAATACATTCGCACCTCAAAACAATTTGGAAGCTTAAGAATTACAAACATCACATTATACCTTTTCCTCATCCGTTCAAGTTTCACAATATCATTCCGGTAGCAGGAAGACCAGTTTTGTATGGTTGATGCAATGTTACTATATTCGAACATTGACTGTTTCGTAGTTAAATGATGTTTCATTTCATTACGTTTTCCAATAGAGTTGGGTTAGTCCACACTTTGTTTTTTGTTTGTGTTACAACGATAGTGCGAAGTAAATTGTGTTTCGGTTCAAGCCTGGAAGTTTCACCAATTGAATTGCATTGCCGTACATTTGCCTTCAGGGGAAAAGAAAAAGGGACCTCGACCATCTTCTTAACTCATAGGAGTTTGATATGATTCAAAATCTCCTCAATTTCGGTCAATAAATGTTCCTACAGTCCGCAACAATGATTTTCACAGATTATGAGGAGGATGCACAGACATCGTTATTAATTATTATTACCTCGAACATGAGACGTTTGGGAATGATATTCATCATACTATCGACTGTCTGCTCAGCCTGTGTTAAAGGCCTGGAATCCGGCAAAATTGGGAACAATGCAATTTCCAGGAGACTGAGAGGGTACTAACAGAGCGGGAGGTGGAGAGTCGGGAGCAGAACTACAGGGACAGTCCGCTTTGATCACTGACCCTTCAGCGTCAGTAAATCCAGTGCCAGGAATGACTGCCATTGGTCAGAATGACAAAATGTTATTATGGAAAATAAAGAGCATGAAAGTAAGGGAACGTTTAAGGCATGAAAGCAAGGGAAGGCTTAAAGCATGAACCCCACTGGCGATCTGTTGCAAGGGGTCAGTAGAATGCAGGATGAGATAAGAATAGTGGAATTCTCTCACACCAATTAGCAAAGAAAGGTTGACGCTGAAAGGTCTCGATGGTGAGATTAGATTACAGTTAGTAAAGTTAGGCTTCCTGTTAAGTATCATTATGACTCGATTGGGAACATAAATATTTGGGACATGACATTAAGTATCAAATTAATAGTTAATAGAGTCATGCTGATAAGCAAACAAAGCATGGGAGAAAATGTATAAAAAACCATGGACAATGAAGTTCGAGAGCATTCGAGAATCTGCTTTCTCGGTGTCACGGTTTTTCGTTTGCAAATAACAGACCGACTTCTTGAAGAACACTCTACGTCTCCTGGTGACTCTCTATACTTTTTCCACGACAAACCTCAGCAGGTCTGGCAGCATCCATGCAGAGAGAATCGTGGACAATATTTAACAACTTCATCAGAACTCAATAATCTCCCACAGGTACTGCCAAACCAGATAGTTTTGTCAGCAGATTCTGATTTTGTTTCAGATTCCCAGAGTCTACAGTTCATTACATTAACTTTTAAACCATTGCAGAAAGTTCTTTGTGGTTCTTCACACGGAAATTTTCCGTTTGAGGAACATTTTCCTGCCCCCATTAGAAACAAGAAACCCTGCAGCAGAGAAAACAGATACTTTAACAACAACGATCGCTGTCGCCTTTGGAGGGCTTGAACCACCAGCCTTTCATTTAACGGTCAAATACGCTGAAACTTCCAACCTAAAACCTTGCCCGAACATCTAAAGCAGGCTGTGACGGACTTCAGTCTGTCCTTCCCAGACCGAGATGTGTCCTCTTATCAGTTTTATTTTTCCAAAATAAAGTCTGGAACATTCATTATGGAGACATGGGAACAGCCTTATCCCATCCACGACAGACACACTCATGTCACTGAGCACCAACTGGGAACATCTCCCTTCGAGCCTCCCAGTCCCTTGTGCGGTCCTAAGTTTTTTCATTGTCCCAGAGTCTAGATGAGGTTTGTATTTGTCATGTACGGGAACGAGAATTATTTCAATGTCTCAAATCAGTTCATATCCCGAGAACATTACAGTTAATCGTCTGTCCTCATAAAGAAGGGGAAGCTCTCTTGACTGTCTCTGCTCATTCGGGCAGTTCACCCTTCTTCATCCTCCTTCGATTTCACTTCTCACAAGTTTCTGAAGATTCACAATGTTGGAGGCTGGGTTATATGGTTTGCTTCTTTTACATTTTTTCCACCTGCCAATTGATAATATTTTCCCAAAATCTCTTTAACACTCCTCTGCCTTGCACCATGTCCAGGGTCGAGATTTCCTGGCATTTGGAGAGATTCCAGAGGTTTTCTTTGGAGTCAAGAGAGTTAACGGAAGATGTTCTGCAGCTGTTTATCTTGATGGGGGAGGGAGTGGTGAGGATTGGCACATTGACGAGCAGGAGGAAGTGTTGTCACTGAACAGGGTCAGTGTCCAGAGGACTGTGATTGAAGGAATTTAATGAAATGCAGCACTTGTACACAGTAAATTCACAGAATACAGCAGAAAACCGACGGATCTAGCGGTGCTTGTTGAAAAAGAAACAGAGATAACATTTTGAGAGTGATATATTTGTGATCAAGCACTCGACGTTCTAGCGCACTACACTGCCAGCGAAATTACAGCCAATGAAGCGTTTTTGAAGAAGATTCATGTTGATTTGTTCATTCAAAAGTCAAAAAAGACAATGCTGCAAACACTCAGAGCTGGCACTGAACAGTGCAGACCGACCTTGAGGGTTTTTTCTGCTCTGATATACACCTGGGATAATGTGCCACCAGAAGGCCTCCTCACAGCGGAAGGAGCCAATTATGTAAGACTTAGGTGTGGAGGATATTTTCTCTTTCAGAGGGTATCAAATCTGTGAAGTTGTTTGCAACAGAGGGTTGTCAATGCTGCATACATGCAAGGCTGAGAAAGACAGGTATTTGGTCACTTTGGGAATCTAGGGCCACAGAGATGAGGCCGAAAGGGGAGTTGAGGATTAATCAAATCAGCCGTGATCTCATTGAAACTTGTCGCTGACTTAATGGGTTAAATTGCTTCCATCTGCTCTAATGTCTTTGTTGTCATTTCGAAAATGTGAACCGCCATTGCAAATTAAGAAAAGCAGAAAGTTTAGAAGAGATGATTACAGTCAAATTAAGTCAACATCATTTTTGAAAGGAAAAACACACGATGACAATCTGACAGATTTCTTTGGTAGCATGACCTGCAGACTTGGTGAAGGACGATGCTCAGTAAAGTTCATTTGAATTTTAGCAAGCAATCAATAAGGGGCTATGTAAATGTACATTGCACAATAAAGGAGTTCTCGGTGTTGGGCCATAAAGCAACATTGTCTGTCCATTGTCTATTTAACAGAAATCACCGAATCGAGATTAATGAGCAGTTTTCAAGTTGGAAAGATATATTTAGTGAAATCCAGACTGGTCAGTCATCGGATTTAATGTTTTATCTGACTGAATGACTTGGAGGAAGCGGCAGAGTGAAATGTTGCCGATACACAATAGGTGGGTGAACATATTGTGATAAGGATGTGGAATTTTGCAAACAGGTATCGATAGTATGAGTGAGTGGAGAAGTCTTGACAAATGCAGTTTCATGGAGGGGCACTTTTATCTGTTAATAGGTTCACAGCTCTCCATTCAATTTGCAATGTCGCAACCCCACACAAGAGCGCATTCGCTCGCTGTTCCAGATTTTGTTGACACATTCTTACCACTGTTTTTGATCATGTGTTGGTTTCTGAGAGAAAATTGTTTCCACTGTACCAGAGGTGCCAGAGACACGTTTATCAGTTCAGCCGAATATACGATAAACAATGTCCCTTTCAAAACGTGAGGTTCCATTCCAACCATGTACCAAAAAAGTATCCAGAACCGTGGAATGCGAATGGCCAAATGCTCGGGGGATTGAGAGTTACGGCTCCATGTCAAATAGTGCTGAAAAAAAAAGTAACTGATTTAGAATGCTCTGAATGAAACCGAATGGAACTCTCCCTAAACTTTTCCCAATTCACTCGGAAAATGATGCTGTTGCGTGCACGTGGGTTTACGTACTGAACAGTTAATTGTCAGTAACAGGGGTGGGGTGGGGCAGGATATTGAGGTTTTCGTGTGGCTGAGATGTGATCTGGTCGAACGGGGAATTCAAACGCCCACAGAACAGAGAGCTGGTTGATCCAGGAACTCACTCCCATCTTCTGTTTCAGTACCAACAAAAGACATTGCGGGAAAATCTCAGCAGGTCTGGTAGAATCTTGGAAATGAAAATAGAGTTGAGACTTCAAGACCAGTGGCACTTCTTTCTCCATGTCCATCTCCGTCTGCCTTACACACCCTTCCTTTTTATTGAATATCTCCTGACTTCCAACTTTATACGCAGATCCTCCTTTATTACTTCGTCTCCAAACATTTTCCCAGTCTCTAAACTTACATCAGACGTGTTCCATCTCTCACCTCACCCAGTTATGACCGGAGGACTTCGAACTGAAAAAATAACTCTCTTTCTATTTCCTTAGATTCCGGATGGCCAGGGACCAGAAGCATCGGTGGATAGTTAGAGCTTTCAGCCCATCTCGTCTGCCCGACCATTCGATCATGGCTGATATCTTTCCCAACCCAATTCTCCAGCCTTCTGTCTGTGACACTAAGCTCCCCTGAATTCCGGATCCAGTCTATTTCCCAGAATGGGTCTGGATCCGCCCCAACCTTCTCCACATCTGCTGGCAGCTGTTACACCGCCTCTGTGTGTGATCGAACACAGTTGCAGTCCCACACAGCAAACCCGGTCTGTTCGGAACAAAGCCATACCCGCTGCGGGACAGATATATGGGTCTCTGGCCACAATTGTGTTTCTGCGAGGGAGTAGTTAGCTCCTTCACCACTCATGGCAAGGACTGGTGCTACAAAATGTGGGGAGAAAGAAAATAGGTACAAAAGTTTGGACAGGTTAGGTCAAGGGTTATTTGTCAGCATCAGTGGAATCCCTGCTTCAGAGTCTGAGTTTGAATTGCACAGACCTGGATCCAATTCGCATTCAGGAAATAAAGATTTATTTCTCTTCTTTTGGTTTATCTGAATGAAAACTATTTCCTGCTTCCACACAGAGCTCAGACGCGGATCTGCCAGAATCAATCCAGTGATTGATCGCATCCAACTGGAAGGATCATTGCGGCAGATACACGGGACACCTGTCACCGCAAATCGCCTCTAAGGATCTCGCCTTTCTCAGCTGAAACTATCTCACTGTTCCTTCAATGTCGTTTGTTTTAATTCTCGGAACTCCCTCCCGAGCGACATCATGGATGCATCTCTGTGCTGAGTACTTCCACGATTCTGTAAAGTAGCTTACTATCGCAAGCTCTGGAGTCATTATGGATGGGAAGTGAAGCTGATCCCAAAGAGTGACGTGCATACTCCAGAAATTCGTTTCATACGGCTGCAATTTCGAAATGGAAACCCGAAAGTATTCGGGAACAAGTGAGAAGTTTCGAAGGGGGAGTAGGATAAACTGAAAGTCAATGATGACTGGCAGACGTGAGGCAAGAATTGAGTTTGATGCTGTTGGTACAAGGCTCAACGTCAGTGCTAATGGGTTAGCCCTGACTACCCACTGTTAACACCGACTCACACACCACTCCTGGTAAATTCAACAAAATTACCCTGATCTTTTGGTATGAAATTCCCTCTGTGCATATTCACGCGTTTTATCGGCCCCGAGAGGATGAACGCATCCCCTTTACCCTGTCAGATTACAGAGGGGAAGACAATAGTTTGAAAGCAAAGCAAGAAGAGATTGCCCTTTCGGTGCATTTTCACTGAAGGAAGACTAGCTGTGACCTGTTCTTTCCTGCATAAGCGCAGGTTGATATATATTCTCATCGAGCAGCTTTATTACTGCAAGGAAGTCCGAGTTACTCTGATCAAATAGTTAATTAAATGCACATATGGATTTGAAGATCATCGTATGTGGCTTTGTCAGTTAAAGCATCTGGTAATAACCAGGCGAGTATGGTGTCAAATGCTCTGAAATGTTCCGTACATTGAAAGTCCATTGCATAAACTTATTGTAAAAGCCGTATTGTTGATCCAATATCGCGACAGTGAGGGCTCAGCATGCTTCTTGTGTTTGAGCTCAGCCCGTTGTTATTTGGTGATAACAAGCCCTGCCGCCTGCTGTGGACCCATTAGTCAATGTTCTATCCTGCTCATCCAACGGCGAGATTCTGTACTCTGCTCAACAATGATCTCTCCATCGCTTCTACTTTTCGTCTCTCGCTGTCACAGCAAGTCGTTTTGTAAATAATGAAGTGAGGCAGGAGACACTGCAGACTTGCCAGGAAATGTTGTGGGAATAACGCATCCATTGCGAGATGACAGCTCTCATTGTCTGCTGTCGCCATTCATTAATTTTAGGCAAACTGCAATGACGTCATTGAAATCCTATAATTGGAGTGAAACTGCTTTTCTTCTGGTCAGTTATGAATTCTAATTACAATTGTAAATGATCATGTTTTGAGTGAAGAAATGTCGCCTGACCTCAGACCTAAGTGACAGAGATGTTACCTGGAGACTGTGAGCCCAGTTCTACACACTCTGGCCGGGGCGGTGTGTGTAGAACTGGGCTCACAGTCTCCAGGTGGGTGGGAATTGGGCGGGTTGGGTGGGAGGTGGAGAAAGCCACGAAACAGGTATACTCTCAAACTGTCACCGAATTTCAGACTTTTCCAAGAGTAGGAATAGAAATTGAGGGATATTGACAGACAGAGAGTGGGAGAATGCAGAAGAGAGTGAGATGGTACAGAGAGACAAAGGGAGACAAATAGATAAGCATACGAAGGTAGACACTGAAAACAGAAGCTCTCCATTCAACGTTGTTGCTCATGGACAGAAAGGACAAGATAAAGGTAATGAGTAAGGCCAGACTTTCACCAACTCAGGAGAACAACAACAGCATTACAGCCGATATGACATTTTTCATTTTACAGATGACGAATGTCAGCTAATGAGAGATTCTGATATGTATGCTGATTCGTGAAGTGAAACTGGCAATTACCCTGGAATTAAAACAATAAAATGCACAAAAACCTGATTTTGTCGATATGAAAAATTAAATCTCTTTGTCTCCACGGGTGCTGTCAGGCCGGCTGAATTTGTCTGTCAATTCCTGTTGTTGATTTAGATTTCCAGGATTCGCACTTATTTGTTTTACGCTAGTCTGAATACTGTTTGTGACAAAACTCCATCAATTGCCAGCACCATACAACATTCCCTGCATTGGGAAGGCTGTCAACAAGATCACCGGGCAGAGGAAATCTCCCATTGCCACAGCAGTAAGAGTACTGAATCCTTACCACGAGACTTCCAGGGAAATTGAAATATGGTGCTGTATGTTTCCATAACGAATCCCCTTTTGTTTTTTTCATTTGTGATCATTTTAGCTGCACATCAATTTCGTTCTTTCTTCCATTCCTTTCAGCGTGGAAAAGGTCTTTCCGCCTATCTGCAGTGCGGGAGATCAGATATTCATCTACTCCAGTCCCAGTTTCCAGCATGAGGCACTTAACCTTGCATGTTCTGATGTTTCCAGGGTAAATTTCAATGAGATACTCCCCGTGCTCTTAAATGACACAATCATAGGTCTGAACTTTGACGTGGTCACACTGTATGGTAATCGCCCTGAGGAACTCATCCTCATTTTCATCCACACAGGTGGACAGACAGACAAATCCCCCGAGAGCAGGAGAGATGTCAGGATGAGACCAGTTTAACGTGCTTTACATCTGCCAGTTTCTCCGACCACCTCACCGCAGCATGTCAAAGATTTCTGCAGCACAGAAAATGCACTTCAGCTGAACAAGTTTGCACCGGTCGAACACAAGTCCCTGACTGTTCTCGTCTCATTTTCCAACAGTTGGCTAACAGCTTCAAACGCAGTTGGTGGTAGAAGTGTACACATCAATGCGTCTCAAATCTCTCCAGAAACTTCTGCTTGCTTATCCCTGACAGGCAGTGGGTTTCAGATTTGCCCGTTTTTGTTTTTAAGCTGACTCTTCCAGTCGAAGTTAGGGAGCAATTTCCGTTCGCAATTATTGGCAGTTCTCCATCGTCATCAGTAGGATTCGAGGCTGCATGTTTAAAACCATATGAATTTCAATTCCATTGCCTTAACCACTCCTCCAGGACGACAGGACGATACTGTGCAATTCACTTCCCAGGTCTCCTTCCTTGTGGAGCTGAGGAAGAGTAAATCATTATTGAGTTGGTTTGAATCCAATCATTCCACAGCTTCCAAACGTGTAAAATTTCGGTGCGTGGCGAGGCTGGCTGCATCATCCTGATGGATGAAATGGGCATTCAGTTAAAATAAAAACAGAACTTGCAAGAGAACCTCAGCAGGTCCAGCAGCATTTCTGGAGAGACATTAAGCGGCAATGTTTCAGAACGTCATCAGCGCTGTGTTTTCTCCCACAGGTACTCCCAAATTGGCTCGTTTCTGCAGCAGTTTCGTTTTGGTTTCAGATTCCCACAAGTCACAGTTCTTGACATTAATCTTGGCAGCAATGCGGAAATGTCATTGTGCTTAGTCACACAGTAGTGTTTCCATTTGGAGAATATCTTTTGACCTCATTAGAAATTGAAACAGTGCAGCAAAGCAAACAGATGCATTAAGAGCAGTAATCGCTGTCGCCCTGAGGGCTCTGAAATCAGCTATCTTTCATTCAGCAGACTAATGCGCTGACACGTGCAATCCAGCACATCACACGATCCTCCAAAGTAGGCGGTTACTGAATCTCAACTTCAGTCTGCCCTTCCCAGAATGACAACTGACCTCTATCAGATGCATTTTTTCAAAATCGAGCCTGGGACGCTCATTATGGAGACCTAGGAACAGTCTGATCGCACTCACTGCAGGCGTACCCATGCCACTGGGAAGCTTCTCTCCCACACCCTGACAGTCTGAGTTCCAGCCTCTCAGTGCTTGTCTGGCCCGAGCTTTTTCAATGTCCTAGAGTCCTCATATACAAAAACGATAAATCTTTCAATGTCTCAGATCAGTTCATGTCCCGACAACATCAGAGTTAATGTCCCGTCCCCTTAAAGAGGGGGAAGCTGTCTTGACAGTTTCTACTCAGTCCGACAGTTCACCCTTGCTCATTCCCCTCCGATTCCACTTCCTAAAAAGTTTCTGAAGATCCACAAAGCTGGAAACTGGTTTCCATGTTTGCCTCCTTAACATTGTTCCGCTCTCAAATGTCAATATTTCCCCAAAATCTCTTCACTATCCTCTGTCTTTCACCGTGTCCGGGGATGAGAATTCCCTTATGAGGAGAGAGTCCAGAGGCTGGTAAGTTTCACTTTGGAGCGAAGAAGGTGAACCAGAGATTTCCTGAGCCTGTTTATAATGATGTGGGTGGGAGCGGTGTGGATGGGCGCTTTGACGAACAGGAAGAAAACTTGCCACCGTCCAGGGTCAGGACATGGAGGGCTATGATTAACGGAATCGAATGTAAAGTTGCACTTTTGCACAGTACATTCAGAGGATACTGCAGAAACTCGATGTGTCCAGCAGTATCCGTGGGAAGAGAAACAGTCAAGGTTTTGACAGTGGTACAGTTCTGATTAAGAACTCGAGGTTACAAAATCAAATCGAACCATCGGCATGGTTTGTTGAGATTTTTCTTTTTTCAAGTTTGAGAGCGAAATCGTCCTTTCAGAAATCATTGAAAACGTAGTCGGCAGAATTCGAAACTGCGTGGGGATTCCCAATGGATATCTAACCCATCACCTTTCCCACTCTGACACGACTACACAGTTAACTCCTGTGCTTAATACATCTTATGAAATGAATGTTTCCAACCTGAAACACCAGTATTTGGCTTGCCCTGTCCGCAGCCTGACCCCAGTATTCGCTGTCCCCCTCTCTTGGTTCAAAACGGAATAGGATGCTGGGAGATCCAGTTGAATTACACGCGTTGATGAGAGATAATTGTGGCTCAGCAGTTAGCACTGCTGCCTCGCATCACCATGGTCCCAAGTTTCATCCAACGTCGGGCCACTGTCTGTGTGCTGTTTGCACATTCTCCCCCTGTCTGCGTGGGTTTCCTTCCACAGTCCAAACATGTGTTCGTCAGGTGAATTTGCCCATAGTGTTTGGTGCATTACTCACAGGGAAATGAGTCTGGGTGTGTTAATCTTCAGAGGGTCAGTGTGGACTTGTAGGGCCGAAGGGGGCCACACTGGAGGGAATTTAATCCATTAAAGTGGATGAGAAGGATCCATTTTCATGTGCAGAGAGATTAATAAACATAGCAATGGATCGAGAAAATATTGTATTGGTCCAGTGCTTTCATCGCCAGCTGAGTTACAGAGGGTTACCTCAGATTACAACAGGATCTGTACCAGATAGGTCAATTGGCTGAGAAGTGGCAGCAGGAATTTAATTGAGATAAATTCGAGGTGCTGCATTTTGGGAAAGCAAATCTGAGCAGGACTTATGCCATTAATGGTAAGATCCTTGGGAGTGTTGCTGAACAAGGAAACCTTCGAATGAAGGTTCGTAGCTCCTTGAAAGGGGAGTCGCAGGTCGGTAGAATAGATTAGATTAGATTACATTACATTACAGTGTGGAAACAGGCCCTTCGGCCCAACAAGTCCACACCGCCCCGCCGAAGCGCAACCCACCCATACCCCTACATTTACCCATTACCTAACACTATGGACAATTTAACATGGTCAATTCACCTGACCTGCACATCTTTGGACTGTGGGAGGAAACCCACGCAGACACGGGGAGAATGTGCAAACTCCACACAGTCAGTCGCCTGAGGCGGGAATTGAACCCGGGTCTCAGGCGCTGTGAGGCAGCAGTGCTAATAGTGAACAAGGCGTTTGGTCTGCTTTCCTTTATTGGTCAGAGTCCTGAGTACAGGAGTTGGGAGGTCATGTTGCGGCTGTACAGGACATTGTTTAAGCCAATGTTGGAATATTGCGTGCAATTTTGTTCACCTTCCTGTCGGAAAGATGTTGTGAAGATTGAAAGGGTTCAGAATAGTTTTACAAGGATGTTACCAGGGTTGGAGGATCTGAGCTGCAGGGAGAGGCTGATCAGGCTGGGGCTATTTTCCCTGATGCGTCGGAGGTTCAGGGGTGACCTTCTCGAGGTTTACAAAATTATGCGGGGCATGGATAGGATTAATAGACAAAGTCTTTTTCCTGGGGTCGGGGAGTCCAGAACTCGAGGGCATAGGTTTAGGGTTAGAGGTGAAAGATATAAAAGAGACCTATGGAGCAATGTTTTCACGCAGAGGATGGTACGTGTATGGAATGAGCTGCCAGAGGATGTGGTGGAGGCCGTTACAATTGCAACATTTAAGAGGCATTTTGATGGGCAAATGAATGAAAAGGGTTTGGAGGGAAATGGGCCGTGTGCTGGCAGGTGTGACGAGATTGGGTTGGGATATCTGGGTCGGCATGGACAGGTTGGACCGAAGTGTCTGTTTCCATGATGTGCATCTCTATGACTCTATGATTCTATGTGATCTTGAACAAAATTCGCTTTTGGCAAATCTAATGTGCAATTCATGTCTGTTTGTGGTCAAGATTAGAAAATGTTTCAAATACTCACAGCTGGCTCTGCAGAGTTTAGACCGACCTTTGGGTGTTTATACTGCCCTGATTTAAATATATGGATAATGTGGGACCAGTGGGCCTTATCACAGCGGATGGGGTCAAACATGAACGACTGACGTGAGGAAAATATTCTCTCTTTCGGAGGATAGCAAATCTGTGGAAATGCATCCAACAGAGGTCTGTCAAGAATGGGTACCTTCAAGACTGAGATAGACAGTTATTTAGTCAGTCCGCAATCAAGGGCCACGGAGATAAGGCTGAAAAGTAGAGTTGGGGATTATACAAATAAGCCGAGATATCATTGAAAGCTGTGGCTGACTTGATGGGCTAAATTGCTGCTATCTGCTCTAATGTCTTTGCTGTCATTTGCAAAATGCTAGACACCATTTAAAATGAGTAAAAGCACAACGTTAGGAAGAGATGTTTGCACTCAAACTGAGTCAACATTATTTATTGAAAGGAAAATCACACTTGCCAATTTGCCAGATTTCTTTGCTAACATGACCAGCGGAGCTGATCAAGGGAGCTGTTCGGTACAGTCCTTTCGAATTTCTGTCAAATACTCAATTGGGAGCCATATAATAGATCATTGCACACTGAGAGAGTTCACGGTGTTGGGTAATAAATCAGCATTAACTGTCCACTGCCTACTCACAAGAAGTCACCGAATCGGGATTATTGAACAGTTTTCAAGTTGAAAACATATAATTAGTGAAATCCAGAATGGTCAGTCATCGGGCTTCAATGATTTATCTGTCTGAATGACTTGAAGGAAGTGGCAGAGTGAAATGTGTCCAGTTCTGCTGCCGATACGCAATCAGTGAGCGGGCTTATTTTGATGAGGACGTGCAAAACTGCAAAAAGATAATGATAGTATGAGTGAGTGGAGAAATCTTGCAGTTTCATGTTGTGAGTGTGAGGTCATGCACTTTGTGAGGAATAATCAAAAGATAGACTACTATTAATATGGAAAGAAACCCAAAAAAAAGTGTGGTTCAGATGGTTTCCAAGAAAAGACGGAAACTAAGTCGCCTGTAAAGTAATCGATGACCAAGATATGGCTTGTCTGGTTCTACGGGCCATACGTATTGTATTGATTATTGTTCTCCAAACATTCTTTACAATAGAACCGGGAGTGAGAGAGGGGAAATTAAGATCACCCATGATTACTGCCATCTTTTAGCACTCACACACAGTATATTTCTTGTCCGTCTTATTTCTCACTCTGGTTATTGCGAGTGGGCTTGTCAACTACACCTGCTGCTGACTTCTTTTCTCACTGTTCCTTATCTCGGCACAAAACACATTTTACATCCTTATTTCCTGATTCAAGGCAATCTCTAATCATTGCATAAATATCACTAAAATCTCGGCATTTCGCACGCCTCTGAATGTCATCTTCCAATATTAATTGATTATTTACTGTATTGTAATTGCACATGATAAGAGAAAGACAAAAAAGACATTGGTGGACCTGGGTTTCAGACGCGCGTTATTGAAGTTAAAACGCAGATTACTGCCCACAATACGATCATAGAAGCACTCAATTAATGTACAGAAAAAGTTCAGTGTTGTAGGGCATGTTAAGAGCAGCACCAGAAACACAACAGAAATACTGTTCTGGGCTACTATTTTGTATGTATTTCTCAATGAGCAATAGACTTTTACATGTGTTCCATCAGGAGGTACTTCACACAAGGAAGTAAGCAGTGCTGCAGACGGTCATATAATCCCAGTTCCAACTCCCGGCATCAGAGATACTCAGTGTCCTGCATATCGATATGAGGAACAGCTGTCCGTGGCATTTACGGACTAGATGAACTTTATGAATGCAGCTCGCACGTTGTCAGCCTATTTCTCCTATATATTGTTTCTTGCAGTCCCTTGGTGGAATATCGTCAAATACTTTGTCCTGCACTTGATGGGTCTTGGGTCTTGTGTTCTCAAACCCCAACAATCGGAAGCGGAAACTATTGATTGAAACTAATTCAATTCATAACACTCACAGGACCGCAGCGTTTCACATGAGCTTCAGCAGCGCTGAGAATGTCATCGAGAAAGGGGAGGAAAAGGCTGGAAACCTTCTTCACAGCTCCGCTGAAAATTCCAACAACAACTCCGAGGACCGGAGCTTCACATCTTTCTGCTCCAAAACTCTATGGTTTTATGCCGCAGAGAATTGCACCCTCAACTCCCGCGTGCAAGGTGAGGATACCAAGCCCGACACTATCAAGGATGGTAGTTAGAGCGAGGGCAACACCGGTCACGATCATATGGGCAGCCACAAACACACTCTTTGCATATGGAAGTCCATTCCTTCACACTCTCTTCATTTTTACCATCATCCCAGAGATTATTCTGATAAAACAGCTTTGCACTGCCTCTGTGACAAGGAGACCATTGATTTATAAAGGTCAGAAAGTCTGTCCACAATAGCCGAAATACTGCCTCAACGACACTCCACAACTCCTACACATGATTCATTTTGTAATGAAGGCTGACATTTCATTTCCTGTCCTGGTTAATAGATGCCCTGCATGAATTCTGTTCGTGATGCGTGACCAAGGACATTCCGGTCCTTTTTGGCAAAAGCACTTCCCAACCTCTCACCTTCTAATAAATACAACATGAAAAGGAATGTATAAGTTCAAAGGAACAAAGGAAATTTACAGCCCAGGAACAGGCCCTTCGGCCTCCAAGTCTGAGCCGATCCAAATGTACTATCTAAACCTGTCGGTCAATTCCTAAGCATCTGTATCCCTCTGCTCTCCATCTACTACATCTGTCCACACGCATCTTCAATGAATCTACCGCGCCTGCCTCTAACACCTCTGCTGGCAACGCCTTCCAAACGGCCACCACCCTCTGTGTGAAGTACTTGCCGCGTGTATCCCCCTTAATCTTTCCACCTCTCACCTTGAAAGCGTGACCTCTCGTTATTGAATCCGTCACCCTCGGAAAAAGCTTGTCTCTATCCATTCTGTCTATACCCTTCACGATTTTGTAAACCTCAATCAGGTCCCCCCTCAATCTCCTTTTTATTAATGAAAACAAACCTAACCTACTCAACCTTTCTTCATAGCTAGCACCTTCCATCCTCGTAAACCTTCTTTGCACCCTCCAAAAGGCGTCCATATCCTTTTGATAATGTGGCGACCAGAACTGTAATCAGAATTCTAAGTGCGGCTGAACCAATGTCTTGTACAATGTTAACATGACTTGCCAGCTCGTATACTCAATACGCTGTCCAATGAAGGCAAGCAAACCATATTCCTTCTTGACAACTCTATCCACCTGTGCAGCAACCTTCAGGGTACAATGGACCTGCACTCCCAGATCTCTCTGCCCAACAACGTTTCTCAAGGCTCTTCCGTTCATTGTATAATTCGCTCTAGAATTAGTCTTGCCTACATGCATTACCTCACATTTGTCTGGATTGAAAACCATCTGCCACTTTCCGTCCAAATCTGCAGTCCCTCTATATCCTCCTGCATTCTCTGACAGTCCCTTATGCTTTCAGCTACTCCAACAATCTTCGTGTCATCTGCAATCTTGCTGATTATACCAACAGTGTCCTTTTCCAGATCATTTATTTATATCACAAACAACAGTTGCCCCAACGCTGACCCCTGTGGATCACCACTGGTCACCTTTCACTATTTCGAGAAACTCCCTTCAAATACTCCTCTCTGTCTCCTGTTTCTCAACCTGTTCTTTATCCACCTAGCTAGAATACCCTGCACACCATATGTCTTCAATTTCTCCATTGGTCTACCATGGGGAATCTTATCAAACGCCTTACTAAAGTCCATGTATATGACATGTACAGCCCTTCTTTCATCTAGCAAATTGCTCACTTCCTCAAAGAGCTCAATTAAGTTGGTAAGGCACGATCTCCCCTGCACAAAACCATTTTGCCTATCACTGTAAACCCATTCTTTTCTAAATATAAGTAGATGCTATCCCTCAGTACCTTCTCCAGCAACTTTCCCACCAATGACGTCATGCACACTGGTCTTTGGTTATCCAGAATATTCCTACTACCCTTCTTGTACAGGGAGACAACATAAGCTACCCTCCAATCCTCCGGCACCTCACCTGTATTTCAGGATTCCACAAAGATATCTGTCAGGGCCCCAGCTATTTCCCCTCTCGCCTCCCTCAGCAACTTGGGATAGATCCCACCCGGTCCTGGGGATTTGTCCACCTAAATAACCTCTAGCCTACCCAACACATCTTCGCTACTTATGTCAGCATGATGAAGACTAATCAAACTTATATCTCTAATCTCAACATTCATCATGTTCCTCTCCTCAGTGAACACTGATGCAAAGTAATCATTCAGAATCTCACCCATTCTCTCAGGTTCGACACACAGCCTTCCTTCGTTATCCTTTAGTGGACCAATCCCTTCTCTAGTTACCCTCTTGCTTCTTGTATAAAAATAAAATGCTTAGTGATTCTCCTTAATTCTGCTCACTAAAGTTATTTCATAACCCGTTTAAGCCCGCTTGATTCCTCGTTTAAGACTTGTCCTACTTTTCCAATATTCTTCCGGGGCCCGTTCTGTTCTGAGCTGCCTAGACCTTATGTATGCTTCCCTTTTCCTCTTGGCTAGTCGTAGAATTTCTCCTGCCATCCACGGTTCACGAATGTTGCACTTCCTATTCTTTGCCTTAAACGGGACATGCCTATCCTGCACTATCCTTAACCTACCTTTCAAAGCATCCCACGTCTCAAATGTGGACTTCCCTTCAAATAGCTGTGTCCATTTCACATTTCCGAGCTTCTGCCGAATTTTGATATAATTGGTCTTAGCTTAGTTTAGTGCTCTTCCCTTAGGACCACTCTCTCCTTTATCCATGAGCATTCTAAAACGTACAGAATTGTGGTCACTGTTCCCAAAGAAATCCCCCACTGCAACTTCTACCACCTGTCCTGGCTTGTTCCCCAGTACCAGGTCCAATATGACCCTTCCCTCGTCGGACTATTGACATACTGCAGTATAAAACTCTCCTGGACATTTCTTACAATTTCCACCCCATCCAGACCCCTGACGCTAAGTATATCCCAGTCAATGTTGGGAAAATTAAAATCTCCCATCACACTACCCTGTTGCCTCTACATATTTCCAAAATCTGTTTACCTATTTGTTCTTCTACCACATGCTCACTGTTGGGAGGCCTGTAATACAGCCCCAACAGTGTAACTGCACCCTTCTAATTTCTCTGCTCCACCCATAATGCCTCACTAACCAAGACCTCCATAGTGTGCTCCTTTAGCACAGCCGTGATATCGTCCTTGACCAGCAATGCAACTCCACCCCTCCCTTTTACTTCCCTCCCTGTCCTATCTGAAGCGTCTGTATCCAGGGATGTTTAATTGCCAATCTTCATGCCCTTACTTCAACCAAGCCTCTGTGATTGCAATGACACGATACTCCCAGGCACCAATCCAAGCCCTATGTTCATCTGCCTTTCACATTTTACTCCTTGAATTAATGTAGACGCATTTTAGGCTCCCAGTTTTTTTGTGCTCATCTACTCTCTGTCTACTCTTCCCTTTATGAATGCAATCTTCATAATTCTTACTGTCTCCGGTCTCCACATCACTGCCTACTTGTTTTCTCTTCTGGTTCCCCGTCTCCTGCCACATTAGTTTAAATATTCCCAAATGCAGTAGCGAAAAGCCCACTAAGGACATTGGTTCCAGTCTGGTTCAGATATACACCGTCCATTTTGTAATAGTCCCACCTGCCCCAGAACCGGTCCCAATGTCCAACAAATTGAGCCCCTCCCTTCTACACCATCTCTCAAGCCATGCGTTCAACCTGTCTTTTTTTAAATTTCTACGCTGGCTAGCACGTGGCACTGGTAGTAATCCCGAGATCACTACCATTGAGGTCCTCCTCTTTAACTTCTCTCCGAGCTCCCTGAATTCTTCTTTGAGGACCTCATCTCATTTTCTACTTATATCGTTGGTGTCCATAAGCACCAAGACAACTGGCTGTTCACCCTCCCCTTTTAGAACGCTCTGCAGCTGATCGATGGCATACCTGACCTGAGCACCTGTGAGGCAACATACCATCCAGAAGTCCCATTCCGGACACAGAACCGCCTATCTACTCCCTTCACAAGATAATTCCCTGTGACAATGGTCCTTCGAGTCATTTTACCGCCCTTCTGAACAGCAGTGCCTGCCATGATGCCATGAACCATGCAACTGCTGCCCTCCCCTGGTAAGTAATCTCCCCCAACAGCATGCAAAACGGTATACCTGTTTTGGAGCGAGATGACGGCAGGGGACACCTGCACTGTCTTCTTAATCTTTTTCTGTCTTTTGGTCACCCATTCAATGTCTCCCTCAGCAATTCTAAACTGTGTTGTGACCAGCTCACTAAACGTGCTATCCAAGGCATCCTCAGCATTACAGATGCTCCACATTGAATCCATCCGCAGCTCCAGAGTCATCATGCGGTCAAACAAGAGCTGCAGCTGGACGCACTTCTTGCAAGTGTAAGAGTCTGGAGCGTCAGCCATGTTCCTAAGCTCCCACAACAAGCAAGAGGCACAGGCCATGGGTCTGAGTCAACCATTGTTGTTTTGTTAAAAGGTTGACATAATACAGTAGAAGTTTATAGTATCCATTTGCCTTACAGACATCTTACATTTCATGATTTCCCGTGATCCATGATGTATGTGTGTGTGTGTGTGTATGTGTGTGTGCGTGTGTGTATGTGAGTGTTTGTGTGTGTGAGAGAGATTGACAGAGAGAAAGGGGTGCTGACTAGAATCCTATTGTTATTTTGGTATACTCTAATTATATTCAGCGATTCAGCCTTTTTTGCATGAATGTTCATTACTTCGGTGTTTGTTTGGAACTGAGAATTAACCGGACAGAATGGTTAGGATAATATAACTTGAGCAGCTATTTAAAACAAATCTGTATCTGCTCAAATCTTCCAAGTATTGACTCACAGTCCATGACTCACGAAGGAATTAATATAAAGCTGACATGACAAAGAGAGGCTACAAAATAACTTCAGAGGACATTGGGGCGCTATAGAGAAATATAGGTTAAGTGAGTAGCCAAAGGCCTGACAAATAGAGCTTTAGGTGGATAAAAGTGAAGTTGTCCATTTTGACTGGAAGAAAAGCATTTTGTTTTGATAGAGGGAGATTCCATAGCTCTGACATGCAGTGGGATCAGAGTGTAACATTACCTGAATCACAAAGTGCTAGCAGTACGTAATTGGGACAGTGAATAAATGTTTTCCTTTTATCATGGGGGAATTTAAACACAAAAGTAGAGACCACTGTTGACCTTGTATCTTGAATGCTCTCATTCTTATCGGTCACCCTGTTTATGGAAGGAAGTAAATATGTTGGAGGCAATTCCGAGAATGCTTACCAGAATAATACTTACAGAATGACTTGTCATACAAAGGGAATTCGGATAGTCTAGGCTTTTTGTCAGTTTGTGGTTAGGAGAGGAAGAGGCAAATTAATTGAAACAAGATGTTTCCTCTGACAGAAGAGACGGGAATGAAGGATTGCTGTCTAAATGGCAGTGGTTGCCCATTGAAAACACATCCAGATGATTTGTTTTCTCTCAAAATTGGAGTTTCAATGTAAATATCCAACAAACAAGTTTCTAATGCTGAAATCCTCCATCTTCAGAGCTTTTTCAATGGTTGAATTTTTCAAGTGTTTGTTTAAAATCACTTAATTTGTGCTGTAACACTAATTACCGATATGGAAACTGTGACGCTTCCAAGGCAGAAGAGATTCCAATAATGAATGCAGTGATCACAAAGAAAGCTTTAGTCCAATGTGTGACTTAATTAAGATTCACCTAGAACACAGCAATGTGAAAGAAGATTAGTGCCACTTCCTGTAGGTTCTATGGAGGGGCTTCTGTCTGAGTAATGCCACAGCAATGCAACAAACACCAACCTACGGCAGTCACATTAACAAAGTTGCTTTAATATGTCTATAATGTTTGCATTTTTCTGAGAGATTAGAGATTTTGTTTGCTTAAAAAATAGTTGCATCAATACAAAACCTTCAAAAGTGGTCAGTGGAAATTTGCTTGCCCATTCAATATTCAGATCTCAATTTGTATTCGAACATTTAGAGAGCTGAACTCTGAAGAAAGAATAAATATATTGAACAATTAGGATTCCTCAATCCTCTGCTCCCCTCATTCTGCCTGTGATGTCTTTCAAAGCCCCTACGAAAGTTTTAAAGAAAAAACCTACTGTTTTCCATTATCCCACTACCTCTGGAAGTTGATCTACTTAATAAATACAGTTGATCAAAGAATATAACACTGAATCCCTGAGCATCCAGCAATTTTATATCAGCCATCAGCCAATTGTGCATACAAGACCTAGCTTAAAATGTTACCTTTCATGACTAATTTCAGCTGCGTATACTGTGAAGAACCGGGAAATCTAATTTCTCCAGGGACAATTGCAGAAAATAAGTATGCTCCAGTTTGTGTATAAATGATCCTTGATTCAGAATTCAAAGACGTGAAAGGAAATTGCTGGAGAGCTGTTGTTTAGATTGTTCAGGGGCTTCCTCTTGAAAACATGTGACAGCAGTGCAACAAACACCTTTGTAGACCAGACCACAGCAAATTTGCATCCCTAATGCTTGCTTTGTTCCTACTGATTGATGCTCTTATTTAACTAGAACAACAGAAATCATCCAAATACAACCCAAAAGAATTGCGAATGCTGTAAATCAGAAAGAAAAACAGAGTTGCTGGAAACGCCATTGCTTTAAAACATCCAAATCTCTTCGGTGAAACGTTTCCCCTTCATCAGCCCGTTCCTGAACGTTTTACCTCCCATTGACCTCTCTGGTCTATACTGCAAGGAAAAATCCCATCTCCCCGACATTCTCTGCCTCTCCCCCTACCTGTGCTCTGACTTCTTGCCAACCAGTTATGTAAGTTTGACAAAAAAAATCACCAACTCATGCAGTCATCCTTCTGCAGTGTGAGCAGTTTTTTAAAAAAGCTGAATAAGTGCTGTAATACTGAATCTAGATCCTTCAGCCATTCCAGCGGCTGGCACACAATTGTAAATGCAGACGAATGCTGATTTCAGTGACTAAACTTGCCTGTTCAATTGCAAGCCTGACAAAGGTGACAGCCTAAACTGCGATGGAGATGGAAAACCGTGCCTTGCAAATCTAAGGCGGTCTCGAAAAAGTATGTTTGATACGATATGTGACCATGATTTTGCTTCATTCAGAGTACAAGAAAGTGAAAGTAAGTTGCTGGTGGGCAGGCAGTTATGGTACGATAACGTACAGACCCCTCATGAAAACACCACACTGCAGTGCAGAGATTACCACTCCCGACCATAGCAATACTGCCTCTCCATTATCCACATTGTTCTTTGGGTCGGAGAGTTCTTTTCAAAACAAACAGTTTTAGGAGAGGACATCAAGGAAGCTTGAATTCAAAATTGCTTGCAAAGTTGGGTTACTTATTCCTGATCAGTTTAGTCTCTTAAAATGAATTTATTCAAGAAATATGTATCCCATCACACATTCAGCCTTATCACCAGCTATAGTGCCTATGAAAGGGGTTGAAGAATAAAATCAGTATTGATTGCAGTACCGTCTGGATTGTAAGAAGTTTAACAAAAGCAGCTGATTTCAAGCTGCACGACTGAATCCAGAGTCTTCAGCCATTCAAGCAGCTAGATGAGATTACTTACAGTGTGGAAACAGGCCCTTCGGCCCAACAAGTCCACACCGCCCCACCGAAGCGCAACCCACCCACAGCCCTAACCTAACACTACGGGCAATTTAGCATGGCCAATTCACCGGACCTGCACATCTTTGGACTGTGGGAGGGAACGGGAGCACCCGGAGGAAACCCACGCAGACACGGGGAGAACGTGCAAACTCCACACAGTCAGTCGCCTGAGGCGGAAATTGAACCTGGGTCTCTGGCGCTGTGAGGCAGCAGTGCTCACGTTCCGCACATCAATAATACTCAATAGCTGGCACTCAATAGTAGCTGGAGGCAAATGCTAACATAATGACTTAATTTATCTTGCCTGACCAGTTACAGGCATGGCAAGATTGACAATCCAAACTGCTTGGATATGGAAAATATAGTTCTCCAGGATTGTTTGCAATAACTACAAAATATGTTTGATCTTTTATGTAATTCGTGCTTCATTTGATATTATATTCTCCAAGGCAATTACTGGAGAACAAGCAGTTCCTGTGAAGTTATGGAGATATTTCCTTCTGCATCCAGGAACCATGTAGCAGGCCCGAGTTACCACACTCAGCTTAACCCGCAAAATATGTATTACATCCAGAAGTTGGAAGATGGTGTTCTTTCTTACACAAGACCTTTGGAGTCATAATTTTATGAATTCTGGTGAAGCCTGCTGTTGAACTGAGAGCTGGATTATAACGCGATGGTTGGCAGTGCCAATGGTGCCATGGTACTGACAGTAGCGAAAACAGAAGTTGCTGCCTGGTCACAAACCATTATTGAAATGGCATGATGCCAGGAGCTAACAGCAATAACAGAGTGAAGGCAGGACAACGACGTTTCCTTTGCTGCCATTCGTGATCGGTATTGTTGAGCCTGTACTAAAGAGATTTGCAGGCAAAAGCTCACTGTGGGAGTTGAGGAGCTCTATTGTTCACAACACAGACAGACATGAGTGGCTCTCAAATGGTGCCTTCATTTGCCCACCACTGACAAGATAATATAATGGTGCAGAAGGGATTTGGCCTGCTCCTGAACTCCCCTCCACTTGGCCTGACTCATCCGAATCTTGTCAAGAGCAAGTTGACGTGGAAAATTCAGCCCTGTATGTCGAGACAGTACCAAAGGTCCTCATTGGAGACATTGGAAAATTGGTTGCCTCGTCTCCATTTGGGCCTGGAGCTCTTTAGTTGAGATATTTTGAGACGTTTCAACAAGTATAAAGTATTGAGGAAATGAATTGGTTGCATCGTATCTCCCTTTCTTTGCTCCCACACTCCAGCCTCATTACGTTGTCTTGCAAACAGCCAATGAGGGTTTTGGGGTAATAAATCACCATCTACTGTAATTGTGCCTTGAACTAGTTTTACACAACTAGCTGTCCATGGCTGGAAATACTTACTCAATGTTTCAGGTTAATAATGATGATTTTATTGTGGATGTAAATGTTCGCTTAAAATGACTGAATAGCATTTTTCTGACTATTAGCAGACCACCTGACAGTCCATAGTACAAGGTCGATGGAAAACTGTACACTCCAAAATCTATAATGAAAAGGTAAGTTTGAAAACAATATGTAATTAATGTTTTGTTTCATTCAGAGTATACAAAATAGAAAGGGAATTACTTTCTCGGTACTTTTCAGGAAACATCACGCAGCAGCGCAGGGAACACCACTCCAGGCAAGAGCATTTGTATTACTGTCTCTCTGTTGTCTGCATTAGAATTTGGGCTTCAGAATTTTGGTTCAAAAATATTGTATTAGGAGAGGACATCAAAGACACTTCATTGTAAGTTTGCTTGCATTTTGTTTTGAAGTTTCTAAACTCTGAATATGAATACATTCAAGAACTTGATATCCCCTTTCTGTCGCTAATCGTTATCACCAGCAACAAAGGTTTTGAAGAACAAATTCACCATCTATTGCAGTCACCCATCTGGAGTGTGACCAGTTTCACTCAAACGGCTGAATGCAGGTTGCAGTCCTGAATCCAGAATCTTCAGTCTTTCAAACAGCTGGCACACAATTGTGGGATGGAGGCAAATGCTTATTTAAATAACTTCATTTATCTTTTATGACCAATTGCAGGCATGGTAAGTGCGACAATCCAAACTGCGATAGAAATGAAACCTATAGTCCGTCAGGAACAACTGAAGAAATTAAAGAGTCAGTTTGATCCAAAGTGCAATTTAATTCCTGATTAATATTGTATTTGGAATAAAGGTTATTGCTGGAGAACCAGCAATTCCTGTGCAGTTATGTAGATACTTCCTTCTGCAACATCCGAGAACAATGTCAAGTACGCTAATCCAGGCCATAGTTAGCACATGACAGAAACTGCTGGGCTCTGCCTCCCAAGTGTGTATTTTTTCTAGAAGTTAGTTTGTGGTGGTTTTTCTTAAAAACAAGCCATTTGCAGTAATAATGTTGTGAATTGTGGTGGAGCCCTGCTGCTTGGACTGAGAGCTGGACCCAGCGCTGCTGTGAATGATGGTACCACTAATGTTGGCATGCTGCTGATGTAGACTGATCAAGAAGCTGTTGCTGGGTCACTATCCCAAGAAGGAAACGGCCAAATCTAAAGAGCTGATGGATCAATTGGAGCAATAGCAGAGTGGCAAACCTTTCTGTGCCACTATTAATGTTTGCAATTGATGAGCCAATACCCATGAGGAAAAGTCAATCCTGTATGTAGAACCAGAATCCAAAGCTCTTCAATGGAGAAATTGGACAGTTAGTTGCCCTTCTCTAATTGCCCTAGTCTCCTTATTTGAGACTTTTCAAGACTGTGCAACACGTGTAAAGTATTGAAGAAATGGGTTTGTCACATCCTTCATTTCCATGTTCCAGCCTCACTATCAGTGGCTTGAAATCCTGACACTCCTATTCAAGTTTCTAAAAATGTTTTTATTCTGAACGTAAATGTTTGCTTCAATTGACTTAATGGCACTTGAAGACCATTTGCAGCTCTGAAAACATCAACTGCTGAAAGTGCAAGGGAGCTGGTGTTTCTTCTTCTCCAGAAACTAAGAAGGTAATTGGAAAGTAAGCTGAACACAATGTGTGACTGTCTACTAACAGCTAGGACATCTGGCTGCACTTGTGGAATGAAAGCAGAGTTAATGTTTTTCGTTGAATGACTCATGTTCACAACTTCAGATCTCTCTGAAGAAGGGTCACTTGTCTCAAAGTGAACTCTGCTTTCTCTCCACAGATGCTGCAAAATATGTTGAGTTTCTCCAGCAACTTCTGTATTTCTTTCAGATTGTCAACTTCCACAGTTTGTTATTTTACATTAAAAAAATTATTGACTGGCATATAATCTTTGCTCTATCGTTAGTCTTGTAAAAAACATTTTAGGTGAAGCTTGCAGTGAATGCTGCAGACCTGATGCTGGGACTGAAACCTGGAGGTTTTGGCGTATGCTAAGGATGGTATATTGCCAGCAGTGACCAATGAAGAGATTCTTCATTGATGAAGGGCTTTTGCCCGAAACAGCGATTTTCCTGCCCCTCAGATGCTGCCTGACCTGCTGTACTTTTCCAGCTCCATTCTAATTTAAAAGGATGAGATTCTTGCCAGGGTTACTCATCAGTTGACGGTGCAGCTTAGTTTCAAGAGATGCTACTCCAGTAAGAGGGAGGACAGATCAACACATTTCTGAGCCCTACTGTTCATACTGATCATTGCTGGGGCAGCAAAGGTGGGCACAATCAGGGAAATGATGGAGGCAGGCCTGAGAGATCATGGAGAGTCAAGATGTCAAAGAGAACTGGCCTATGTCAGCATGGCTTAGCAATGGGAAGGTGCCAGACTCCCTCCAAGCCATTTTCAAAATCCTACCACCTCCCAGTTAAAAGCCAGTGAATAATTGAGCATGCATTAACACAAAGCCTTTCAATAATAATTTCCAGCCCTTCAATGTTCAGGCCTTCAGTTGTTCACTTCAAATCACTGGACTGTGCAATGAGGCTAAACATATTGAAAACACATTGACGACCAAACTCTCTGCTTCCCAATACTATGACATCGGCCACCTCCCCTCATCCCTATCGATTCAAAAAGAACAGACCATGGTGTCCTGCAAACCTCTGTGAAAGTTGAAAAAAAATCAACATATATTGCAGTCATAGCTTTTGAAAGTGGCCTTTTTTAAGAGAATGTAATGTGAAAAGGAAATTCTACAGAGCAGGAGTTTCTGTAAGATTTCTGGAGGAACTTCCTCTTGACAACATCTCTCGGTGTTATAGCAAACACCACCATTCCAGACCACAGCCCATCCCAATATTTGCGTTACTCCTGGTGATTAGAGTGATTCCTCTTTTTTTTAAAAAAGTGCTCTATCAGCTCAATAGAGCCTTTTGATCTTCAGGGTTTATTTTCAAATGTTTGCAAGTCATTTATAGGTGTAAGCCTTTTGTTTAATTTGTGTTTCACAATGACTTGTGGCTGGGGCATTTTGACAGACCAGATTGTCAGGAGGATGGGAATCAAAGTTTGCCAGACATGAGGAAGCAAGTTTGAATATGATCTGATTTTGATGTGGTTTAATTATGCTTCATTTGGAATGCAACAATGTGAAAAGGGAATGTTGAAGAACCATTGATTCCTTTGAAATGTTTTGTGCAACGCGACGAATGCCAGTTCAGATAACAACAGCTACATTAAAGAGGCTGCTAGACTGCCTCCCATGGAATCTAATATTAATGACAGACTTGTCTTAAACAGTAGTACCACCACCCTAAATGCTGAGACGGGAAATTGCTTGCTGATCGATAATGAGGTTCTGTTTCTGGACATTGGAGCGATTGTGAAAATACTGAGGAATTGGGTTCCTCTCCTTCACCCCACCTCATCGCTTCTCTTTGTTTCTCTTTCCTGCTCATCCTCACTCCCCCACCCCCCCATTCCACACTCCCTCCAAAATCATTGCATGGTCTCCAAAGTTTGGTGACATTTGATGAAATATGGCTACATATTTGAAGAAACATGGCTATGGATTGGGACCGGCTCCTGGTCTCCTCGCCTTGTCTATCTCCCATACAATGTCGCCATTGAATGCTTCGCACTTTTTATAATTTAAGTTGACCAGAGGCCATGTGTATCCACAGAGTCAGGCGCTTTCCCGAGTAATAGTTATTTGTTTGAATCAAGCTCTTAAGTGCTTTCATGGTATATTCAATACAGACAGTATCACATCCACACCGTTTCACTGATGTCATCAATGAATAGAATCCTAAATACTGAGGTCATTACACTGCTCTGAGTCAGAGGCCTGTAATTACTCCCGGGGTTATTCTGGTCAGATCTTTCAGTAAACTCCGAACGGATGAAGGAGCAGGAAAAGAAAAGGAATACAATTCTTTTTTCAACAAAACAGCCAATACTGACTAATATTACATGAACCTTCAGTGAATTTGAATAATGAGAAATTACTATATTCGGATTCTGAATCAAACATTGAGTTGCAAATTGTGCTTGCAAGGGTTACATTAGCAATAGTGTATGTAGACCTTAAGTTTTTTTTTCAGAGATAAGGCAGTTGAACTTGAATCCTTGCATTTTGGATGTTTTCCCTCTGTCCCAGTGCAGACAACTCTTTATTTGACCTCTTTACTCCCCACCCACCAGCTCCTGCCCTCACAGCCAAAACTCTCGATGTTGGTAAGAAGTGCCAAATATTAACTTGGTGATCATACACATATTTAAAATGATTTAACTGGTACTTTATGACCAGTTGCAGCTGCGAAAATGTTGACACCTCAAACTGTGAATTAGGCAGAAACCTAAGTTTGTCAGAAACTAAAGGGAACAAATTGGCAAGTAAGTTTGATCTTATTAGAGAAAAGAAGGTTTAGGGGTGACTTGATTGAGGTGTACAAGATGATTAGGGGGTTAGATAGGGTTGACAGTGTGAACCTTTTCCCGCGTATGGAGTCGGGTATTACAAGGGGGCATAGCTTTAAATTAAGGGGGGTAGATATAGGACTGAAGTTAGGGGTAGATTCTTCACTCAGCGAGTCGTAAGTTCATGGAATGCCCTGCCAGCAGCAGTGGTGGACTCTCCCTCTTTATGGGCATTTAAGCGGGCATTGGATAGGTATATGGAGGATAGTGGGTTAGTATAGGTTAGGTGGGCTTGGATCGGCGCAACATCGAGGGCCAAAAGGCCTGTACTGCGCTGTATTCTTCTATGTTCTATGTTCTATGTTCTATGTTCTATGTTAATGTCAGATTTAAGTCTGCTATGCTAGAGATCCAATAATGTGCAAGGGGAGTGCTGGCAGCTGTTGTAAGATTATGTCAGGGTTGCCTCACGAAGAGATCCCATGGCAGTGTGGTGAACACCAACACAGATGAGAACAATCACAGATAACAACTACTTGACTGGTTCAGAAATGCTTGGCTTATTTTGAGAGACCAATCTTGAATCAGCATAAAACATCCAAAGTGTTTCGATGGTCGGTTGAATTTTGCTTGTCTTTCAGTATTCAGGAATGGCTATAAACAATGGTGACATACTAAAGAAATGGTGTTCTCTTCTTTTCACCCTGTACTGTCTCTTCCACACCCCAACCCCAGCATTCCCTCATTGTGGTGTACTGTAGACATCCTGTGGAAGTCAAAAGAACCCCATACCATCACGACCAAGATGGTTAATGATGCATCTTGTAAACAAAGTCCCAGCAACATTTGCCAGATCATAGGACAGCATTGTCAATACACTCCAGGGGGATGGGTGGTGAAGGCGTCAATAACGAATAACATTAGCAAGATTACAAGACTGGGATTCAAGATAAACTGCTTGGTCATTACCCCCTCATTAACTTCACCATTACAAGGGTAAAATCGGGAGCATTGGAATCTTCACTGCTCACCTGGTGATTGGTTTAATTGCAAAAATAGTCAAGAAGCTCAATATGATCAAAGAGAGAGCAGTTTGATTGACTGGCAAAAAAACTAACGGTCCTAATTGCCACTTCCTTCACCATCACTGAGCTACGATGTTGGGCTACCTAGCACTTACACTCCACGGAATGGACTACATAATCTCATTACACTTACACTGAAAGGACCTTTCCTGTCTATAATCTCTATTTCTAATGAGAACAACGATCAGCGAAAGGTCTGTTACATCTGATTCTCACTTTGCATGGATATCCCTGTTCTTTTATTATCACTATGGCAAAATAATGCGATTTATTAAAATTGCAGTCATTTACTAACTTAAGAAAACTAGTCGATCAGGCTTGGAATACTGAATCTCAAGTCTGCGATTATTTTTTGTTGTTAAATTGCTTTGGACTTAATTCTGGATAAGGTTACTGATGTTAAATGACTGAATTTGTGCTCTTTGATGAATTGCAGTTCTGGAAACATTGTCAGTGCAAACAGTGAGGGAAATGGGAATGCAGGTTCTCCTGGATCAAGTGAAGTAATTGCAAAGTAAGTTTAGTTGCAGGCATGACTAAGTTAGTCATTATATCAGAATATGACAAACCATTAGGAAATACTGGTGAGCTGGCAGTTTGTGCAATGTTATACAATGATCAATGGTAACAACTCGGAGGCAATGATTTGATCAGCTCTCAAAGAGAAACCTGCCTATGTTCACTCCCAAGTCTTTTTACTATGTGATACTGCAAAACCTCTCCTGGTGAAAATTGTAGATTCCTTTTGAAGACCTCAGTTGAAGCTGCCTCCACCACTACACTATTAGGCAGAACATCACAGTTTCCGAACTATGCTATTTAAAAAAAAAAATTCCTTGTAACCATTGTTTTATTTTGCTGATCATCTTAAGTCAGTGTCCTTTTCTTCTCAAGCCTTTTTTAAAATAGAATCGGTACAGTATGGAAACAGGCCACTTGGCCCAATAAGTCCACACCAACCCTCCACAGAGTAACAAATCCAGATGCATTCTCCTACCCTTTTACTCTACTCTATCCAAATCCCTCATGATTTTGAACACGTGTAAAATGTCTTCTTCATCTTCTGTCCTCCATAAGAGCAGCCCGAGCTTCTTCAAACTATCCACATAGTTGTCCAGTTGCTCATCTCTAGTACCAATTTTGTGTACCTTTTGTGCACCGTCTCAAATCCCTTCCTGAAGCGTGCTGCATAAATACTAGACATGAGGGAAAAGCAGGACCGTTTATAACCATTTGTCATAATTTCCTTATTTTGCATGTGACGGTCCTATTTATAATGTTCAGAATCCTAATGATATCTTCAATCTGCACTGCCAACTTCATAATTTGTGTGCATACACACAATATGTATAAAATGCATTAAATATTAGCCTGGGATCATTTAAGAAAGCATCGGTCATTGTATAAAAATAGTTTAGCTTGTGTATAAAATGAACAAGGAACAATCCAGAATAATTCTGAGTTGGAGGAGGGTTGCATTCAATGGGCCAAGAGGGCATTTGAGCAAGGACATTTGAGCACAAATCTGGGCAATGTTCAGCTTCAGCTGTACAGTACAGCTTAACATTTCCACAAGCAGGAAATGGTGGCAAAAACAATACTCTAATTCCCTGCATGATGTTGCAAAGGATATGGATTATTGTTCACCCCAGTGAGAAACATGCTAGATATAGACTATTCAGAGGGGAAATAAAGAGTAAGGGAGTTTGGCAGCTAACATTAAAAGGGAATCCAAAAGTCGTCATTAGTCACAAACAGTGAAAGGGTAGCAAAAGAATGAGTGGGGCCAATGATCATAAATCCCCTGTTTAAACTTCAGCGGGGCAGGGGCCTGGCTGAGGTATTATGAAGAGGAATTTGATGTCCAGTTCATGGTGAAACAAAATGTAATTGGGACTTGGATGAGATGACGTTTGACACAATTTTAGAAAGGCTAAATAAAACAAAATTGCAGATGCTGGAAATCTGAAACAAAAATGAAACTGCTGGAGAATCTCAGCAGATGTCTGGCAACATCTGTGACGGGAAAGCAGAGTCAATGTTTTTGAGTCCTGTAACCTATTGAGATTCTCCAGCAATTTCTGCTTCATTTAGAAAGGCAGATTGTCATTGAGTTTTGGAAACTGATAACAGCTGAATTGGAGACACCTGAGGATACAGAGAAAAGTAACATTGAAGCTGCAGTGGTAATATCCACAACACCCTAATCCTGTTCAAATACAGACATGGAATCAGAGACTGGCGAAACACAACATTTAATATTTTTTTATTCAATCCAGAAAACAGATTCATCTTAGTGGTGGAAAAGCTTCTAATGAACTGTAATTTCAGCCTCAAGCAACAATACTGGGAGATCATATGGACTAACTTTATACGCTGACTAGAAAATCTAATGTGTAACCTGTTTACCTAAATCATCTGATGAAGGCATATAATTCTGAATGTTCAGTTTTATTGGATATTTAAGCCGGTTTAGAAACATAGAAAATAGGAGCAGGAGGAAACTGCCTCTTTAATTGTAGTTGTAAGTGTTTGTTTGAAATGTCTTAATTTGTTCTTGCGTTCAATTGAAGCTGTGAAACAAACATGGAGTCCAAACTCTGTCCAAATTCTGAGGAAGTTGATAATTTGAGTTCACGAGAAAAGAAAGTGACAGTCAAAAAGTAAGTTTGATCCAATGTACGACCATGTTATGCTTCAGCATGTGTTCAGTCTCTTTCTGAACCTGTGCCAATCTTCAAAGGTTAGGTCTGTCGGATGTTGCTTGATTGGAACAACATTTCCTCAATCAATATTATGTGTAGTGAGATTAGTAATTCCCAGGTTATTCCCACATATCTCCCCATGGGATTATACCAACTCTTTCAGGTCATTTCGATTTTCATCTGGAAGGTGAAAAATCCCAGTTTTCCAGAATTTCCTCATTGTTCAATTTAATTTGAGGAATGTCTAATTCACAATCATCTTGATGAGCTTTTGAACAAAATCCATCTCTTCAAGCCACAGAATGGTCACAGAAATAGGTGGAGCAGTAAGCCATTCAGCCCCTTAAGCATGCGCTGCTGTTCAAAATGATGATGGCTGATTATCCAACTCAGTACTCTGTTCCATCATTCTTTGATTCCTTTTGTCCGAAAAAAAACTATTATGTTTTGGACTTAATCAATTTCTATGACACTGAATTCTAAAGTGTCACCACTGTCAGGGTGAAGAAAAGTTTCCTCATTTTAGTCCAAAATGCCCGAGCCAGTCTCCTTAGTCCGTGAGCCCTGGTTCGGGACTCCCCAGCCGTGGAGAACATCCTTCCTGGTTATCTAATTCTGGGCATAAACACTGGCTTGTGCTGCATCTTGTGATCTTCGCCTGGGGCATGTATTGGGAGGGTTGTTCTCTGTATTGCCACACTTTGACAGTGCAGGTTAACCACTTGCTGATAGCAAGCTGGAAGCAAGGTAGCCATTTGTTGCTAAAAAAGAGATAGGACTGAGTGCTCACTGCCCATATTCAAAAGGGAAGAATGACCTACTGAGGAGAGATATTACAGAACTTTTTGTCGTTTTAACGGTGGACACTGAGATAAATTACTGACTCCCGTAGAACACACAGGGAATCAGCAAAGGTGACCCAAAGTGCTGATTCCTAATTACACATATTGCACTTTCCAAATGACAACAGCCCATTGGTTGAAGAAGTATTCTTTTTTTTAAATTAAAATGTTCAGCGATGTATGACACACCTCTGGAGTAGGTGGGACAGGAATCCAAGTCTACTAAATCTAATCTAGGAATTTAAGCCTACTGACCAAGGGTAGGGAGACTATCATTCTGTCATCAGAGGTCTGTTTTATATCTCAAACAGAATTGATGCAATTGCCCTTAATTGCTTCATTAATCCCTGGGGATGTAAATAATAAGCCACTTGTCAGAGCATTGTGTGCTGCTCAGGTGTCACTAAGTTTAATGCTGATCGTTGAGTCGGAAGGTTGAGGGTTCAAGATCTACCTTCGGCGTTAGAATACACTAATTGATACTGCCACGGCAGTGCAGTCCTGAAATATTCCTGCACATCAGATGTATATGATGCATTAAACCAAAGCCACACTGCCCTCTAAAGGGACCCTTATTACTTTGAATTAAAGTGAGATTATATCTGGTGTCCCGGCCAATATTTATCGCTCAATCCCGATGAGCAGACCATCTGGTCATCATCTCCTTCCTGCTTTTCTCATTGTACACAAATTAGATATCACATTTCTGACATGTGACTACATGATCAAAAGTGCTTCGGTTGTTGTATTGAACATCTCTGATTGAAAATTGGCTTTGTCAGAACCTGCATGTATTATTACTCAACTTGGCCGTTCATTTTTCACTCTCTTGACCCTCTGTTGTAAGAAAGCACTCCTTTCCAACTTCCACCAAAGGAGAATGAGACAAAGCTCAGTGCTGTAACATTTCACTTTATACTAACATCTGGATCAAACTGAAATACCATTCAAAGCAAATATAAAACGGACTGAACCAGTTTTAAAGGATTAAAACAAATTATATTTTTCACCAAAGGAGTGTATTGAAATATTTCAATAGTTCTCATTGTGTCAAGTACAAGCAAACAGTGGAGTCTGTTGCAATCTATTTTATCTTGTCTAAAGAATAGGCTGAGGAAAAGCATTGCAGGCTCTTCAAATTCGAGAATGAGGAAAGGAGTACAGTGTGGAACAGTGACTAACAGCAGGAAAAATATTCTTCAGATTAGAATAGATATGGAGTGGAATATACTAAATGATAGAATGCGAGAAGCTAAAGTGGGAAATTGCCAGCGGAATGTTTTATAAGCTTGTTAATATCGGGTCAGTCAGGATCTTATTAAGATGTTATATAAATGTGCAACTTTTCTACTCTGCTAGGGTAGAGAGGGTTTTGCTCTCTATCAAACCTGTGCTTTTGTTTGTTGCATTATTGTATGGAGTTTATTCTCTTAAGTCAATAGCCTGTGCTTTGCCCAAATTTTAAGGGACTCTTACTGACATTGGTGAGTTTCTGTATCCCATGAGGTAGATTCGTTACAATCAGTAATGGAAAATATAGCAGATCAAATATATTATTGTTAATTGTTATTACATCTTTTAACATGGATAACTATGTGCTGTTCTATGAACCTCAGGATTTAAAAGCCTTTTCAGTGGAGCCACTGCTGATTTAACCAATGCTCTATACTGGCGGACTCACTGATACTGAAACCTCTATAATCTGGGACAATGATGAAATAGAAACTGACTGGAACTGCAACTTATCAAGAAAGCTAGTGATCAGCGAGAGGTTGGGGCCGAAGCTCAGAATACAGAGGCACTGCAAACCCAAACACCAATTGACACAGCTTCTGGAGATGAGTTTTGATGTGGTTCTGCACTATTCGGTTCTGATCTCTGTGGTTTGTGGAAAAAAATGATGTCTGCTAGAAGACAACTACAAAGCTCTCTTGCGATAATGTGACACAGAATCAAGTGAAATTTTGAGTTCTCCTTATGGGCTTCTTTCATCCTTTCAAGTGGCAGCTGAATTTGGTGATCAGGTATCAGTTACTATCAAATTGGATGAAATCTTGATAGTGATTCCTTTATTTACATTTCCCTATCTCTGAGGTTTGCCCCATTTCTTTATTAAAGAGCCAATGGGTGTGAGATCTCTTTAGTGCTGTCCATAGGATAGCCGTGCTCCTGCCACTGTGCAACTTCATATTGATATCTGCCTTTAAAAATAATCTGAATCTATGGTCACATACTGGGGTCGAAACTAACCGGGGTTCATAATAGAATGACTAATTCTTCAACTGCTGCAAACCAATATGGGCTAGATTTTCAAACGGTCATTATCACAAAGGTGCTTTTGGTGCCACATTCAGTATTCAGAATGACAATTAGGTTTTCTGTTAGTGCAGAATTTCTCTCTATTACATTAAATAATAGTGTGCTGTGTGCATGTGCATGTGGTTTGTTTCTATTTATTTCTGTTCCTCAATGGCTTTGAAATTGTTGTTGTATAGGTTCAAAGGCAAAGTATTGTCTCCACAAGGATATTGTTGCTGGTTTTCCTCTGAGACCAGTGCAGAACTTTACCAGTTCATTGTAGGCCTGATACATTATAGTTAAGTTTCACCTCTGCCAGCTGGTACAACATGGAAATTTGAGTATTGATGAAAATATTTTTTTTTTATTTAAGTCTTTAATATTGTACTTGGCAGGACACTCTCAAAAATTCCATTGGAAAGGGAGAAAGCATTTAATCTGTCTGGGTAATGAGTGCTGATTGGTAAAGGCATGGAGAGTGGACCAGGTGATGGTTGGCAGTTAACTGCTAATGCTTGTTGTGATTCGACTAAATTGGTGATGGCCATTCTCTGCCTCATTTGGCATGACAATACCTTGACTACTTAGGCAACCTGCCAATTGAAAACATAACAAAGTTCAGCTGTCAACTGTCCATCACCATCTGACCAGTCCACTTTTTCATTGGGAACATCTCGATCAATCATTGTGCACTTTCCAAAGCAACAGAACTCTTTTCTTGTTAGTACAAAATGTTGTTTCCCTTTATGTCAAAATATTTCTGTATTTGCAAACAATCGTTTGAATTTGGGAACCTTTGGTTAATGGAGTATCCAACATCCAGCTGATATGATTAAAATGGAATCTAGTTTTCGAATTTGAAATAATTTAACCCCCTGACAAGCCCACTTTGTTCATGAAGATCCTCTTTGAATATTGTATCAGTCTGGCTGTTGAAAGACAGCTTTGGAAAGTTGTTTACTTTGGTCAATTTCTATTTAATGAATTGCTGAAACGGTGCAAAATGCATTCTATTGCATTTACAAAACTAAGATATCTTGTGAAATCAGGAGATGTGGACAGTGCAAATAAAAATCCCATTTACTGCTGGCCTGGACAAGACTGGTAAACTTAAACTTGTGCTTATCGAGAAAGGACTGAGATCTCAACTGGCTCATTATCATCTAATGTATTGAGTTTAAACTTATGTCTATCTCTAAATTCTTCAAAGCCTTGATCCACGCTGTCTCTTGTACCCCTTATATACACACTCTGTTCTTTGGTTCTCTGATTGTTTTATATCTTTTTGTCCATGAGTATGGCCAAGCCCCCTTAATTAGCTGTACTTTACTGATAAACTTCCTCAGATGCCCTCTGGTACTCATTCTTTCTTTGAAAGCTTGCTTAAAAGCTGCTTTCATGTTTTTGGTCTTGTTCCTAACTCTTCTGATACATGCCAATAAACTTCCCCTGTTTGGCATTTGGCGCATCCTTTTCTAGTTTGGAAGGTCGGACTCGAATAAATATAGGGTTAAAGACAGGATTCTTGGCAGTGTGGAGGAACAGAGGGATCTGGGTGTGCAGTACATAGATCCCTCAACGTTACCACCCAAATGGATAGAGTTGTTAAGAAAGCATTTGGTGTTTTGGCTTTCATTAACATGGGGATCAAGTTTGAGAGCCGCGAGGTTTTGCGACTGCTCTACAAGTCCCTGGTGAGACCACACTTGGAATATTGTGTCCAGTACTGGTCGCCCTACTGTAAGAAAGATGTAGAGGCTTTGGAGAGCATTCAAAGAAGGTTTACCAGAATGCTGTCTGGACTGGAGGGCTTGCCTTATGAAGATAGGTTGAATAAGCTCAGACGTTTCTCTCTGGAGAGAAGGAGGAAAAGAGGAGACCTGATTGAGGTATACAAGATAATGAGAGGAATAGATAAAGTCAATAGCTAACTTTTCCCCAGGGCAGGATTGACTGGTACAAGGGGTCATATTTTTAAGATATTAGTAGAAAGGTATAGAGGAGACGTCAGAGGTAGGTTCTTTACGTGGAGAGTTGTGAATGCATGGAATGCATTGCCAGTGGTGGTGGTGGAAGCAGAGTCATTAGGGACTTATAAGCGAGTTGAGGGGTGTGTAGGTTGTTATTATATTTTACATTAGGATTAAACCTCGGCACACAATCGTGGGCCAATGGGCCTGTTCTGTGCTGTACTTTTCTATGTTCTATGTTAAAGCATCTCATAAATGTGAGTATTTAATGTCCACTTTGGCAGATTTAATTGATTCTAATTGGAATGTATTTGCCAAAGCTTTAGCAAAACTGAATCAGCAAACAGCTTCAAACTGTGCACACATCCATCACATAATATTGCTGCTCTATATTAACTTTTCAAATGCACTGTTCCATTCCAAATAGCGGACCACCCGTTCCCATTCATAGAAATTTGTTTCTAATGGACGGAAGTGGTTGTTTCGGTACTTCTGCCATTTTTATTGAACTCATCTCAAGTTACACTTTAGAATTTAACACTCAGGACAAGACTGTTTGTGTTAAGCTTTATCAGTTTTGACCAGTTTGCCAGCTCTTCATGTTCTTGAATATTGGAATGGGACTGGGTTCTATCAGCCCTCTAGGGACAGGCTGCAGGTCATTAGGTGGATAATAATAAGGGAAGGAAGGAGTTTCAGTGGCTCTCATATTTCCACCTCCGTAGTATTTTATTGATCCCATATTAGGGAAAGGATGGCCACACAGGTGGTCAATGTAGAGTCCGTTCCCGCCAATGCTGGCAGTTTGTTAGCAGTAGGTGGGTCCTCCATTGTGTTGGAGACCTCCTGCTGCATCCTAGAGACACGCTTGCAGGATGTCCCTCCTGATGAAGTACCTTATGGCTCATAACAGGGTATCCCATCTGCATACTGGAACAGTCTCCTGTCCATGGTGGCGATCATTACGGGAACTGGAAATCAGAGTAAGTGAGTGAAAGAAGCCGTGTGGGCTGGAGTGTTCACAACATTCCCAGGACCAGGTTGGCAGGTCCTACTGAGACCATTAATAAGTCATTAAGATCCCCCAATTGGTGCATGGTCACGGGGTTACTCCTACTCCTAGTAAGAGTACTGTGATTACTGCTGTTTCAGTACTATCAAGCAAATAGTGAAGTGTGACCATGTGATAAAATCATTTACATTCAGTGCTGAATACTTGAGACTTTTTTGTGAGAAACTTTATAGTTCTTCTCGATGTTCTTAATACACTTTTTGTTTCATACAATGGTGATTTTCTACATAGGATTACAGAGGAAAAACAGACCATTTGGCACAATCAGTTCATGCCAGCGCTTATGTTCCACTCAAGGTGTTTCACATCTTTCCTCATCTAAATCGCCCATTGTAATTCTCTATTCCCATCCCTTCCAAGTGCTTGCCTAGTTTCCTTGAAATACATCTCAACTATTGATTTCAAGTATTCCGTCTGGTCACATATTCCCCATTCTCATCATTCTTTCAGTGAAGAGGTTTCTTCTGAATTCCCTTTTGGATTTCTTGAGGTACCGTCTTATATTGACAACCTCTAGTTATGTTCTACCCCATAGTGAAATGTTTTCTCTGTACCTTCTCTTTTCAAAACCGTTCATAATTTTAGAACTGTCATCCTTCTTTTCAAGAGAGAAGTGAACAGCACAACAATTCTTCTTTGATATGCACAGCCAGAAACTTGTGTAGCATTCTTATAAATCTTCTCTTCACTCTCTCTCATACATTCTATAATGTGTCAACTCGAACTGCAGGCAATACTCTTAATTATAGTGAACCAAATTTCTATAGTGACCCTACTTTCAAATCTATCCCTTTAGAGATAAAGCTTAGAGCCTTGTTTGCATTTTTATGGCCTTTGGAACCTGTGGTGAAATTGTTAGTGACTGATGTAATTGTCTGAAATCCCTTTGTTTGTCTCCCTCACTTAGACGTGCATCTTTGAATAAATGACCTGCACATTATTCCGACCAAGATGTAACACCTTACGTTTATCTGTGTGGATCTTCATTTGCTAATTATTTGAACATGCCGTAAATTAATTAATGATCTCTTGCAACTTCTTGTGCTCCTCAGGATTGGCTACATTTCAACATTCCTTTCCAATTTGGTGTCATTGAATTGCTAATGTTTTTTGTTGTAATTAGATACAATATTTAAATTGCAGTTTTACTTTATTTTGTTTTGAATTTTTAGAGAGTTGCAGTAATCCACACGGTAACTATAACAACTAAATGTAGAATGACAGATAGATGAAAATTATTACACACACAGGACTAATTAATAGACTCTATTAACTTCAAGGTCAAAACAGGGAATTATTTTTTACACGAATGATATGGTGAGATTATCCGTAGAGCAATCACTTTTGTTCATTTCTTTTTTGTTGCAGTTTATTTCCCCAGGTCTTTCTGTGCTACTGGTATGAAATTGAAAAGGCACCCATCCTCCATTTTAAACTAAATGATAATAAAAAAAACAGCGTTTATATGAAATGTAACATGATTTATGAAACCATCCCTCTAGGCTTATACATATTCGCAGCCATGTAGAGTTATATAGGGAGAGGCTGAATGAGCTGGGGCTGATTTCCCTGGAGCTTTGGAGGCTGAGGGGTGACTTTATAAAGGTTTATAAAATCATCAGAGGCATTGATACAGTGAATAGACAAGGTCTTTTTCCCTGGAGTGGGTGGAGTCTCATCTAAACCTGTACTCGTGAGTATAGGTTTCGAGTGAGAGGGGAAAAAGTTGAAAGTACCTAAGGAGTAACTTTTTCATGCAGGGGATGGTGTGTATGAAATGAACTGCCACAGGAAGCAGTGGAGGCTGGTGCAATTTCAACATTTAAAAGGCATCTGAGTGTGTAGACGAATAGGAGGCTTTAGAGGGATATGGGCCAAGTTCTGGCAAATGGGACTAGATTAGTTTAGGATATCTGGTCAGCATGGGCAAGTGAGACTGAAAGATCTGTTTCCAAGTTGTACATCTCTATGACTCTATGATCTACCCCTTTGCTCTTAATTTACTAGTCGAATCTCTTTGGATTATCTCTAACGTTATCTCCCAAGGTTATCTCATTTTCCTTTCTTGCCCTCCTCATTTCCCTCTTTACAATATCCTGCACCTTTTGTACTCTTCGGGATTCACTTGATCTCATTTCTCTATATCTAATATACGATTCATTCTTAATATGAACCAGAGCCTCAATATCTTTATTCCTCCAGTGTTCCCTCCACTTACCAGCCTTATCTTCACACCAACAGGAACATCACGCCTCCGAACTCTCGTTATCTCACTTCTGAAAGCCTCACTTTTGCCGCCCGTCCCTTGAGCTGCAAACAGTCTACTCCAATCAACCCTTGAAAGTTTTTTGTCTCATACTATCAAAATTTGCCCTCGTCCAATTAAGAACTTTAACTTATACATAATTCCAATCCTTTCCATAAATATTGTACAACTAGTCGAATTATGACCCGGCCCCAAAAAGCTCCCCTACTAACCATTCAGTCACTTGCCCTGCCTTATATCACAAGAGTAGGTCAGGTTTGCTCCTTCTGTGATAGTTGCATCTGGATATTAATGAAGAAATTTGACTTTAGCACTTACCAAATTCCTCACCATCCAAGCTCTTAAGACCATGGCTGTCCCACTTTATGTTTGGAAGGTTAAAATTTGCTATCATTACAATCCCATTATTCTCACGTATAAATAAGATCTTTCGACATATTTGCAACTCAATTTCACTCTGACTACTGGGGGGACTATTACAATCGCATCAAAGTAATCATGCTTTTCTTATTTCTGAGTTCCATCCACATAGCTTCACTAGACCATCCCTCAGAAATCCCTTGTGTTAGAACAGTAGTCATGTTTCATCACAAGAAAAATTTACTCCAATCTCCTTCTAGCTCTTCCTACTTCTGCCGTACCTTTGATGATGGGAGGGGCTTTGAACATAAATTATTCAATTTACTAGTGATGGTCAGTAGCTGAAAATAAAGATACTATGGGTGATTGGGTGATGGGAAATAAAAGGTTACATTGTGTGGAAGGAAAATTCTGGATAGAAACAAGAATTTTAAAAAACGAACTCCATTCTGTCTGTCCAGACCTTGCCTACACCACTGTACCTCCAGATTACTTTCCTTTTATTTTGATGAGTTCAAGTTAATCTCAGCAGCTGTATTGTACTTGTTAACCATTTGTTAACGGGTGTTTGCCGTTTCAGAATGTAGATTGTCTTATCGTGTACGTTCTCAGAGTTCAGTGTTTGGAGTCCTTGTTGGTTCAACCTGTGCTTTGGTCTATAATACAAAATTACAGAAAAATATTAATAGCAATTTAAAATAAAATGTGAGGATATTGGAAGAACAGCTAAGAGCTTCAAAGCTTGATAGACGGCTTGTGGGAAAGGATATGGAAAGCAGCAGGGTTTCCAGAACTTCTCATCTCTGCCTTCCCTGATCGAAATCAACCTGTGATTTATAATTGTTGAGGATTGTTATTCATTAATATCGGTGTGTCAGATAGATCTCAGTCTCAGGGAGGGGTGACCTGCTTCTTTGTTTTGTGATGAACTCAGGGAAACATACAATAGTAAGGGGGTAAACCCAAAGGGGTGCAGGAGCAGAGGATCCCCCGTGTGTATGTGCACAAATCAGGGAATGTACCATGACACATGGACAGAAGAGCAAATAAACCCGACTTCATCACCCTACACTGTAGAGAACAAACACACAGCAATTATGTTAAACTGAAATAAAACAGTCTCTTGTCTCACCTGGAATGTTGCATCTCGTTTCAGGTGCCACGTTTTTGAAAAAAATGCAAAGTTATGAGATTGGGTGCGTGACTGATTCACAACACTATTCCCGGGATGATACACCTCACCAACTCTGAGAAATTGGGACTGTTCTCCTCTGCTGATAGTTTCCAGACTCTGTGACCAGTTGCTGTGATTGGTTCTCAATTCCGTCTTGCGTCATATGGATCTCAATGGCTGAATATTTCAGGTAATCAAGAGCTGTGCCTTGCCTGATCACAGCGCCCTCTGATTTATTATTTTTGAGAGTTGCTGTTCAGTAATATCCCTGTATCAGACAGATCTCAGTCTCATTCTCTGGGATTTGACAGGTGTGGTGTGTCAAGTAGATCCCAGGATTTGTGCTCCATGAGATTTATGTGTGAGAAAAACTCCAGTTCTGAGAATCCGCCCTTGGATTGTGCACGTGTTGTGTCTGAATACCTGACTGAACGTTGACATTTTTGGCTGATGAATGTTTCGTTGAGCGCTTTAGGTGGCGATTTCTGCATTACTAACCCAGGCTGTCCTGACATTGGGAGTACTTTTAGTTTGGACAGTGTAGAGTAAACTTTCAAACTCCGTTGTCTGCCTTTTTTCGGCTTCTGGTGGAGCCTATAAAATTATCATGAGGTGACCTGCGGCCGTGACCCTTGGTGCATAAGCGGAAATGTTCTCTAATCATTCTAACTCTGAAGTGTTCCATCAGGCATATCGTGTGAAAGATGTATTTAAATTAGTGGGCTGCATGGTAGCGCAGCATTAAACTAAATGACTTGATAAAATACAATCAAACAGAACAAGTGAAAGTATTTGACTGGGAAAGGAGTAGGATGTGGGAAAATGTATTATTACTGACTGGCCTTGAAGAAAGAATTAAGCAAACTCAAGGTTAGTGCATATTCATTCGAGATTTATTAACCATTTCAGAAAGCATCTTTAAACAAAAGATTGATGTAAAAGCTAACAGAAGTGAATATAATGGCTGGATGCCACATTGAGACGAGAACACATGAGCTGTGAGCTGGGAATTTTCTGTACATCAGTAACAGTCACAAGAAAGGGAATACAAAGGCTCATCAGAAGGGGTAGGCAACCATTCTGAGTAAGGAACAAATAAAAACAAAACAAACGGGCTTCAAACAACTGGGAAGCTACAAATTCTTCCAACCACAACCATCTCAAAGATATCAAAGTAAGAAGGAAAATCCATCAATAATTGTCCCAGTTACACGCTGATAAACGGTTAGAGTCAGCAACAGGACAGATTGGAGATTGGGAATTCAGAGACCTTGATAAGCAGATCAGGAAAATCAAAGGGGTCCACAACTCATTCACTTAACCTGGAAAAGAGAGAGAAAGCAATGACGCAGATATTTATGATCAGGGACTTTCAGATTTAATGTTTATTCAATGGCACACTTAGAGATTTCACAAAACATATTGGGCTGCTTGGCGTGAGAAAGATGTGATTATTCTCACCTTCACCAGAGTGACGGCAGCGCTGTAGAAAATACTCAGGAAGAACAAGGTGATGAACGTGGAAGCAGTTGTCCAGATGTTGCTGTTATCATCCTCATAGTCTTCAATCCAAGTGTGATCTATTGAATCTATGAATATAAAGCCGAGAGAACGCATTGAGATTGTTTATTGATCCAGATCGATCTATCTGCATCCAAGTCATGTAATTGGAGACCATTACATCTTCATAAAGCAGTCAGGTATTTCTCAATGTGACTCTTATCTGTATCTATTAGTGCATTATTGACTCAGCAAGAAATTACAAATACTAACTGCACATGTTCTTTCTTCATTGTCCATGTCAGAACGTTTTAAATGACTTTTCTTTTCATCTATTATTTAAGGATATTATTATTTGAGGAATGCTTATTACGAATGATGATTTTAATTATATCATTATATTTTAAATATAGGCTGTGACAGCACTTTAGTTGAAAATTGTGGCCATCACTGAATAAAAGTTCAAATGTGATTCTCATCTTTTATATTGGTGACCAATTGCTTGGCAAATCATGAATATAAGTGACATCACAGTCAGGACATTGCTTCATATTTTAGTTTGTAGGATCTGTATATTTAGGAATAAGTTTTTGTACGTGTGTCCCTTAATTTATTTGATCTACTGCTTGGTATGTTTGGTTTCCCTTTAATGTTTGTGTATGTGGTTATGGGAGTCTCTTACTTCACTCTTGCCCATGTTGGAGTCTGTGCATGAATAAACATATTCCTGTTCCTTTACTGCTGGTGTGCTCATGTGTTTGTGCACCTAAATTGTGGTCTTTTCACAGTGTGTGAGCATCATCATGCTAATATGCCACTTCGTTGCTGCCTATGCTTATCTTGTAATGTCTTTGTGAGTATTTACTTTTCATTAGTGCTATCTAAAATATGTGATTATGTGTCTGTTTCAGATCCTACCGAAACTAGGTTATTTTCATGTTTATGCTTAATAAATGTTAGCATGCAATGTTATGTTTTGATGGATGTTTATATTTATATGATGATGTTTGCTTGTGTGGCAATCTTTCTCAAACCATCTCCTGATAAGCTTGTTTGTGCTATTGTTTGTGGATGCTTGCTGATCCTTGTGCCCATTATCCTTATTTACTAAACGCCCCTCTATTTGTTCATCTATGCACTTGTGTGTCTGCATGTGAGACTCTGAATTTGTGTGTGCGTGTGATATTGTATACATGCTGATCAATGTGGTTTAAAAATAACTAATTCAGCTGCCTCTGTCATCGTATGTTTGTGATTCTGAAAATGGGAAAATAATGATATTAATGTTTATCTCTGTGCACTTATGTGCCTGTGTGAGTTGACATGTGGGAGGACATTTTTCAGATTTTGTATCTGTGTGTTCATGTGTGTATGTCTGTATGCATTGTGCTGTATGAATGTATATGTATTCATGCCCATTTGTGTGTTACCGTGTGTCGATGTTTCTCATGGTTATATGTGAGTACTCCTGTTCATTTGTGCAAATGATTTTCTTTCGGAGTATGTGAGTTTTTGTATGAGCTTAGCTGAGTGTTCAAGTACCACTTGCATGTGTGGCTCTGTGTGAGTATGCATGTGTGACATCTTATCTATATGCACATTTGAGTGTGCACATAAATATGTGTCTTTAGGTGAGAGCCCGTATATTTGTCATTACGTGTGTATTTGCGATCATCTCTCTGCATCTGTTCTTATACCAGACTGCAATTTTCATTATTCTAATTTATTGTTCTAATTTTAATGCATTGCCCATAATTAGATTTGACCTTGGTGTTGCAGGAAACATTTCCCATCGTCGTGCGGAGATAAGCGTTTTATGAGCAACTCTTCTGTTGCAGTGATAGAACTTCTGTCTCTGAGAGAAAAGGCGTGAGTTCAAATCCCCACTGCCCCAGAGATAACATTTCTGAATATGTTTATTAGAAAATGTCTACTTGTTTCTGTCTGTGAAACAAAATGATATCAGGTATTCGAATACCAGAATTGATCTCATGTGCTCCAGAAAACTGAGACAAAACGATGGAATTCAAACTGGGACGATGCAAACACCAGTTTTGGATTATGGGAATCAATGTTAATCATTTGTTAACAGAGCCAAGCGTGTCTAACATGCTTCAAAGGTATTGTTTTGCATGGAAATGTAAAATCTTTGGACAGTAAGCAAGAAGCTGACTGTCCCTGTTAGCAACTGGGTTACATTACAGAGGACATCTACCATGAAAGCTCTGCACAGGGAGAAAGAGGACAGATCATTCATCGTTCCCCTCCCCTCTGCTCCACAACAACTTATCTGTTGACTCTCTTTGGTGTGAAAGTGAAGATACATTCTGTCAACTCATGCACTGGCGCAAGATCCCTGGCAGTTCCCCAGAAACAAAGGTTACATTCAAACTGTTCTGCACTCTTTACGATTGGTATGTTCCAATAAAATTTAATTTTAAAGTGTCTTAAATTTACATTTCCAATTGGTGCAATTTGGCAGTTTAAAACTGACATGAATTTTGTAAGAATGTCCAATCGGGGGAATCAAAAACACCAAGTTCAAAACTCGTGCCCTACTCTTGAAATAAAATGGACATTGTCAGATTTTGTCACAGAGGGATTTAGGATGGATAAGGTACTTGGTGGAATCCTGCAATGAGTGAGCCCTTACTCTGTCTCTGACCCAGGGTGTATCTGAGCAGAGAACATTAACTGCACAAGACACTCGTCCTAGACCTGTTAATAATCCACTTTAACTACACAGATGGAATGCAAGTCAGAGTGAGAAACAACTAATTCAGTATTTAACTCACAACGGGAGGAAAAAAAACACTTCATTACTTCTGTTGAATTATTAAATGCAACTTTGAGATTTTTATTGACATGAATTAACAGTGTCCATCAGTGCAAGTGAAATGTTTACAAAACTCGGTTTACCGCTGGATTTATCGACTGTTCTGTTGATGATCTTCAATGGAATCGCTTCATGTCCCACCACACAGGAGTAAGAAGCACCGCTGGCCCACTCCTCCGCTGTAATGGATAACAGGCTGTAGATGAAGAAGGAGGTGTTGTCACTCTCCGCCATCACCTCGGTGTTCTTGTAGTTACTGGGATTCACTGGCTTGTCATTGTTTGTCCACTTGACGAAGATCTCTCGGGGGGAGAAACCTCTCACTAAACAGGTGAGGGAGAGAAACCTCTGAGCGGAGATTTCTTCTGTTGGTGGCAGGAGGACCGACACTGATGGCTCCAGCGGATTAATCACTGCAGAATATTTGAGACAAATATAAATCAACCAAAAAAATCCTGAACCAATATCACAATTTCACTAAATATTAAAATACGCCATGTTTAATTTGGGATTTATTCACTTTTGTTTTCTAAAGGAGCAGTATGGTACACATACTGTTCAGTAAAAAAAAGGAAAGTTTAATGTGAAAGTTGCCTCCATGTTTCCAGCCCACAACAAGGGCATTCTGTCCAATTGTCATTGCTGATGGTGGCGTCACAACTCAGGCTTCTTCCCACTATATCTGACTTAATCAGAATACAATATCCTTTGGTCCATCTTTTTCTTAATCAGCTACTTAGCTCTCCTGCCTTCAGATGCATCATTAATGCTCCCAACGGTGTTTGTTCATTACCAATCAAAGCCTGCCATTGATGTAACTGGATCTGGATTACACATGAGATCCTTTGTGCTTTAATCTCACCGCTCACCTTTCTCCTTGTGGATGGCGTCTCTCAGCAGACTCGGTAGATTCTGATGGTACACCACACATTCAAAAGTAACGCCACTCAGCCAGGCCTCAGTTGAAATGTCTAATTTGCTGATCACGCTGTCGGGATTCTGTCCAGGCTGCTCAGCAATCTCTGATTTCAGAGGCTTCTTTTCTTGTCTCCAGGTGACATTGACTCCAGAAGGAAGATTGGACACACTGCAGGTTAACGTCACCGTCGCCTCCAGTAAGACTTGTTCTACTGGCGGTGGGAGGATTTAAACGGTGTTAGGGTGGCACTCGGTATCTTCTATGAAACAAAAATCAAAGTCAATGAAAAATGCCCCTGTCTGATACAAACAGCCAATCTTCAGATTACTCCTTCACAGGGTGAAGACACCACCTTCAAAATGGCAACTCCAACTATTGCTGAAACGATGCTTACTATTGTTGATGTATTTTGATCTGTGAAACATTTATGATTACCTATAACATACACTGTGTAATTATTCCTGAAGAGCACTGGCTTTGTAACAAGTGAAACCTGTGAAAAAAGTAAAATCATCGAAGATACCATCACGTAACCCATGGAATGACCTTTCTTTCAGAGTTTGTCTCTCACTTAAGACCATCTATTGATACTTGTGACAAGAGTAATCTGAATATAATGAGTTCATTTCCATGTTCATAACCTTTAGGTGCAAGTGCTGCTGGTCACACTTACTGCCAAATCACATCCCAAATTTTGGACAGATTATACTAAATAATAATTATTCTCTTTGCAGAGTTCTAAAGTGTTACAGGAGCGGTGAACAGCCATGGAAATTCTGTTCATTATATTTAACATGATCAAAAATACTTTGCGTTGTTGGTGTGATGTCATTCTCTAATTTATGTCATTGTTCCTCGTGGGCTGTGTTTGGAGTAGATCTGAAAACAAGACATTGAGTACAGCATTGGATATCGAGAAGGACCCCCATCTCCTTAAGTCTTTCCTTCCATTCAGTTAGTTCAGAACTGGTCTGTACTTTCACTTTATTTACCAAGCTGCATTTTTAAATTTCTTCATAGAGCAGGAGAGAGAAAAAAACAAACAAAAGCGTCTTAAATTAATCTACAAACGAGATGGAAATGTCACTAATTTTATAGGCATCCACTACTCACTGTGTAAACATCGCCACCCCAAACCAAGCTAAATCAGCCTGTCTCGAGTTCCTAGTTCATTCATCCCTATTGTAGCATTCCCACCAGAATTTATTCTCCTGCCTCATCCACTAATAACAGAGAGCATCTTAAAGAAGCTCAGTGAGATCACATTTATCCCAGTTCATCAAATGTGATAGCCACTTGGTCTGTGGTCTGATCCCATAAATGAAGTTAAAGAGCTCAGTACCAGATAAAAATCGATGTCGTACAATGTCCAACCAACAGGTCATACCTGAGCAGGGACTGAAGCATTGAACGCATTTTGATTTATTTTCAAGTAAGGGTCACTACATATTTTAACCACGTCAATTTGATAGAGGATCAGAATAAGGCTGTTCCACCAATCCAGAGTTTAGATCAGAATGATGCTGGAAAGGCACAGCAGGTCAGGCAGCATCCGATGAGCAGGAAAATCGACATTTCGGGCTAAAGCCATTCTCCTGCCTTCTCCCCGTACGAAACAAGAGCCGATCTATCTCTGGCTTGAGTACACACAATGGCCTGGCCTCCACAGCCCTCTGCAGCAACATGTTCCACAGACTCATCACCCTCTGGCTGAAGAAATCCCTCCCCATCTCAGTTCTAAACGGTGCCCCTTTGACCCTGAGACTGTGCCCTTGCGTCCTAGTCTCGCCTACCAGTCAAAGCATCTATTCCACATTCACTCGACCTCAGTCTCTCAGTATTTTCTATGTTTCAATCAGATATCTCTCCAATATCCCCCCTCCACCCCCAAACTTATCCTTGAAGCAGCTACCAGGCAAGGATTCAGTACTCTGAATGCCTCTCCCAGCATGGTCAGGCAACAAACTATTTAACAAAGCTCACTGTCTATATATCTATCTTCAACAGAGAGGAAACATGCTTTTCTGACTTGCCAAAATGTTGAACTAAGAGCAATGCTAATGTAACGCTCAAACTGAAATGAGATACGTGGCATGTTGGGAAAGGAGAAGCTGTACCGTGCTGTTTCCTACGCCTGATCAATTAGTGTGTTTGATTCACATCAGAGTTCAGAGAGATTTGTAGCTCTCTCAGTCTGTGTCTGTTACCCTGGAGTGCGGTGATGTTTTTACTTTGAGTGTTCTCTCCATGAGTGACCTGTAGGTATAGACCACGCTAAACTTAGAGGACACAGCAAGGGAGTCAAGGAGGCAGAGAAACTATAGGCCGGTAGCATCAGAAGGGAGATAGCAACGTTGGATGGTATTCGTTTTAATGACAGAGTCTGACGAACAAGGCAGACGAATTACTGGCATAAATGAAGAAATGATGCTGTTGCTATCACGGAGACATATTGATAGCCGGGCAGGAGTGACTATTCAATATTCCAGGATTTAGTGCCTTCAGGCGAGACAGGGAAAGATGGAAAATGATGGGGGCGTGGGTGTGCGGTACAGAATGTTGTTTCTGTTGCAATTCTGACTAGAGTATTTTAGGCTGTAAAGAGAAATGAAATCATGGATACCTCCTTGAACAAAGGCAAATGGACAGTACTTCAAAACCAAAATACAGCAAACATAACTACTGGGAGAGCACGATAGACCTTACTATAGGTCCAAAATACCAACTGCAAATACATGGGCAAATTTCAGAGACGTGTAAATTAAATAGGGGAATGAGAAAAGAGGTTTTTAACTTCCTCAGCATAGGCTTGGATATTCATTTTGTCAAAAATTTAGAGGGAGCACAATTCTGAAAATGCCCCCAGGAGAATATTTGAACAAAGTGTGTGTTTAATACAGAGAATTTTAATCCAGACCTTGCAAGAGAGGGGTGAACCTGAACTTAACTTTAGGGACTGAAGTCGACCCAGTGGATAAAACACCAATGGTGGAGCACTTTGCAGACAGTGATGGTAAATCAGTTGGATTTCAGATTGTACTGCAAAGGAATAGAAATTGGCCCAAAGTTCTGAAAAGGGGAAGGACAATTTTAGTACGATCAGGTAATGACTTAACCAGAGTGGACTGGAAGCTGACACTTATAGGTCTGAGTCAGAGCAGTGTGACACATTTAAGAAAGAGATAGGAAAATCACAGGGAGGACATTTCCCAGGAAGCCACTGCGTGGGACCAAGAATGCAGCGGTCTCTGGACACCAAAGGGCATGGAGGGTGAGATAAAGAGAAACAAGGGAGGCTTCCGGTCTATACTGAAATCTCATAACAATAGAAACTAATATGGAGTACAGAACGTGCAAGGAGGAGTTTGAAAGACAAAGGAATTAGAAGAGCAAAAGGGACCATGAGAAAATAATACCAGTCAAAATAAAGGAAAATATTTTTAAAAGTTACAGGCTCATTCATAATAAAAGAATTATTCGGGAAACAGTAATGCCCATTAAGTGTTATTATTGGAGTGGAGCCGGAGGATTAGGTTGTGGTCAAAACGAATGTGTTGTGTCAGTGTTCACTAGTAAGAGGGACAATGTGGGGACCGAAATCATGGAGGGGTGTTGTGATGTACTTTCAGAAATTAGAACACAGGACGTGATGTTCTGTGATGTCTTGCTGAATGAAAAGTGGTTATATTTCCAGGGTAGATGAAAAGTATACCAAGCGGTTGAGCGATGCAAAGGATTAAATAGTTGGGTTGCTGACAATAATTTAGAATTCCTGTCTGGCCACAGCAGTTGTGCCAAGTGAGTGTAGATCAGCCAACGTTGCACTGTTTTGCAGGACGAAGGAAGGGATAAATAATGAAAACACAGATCTGTCAAGCTAGTCTCAGTGGTGGGGAAACAATTGAGAAGTGAAATTAGTCTTCATTTGGAAGATAAATCAACTATTTTCAGCACGGTTTTATTGAGAGGAAGTCATGTGTAACAATTTGATAGTAGTTTTCATAGAGATAACTCGATGTCCAGATGATAGCAATAATCAGAGCCAATGGGATCCGAGTTAATTTGACAGATTGGATCTTGAACTGGCTGAGTGGTGGGAGCAGGCGATAATAGTCATCGGGTGTCTGCGTGACTGGAAATCTATGTCTCCTGGTGTTCTGCAGGGAATAGTGTTGATTTCCTTGCTATTTCTCTTACATACCAATGATTGAGACTCAAATTTAGGAGGATTAACCAGTGAATTCACAGATGAAATGAAAACTGTCATGTTGATAAGTCATGAGCATAATGGCTTTAGATTGCAGGAGGATATAAAAGGGTTGGTTGTATGTGAAGAGAAAAGTTGCAAATGGAAATTATTCTGAATAAATGTAAGGTGATGTAATTCGGCAGAAGAATCTATGAGGTATGACGTTTTAAATGGTGGAACCTTGGAAAGGCCTGAGGATCTTTGGTGCATGTACCCAGCGATCCCCTATAGTACTGTGTCGTCTGGATAAAGAGGCTAAGAAAGTGGGAGGATATTTGCTTTTATTAGCCTAGACATTGACAATGAAGAGTGGTGAGATGATACTGGAACTTAATAGAACACTGGTTAGGCCATACCGAAGCGTTGTGTGCATGTTGTCGAAGGAATTTGATTACACTGAAGGCAGTATTGATGAGATTTGCCAGGATCTTGCCTGGGTTGGAGGGTTTTAGTTATGAAACTAGTTTAGATAGACAGGGGTTTTCCTTGGAGCAGAGGAGAATTAGGGAGAAGATTATCCATGATGTTTAGAATTATTTTAGGCATAGACAGGGTAAACTGGATGAAACCTTTCCCATTGATGGAGAGATCAATGCCTCAGGGGCACAGGGTGAAGGTAAGGCCAGGAGGTTCCAAGTGGATCTCAGGGGAAAACAAAATCAAACAGAGAGTGGTGTTAGCCTGGAGCTCAGCACCTATAAGTCATGTAGAGACTGAGCCCCTCATAATAAGTATGAAGTATCCTTGCAAGGGCAAGTCACACAAGGCAATGGATCGTGTGCTGGCACATGAGACTGGAATAGTTAGGTGGCTGTTATTGATAGGCGTGAATTGGGTGAATCAAAGGGCCTTTTTCCTGTGCTGTATAAGGTGATTCTGTGAAAACGGTTATAAATAATGCCTTATTCATGTTAATCACAGATGATCTGTTTACCTCAGTTCCCACAACACGTACCTGGACATGGCATTACTTTGCTCTTGTGTGTCCCGCTGTGTTGAACCTCACAGTAGATGTTGCTGGGGCAATCTACCGCTGACCCGGGCAGTGTTAACTGGCTGCTCAGGGTGTAGGTTCCCTTCTTGTTTCTCACTGATGGGTAAGTCTTCAATCCAGTCGTGATTAGCTCCCCACCTTTCTTCCAGGTTACCTTGGTGACGTCAGGGGAATAGTCCATCGCCAAACAACCAAAGATCACAGAACCGGTGTTGTGCTCCTGACAGGAGGAGACCAGGCCATAAAGCGTGGGGAGCGATGGTGTCTCTACAATAGAATGACCAATTGAGCATGTTAGTTTCTGTTAATTTGACCTTATCAGTTACTCAAATGTATCCTCAGCTGTAAACGTTTGCCAGTATGCTCCCGGTGAAGTCTCCAGCATAACTGGGGTTTATTGTTGTTTCCTACCAGTTGCTGATCATGATCATTGGTTCCCTCTTTAGAAACATGCCCTCAACCTTGACCGTTAACACATAATTTAGGACGAAGAACATCCTGATCCCACACCAGTAAATGTTTGAAGATCTCACCAACTGACACTTCCACTGGATTGCTGTGAAGAGCAGAGACGTTTCACAAAATACAAACCAAGGAAATGCAGATTCATTGAAATTCTACAGTGTGTGCAAACAGGCCATTTGGCCCAACAAGTCCACACCCACCCTCTGAAAAGTAACGCATCCAGACCCATTCCCCTATCCTATTATGCTACAGTTAACCCTGACTAATGCACCTAAACTCCCAATCACTGAATACAACATTTGCAATTCCCCCAGCTTGCACATCTTTGGACTGTGGGAGGAAACGCACACAGACATGGAGAGAAAGTGCCAACTCCACACAGACAGTCACTCGAGGCTGGACTGGAACCCGAGTCCCGAGCACTGTGAGGCAGCAGCACTAACCACGGAACCAGCGTGCCGCCCCAGTAGGTACCGTACTGCTGGAAATACCCAACAGCTGGCAGTACCCCCGGAGAGAAATCAGAGTGAATCATAGAACATAGAACATTACAGCGCAGTACAGGCCCTTCGGCCCTCGATGTTGCGCTGCCCTGTCATACTAATCTGAAGCCCATCCCACCTACACTATCCCATGTACGGCCATATGTTTGTCCAATGACGACTTAAATGTACATAAACTTGGCGAATCTACTACTGTTGCAGGCAAAACATTCCATACCCTTAATAATCAATGAGTAAAGAAACTACCTCTGACATCTGTCTTATACCTATCTCCCCTCACTTTAAAGTTGTGTCCCCTCGTGTTTGCCGTCCCCATACTTGGAAATCAGGTCCAGTGAGCCTTCCTCACTTAACAATGCAAGGTAGAATGTTCTCCCTGGGAGGAAGGTCACTGCAGCAGCAGCACAGGCAGGAGCTGAGCACTGGGACTGGGAGGATGGTTGTCACGGCTGAACTCATGCCAATTGTCTGGAAGTTGAAACATCTCATTTACAATTATCTGAATTCTGGAGGCCTCTGAAAAATGGAGGACCATTAAGGTTCAGAGACTTTGGAGTGTTACAGCTCAGTATTTATGTAAATATGATTTGAGAAATGAACAAGTAATCTTTAACTTTAATAACTATCAAACTGACACGCAGTTCACCAGCA